>NC_064853.1:35598866-35935366 GCF_024139225.1 Suncus etruscus
TTTATTAATAGGAAGAGTAGGACCACCCCACAGGTGGAGAATAGATAGTGGGGAGGCCAATCCAGAGGTACTTCCTCTCCAGGAGAGACAAGCACATGCAAAAAAAAAAAAAAAAAAATTGAATAAAGAACTGGTTACTCCAACAGGATCCAAATATACTGGTGGTATAAAGGTCCGGCATAACTAAATATCCCATTTGTAGCATTAACAACAGTGAAAATGAGTGTCAAAATGTCAACTACCAAACTTAAAAATGTGCCTGTTAAGGAAGCAGTGTGTGTGCATTTGCATGCTATTTGAGTCTGGTGGTCTGATATTCAGTGGCCACCTGGTCCATCCCCAGCAGAGCTCTGAGGGCTGTGTAGAGTTAAGGATTAGAAGCAGAACCTTGCAAATGCTAAACATTTGCCCTCACATTAACTAGCTTCCCAGCCCTACAGAAGTCTAAAAGCAAAAATATATATATATTTTTTTTAAATTTCAATTTTTATCTTCTTACCCTGTAAATATTGCCTAGTTTTTTTGTTTGGTTTTATTGGGGGGGGGGGGAACACCTGGTAAAGCTCAGGGGTTATTCCTGGCTATGTGCTCAGAAATAGCTCCTGGCTTGGGGGACCATATGGGATGCCAAGGGATTGAACCGTGGTCCGTCCTTGGCTAGCACGGGCAAGGCTGACACCTTACCACTTGCGCCACCGCTCTGGTCCCAGTTGCCTAGTTTTTAATATTTTTGAGAGCTTCACACTAGCATCAACTATATTTAATTATACTTGGTTATGCTTTGACTTTAACAATAGTGTTTGGGGGCTGGAGGGATAGCACAACGGTAAGGCTTCTTTTAGAATTTATTTATACTTTTGTTTTTGGGGGGGGGGTATTCGGCAGTGCTCAGGGGTATTCCTGGCTCTGCGTTCAAAAATCTTTCTTTGGCAAGCTCGGGGACCATATAGGATGCCGGAGATCGAACCCAGGTCTGTCCCAGGTTGGCTGCATGCAAGGCAAACATCCTACCACAGTTCTATCACTCCAGCCCCAATAGCTTAATATTTCAACATTTCTTGAGAGTCAAAAAATTTCAGGCTAACTTTGGATCAAACACAATTAACTCTTCTTAATTGTCCATGGTGCAATAGATCTAGAGCTTCTACCAAATAAATGAATGCTGGCTTTGCAGTTTTCCTTGCCCATTTGTTTATTTACTCTGGCACTATTAGAAAAACATAAAGTTCTCACAATAAGAATCTCACCTCAAGGAGGGGTGAGTGTAGTTAGAGCACTAACAACTACCATGACAATGTTAATGAGTGAGAGAAGTAGAATGCCTGTCTCGAATACAGGCAGAGGGTGTGGGTGGAGGGTTATGGGGTGCATTGGTGGTGGAAATGTTGCACTGGTGAAGGGGGGTGTTCTTTTTGTGACTAAAACCCAACTACAGTCATGTTGTAATCACGGTGTTTAAATGAAGGTTAAAAAAAAAAGACTTAAAATATATTGTTTATTTGCAGGACCACTTGAGGAGTGTAAGAGTTAGACTAGTTAAAAATAAAATCTTCTGACTGAAAATCCCGGTAATTAATCAGAGTAAAATGCCATACAGTGCTGAAAACTTAAAAAATCAGAAGGATGGGGCCGGCGAGGTGGCGATAGAGGTAAGGTGTTTGCCTTGCAAGCGCTAGCCAAGGAAGGACCGTGGTTCGATCCCCCTGCATCCCATATGGTCCCCCCAAGCCAGGGGCAATTTCTGAGTGCTTAGCCAGGAGTAACCCCTGAGCATCAAATGGGTGTGACCCGAAAAACAAAAAACAAACAAACAAAAAAAAGAAATCAAAAGGATACCTATGCACACTTTTCATTCCAGGTTTTAAGTTCATTCCCCTTTGCTTGTTATCTGAAGGAGACTTGAAAAGGAAAAAGGACTGAAATCAATTATAAATATTTTTCTGACCACGGTGCTTAAATAAAGAAATTATTTAAAAAGAAAAACGTTGAAAGAAAAGCAATAGTTGGGCCAGAGCAATGGAACAGTGGTAGGGAGTTTGCCTTGCATGCCCTGGCTGACCCAGGATGGAGCACAGTTCAATCTCCTCACATCCCATATGGGCCCCCAAGCCTGCCAGGGACGATTTCTGAGCACATAGCCAGGAGTAATCCCTGAGCATCACTGGGTATGGCCCAAAAACCAAAAAAAGAAAAGTTTAGTTGGGCAAAAGTAAAGAAATAATAATTACTTGGAATGAGAAAAATTCTGAGTTTACAAAGGATACGTTAATTTGCCCTGTTTAAAGCACTTCAGGGATAGATAATGTCACTTATTTTCATGATTTTAATCCAGAGTAAGAACCCCAAATTTAGTTTAGAACAAAATTCATTAGAATAAAATTAAGATAAAGTGAGGAATTAAAGGAATAATTGTAAATTGTCAATATGGGGTATAAATACAAGTGAAGAAATAGGTATAGGTATCAGTGGTGGTTGCATGTTAATGCAGGGGTGGTTTATTTATTTATTTTTGTTTTTGTTCATTTTTTGGTCACACCAGCAGTGCTCAGCAGTTACTCCTGGCTCTACACTCAGAAATCGCTCCTGGCAGGCTCAGGGGACCATATGGAATACCAGGATTCGAACCACTGTCCTTCTGCATGCAAGGCAAAAGCCCTACCTACATGCTATCTCTCCGGCCCCAGGGGTGGTTTATTAATGTGGAACAGTTCAATGAACAAACCAGCTGCTTAGGAAGCTCAGGAAGCAGGCTTTCAGAGAAAATTTGAAAAATTAAATTAAAAACCAAACTTATGATTCACTGAGAAGTAGAAGTGCATTTCAGCCTAGAAATTTTGATAGTGAATGTGATTTAGTTGTAGCTACCTTTATGTGAAAATGTAATATTCTCTATACTACCATTTTTTTTGGGGGGGGGGGGGGCTACACCCAGTGACACTCAGGGATTTACTCCTGGCTATGTGTTCAGAATTTACCCCTGCCTTGGGGGACCATATGAGGGATCGAACCGCAGTCTGTCCTAGGTTAGCATGTGCAAGGCAAACACCCTACTGCTTGCACCACTGCTCCGGCCCTGCTCTATACTACTCTTAAGCATTGGTGGGGGCTGGAAAGGCAGTACAGTGGGCAGGTATTTGCTGACCCGAATTTGATCCCCAGCACCGAACATAGTCAGCCTTATTAGGAGTGATCCCTGAGCACCTCTGGGTTTGCCACAAAATGTACTCACAACACTATCCCAAAACCAAGGATTGAGAATAACATCTTGTTGACTTCTTTTCTAGATATAAAGGCTTTAAAATTAATATTTTGTTCATTAATTAAATTGTGTTATTAATATAAGTAATTAATTGAAATTATATGCATTTAGTATAAATTCTATATTTGATCTCTTATTAGAACTCAGAATGCACACATATATAAAAATTCTGTTTGGCTTGTAATGTTGTCTTGACAGTAAATATAATGTAACCATTGCTATGATCTAGATATAAAAAATGCTCTCTTTGTCAGCCTTTATCCTAGATGTTGTCAACTAGTGACCTATTTCTGTTCTTAATATTTTCCAGAAATTCTTATAAACAGGACTTATAAAATAGGTGGCCTTTTGAGCCTAGCTTGTTTTTGATTAGTATAGTACATTTGTGATCCAGCATGTTCTTCTGAAATACCAGCAGTTCTATTAACTTTCACATATTCCAAGATATAAATCTGTCAGTATAATTACTATTTGTTGAGTATAAGGGTTATTGCCTTTGTAACTCATTTGATGATGATTCTTTTGTGTTTACTCAAAAATTAGACTTGTGCCAGGATTCTCTGGAAACACCCAAGATGCCCTTCAACAGATGAATGGCTAAAAGAAAATGTGTTACATATAAACAATGGAATATTATGCAGCCATCAGGAAAGATGAAGTCATGAAAATTTTCTATACATGGATGTATGTGGAATCTGTTATGCTGAGTGAAATAGGTCAGAGGGAGAGAGATAGACACAGAATAGTTTCACTCATCTATGGATTTTAAGAAAAATGAAAGACTACCGTAATATGGCCCAGAGACAATAGAGTTAAGGGCTGGAAGGGACGATTTGATCACAATTTGAAGCTCACCACAAAGAATGGTGAACACTGTTAGGGAAATAACTACAGTAACAGTGCTAAAGAATGAGAGAAGTAGAATGCCTGTCTCGAATACAGGCAGGGGTGGGGAGGAGGGTCATTGTTGGTACGAATGTTGTACTGGTGAAGGGGGTATTCTGTTTATGACTGAAACCCAACTACGAACATGCTTGTAATCATGGTGCTTAAATAAAGATTTATATATTTAAAAAAAATACTGAGTTTACCTAATTATAAAATAGCCTATGAAGTAGCTTTTTGATATCTGTTTTAAATATAGTTGAACTATTTTATGGGAATTCATCATTACAATAAAACTATTTCTAGCTTAAGAAGAGTAATTTCTAGGGGATGGAGAGATAGCATGGAGGTAAGGCAATTGCCTTGCATGCAGAAGGACGGTGGTTCGAATCCCAGCATCCCAAATAGTCCCCCGAGCCTGCCAGGAGCGATTTCTGAGGGTGGGAGCCAGGAGTAACCCCTGAGTGCTGCTGGGTGTGACCCCCCCCCCAAAAAAAATAACAAAATAAAACAAAAAGTAATTTCTAAAAGGTATTCTAAAATAATTTCTAAGATACTGGTGATTAAAAAGATACTGACCAATTATATTGATCACTGAACAGAGCACATGTTAATGTTAATTTTTTAGAGGAACCTTAAACTAAATATGATTTATGATTAACCCAATTATTAAACTTTTTTTTTTTTGAGGGGTCACACCCAGCACCACTCAGGGGTTACTCCTGGCTCTACGCTCAGAAATTGCTCCTGACAGGCTCAGGGGACCATATGGGATGCCGGGATCGAACCACCGTCCTTCTGCATGCAAAGCAAACACCTCATCTGTATGCTATCACTCTGGCCCCAATTATTAAACTTTTAATGATCTTTCAAGTATAACATTTAGCTTCATATGGAACCAATATATTTAAAAGTAATAGAAGTCTGAATTGTTTGACAAAGATGCTCCTGGACCTGAGCTGGAATTTATAATAGTTTTTGCTCATATATTCATTCCACCAGCTAATATGCCTTCCAGTGCTTCCTGCATTTTTGATCCTTTATAGCCTATGTTCGTGGTCTGAGTACAGTGGCTCTTTAACCTGCTGTCCAAATTAGTAGCTTCTTCGGAATGAAGGGAACATTACTCTTCATTATGTTAGAGAACATATGTTAGTTTCTCAGACAGAAACTCAGTAGTAATAAAGTCATTCAGTCTAACTATGGTTTGTGCAAATGCTATTTCTTGGAACAGTATCTTAGATGTTAGGAAAAACAAAACCCTTTCTGACTGGATTGCCAATCTAAACTGAGAGGAAGAAAAACAACCGATTGAAACATGACTTGAAGCCAGGAAAATCCAGGGACTTTTAGGATAACAGTATTAAGTCTGGGATTACTGACATGGTATATGTATTGGGAAGAGCAAAGAATATTGGAAGGTAATGAACTTTACCAGTGAACACTTATTCCTGAGCAGGATTAAGGATATAAAAACCATGGATTTGACAGTTTGAAATGGTTGTAAGAAAGGCTGTTTTAACATCATGGTTTTATTTGTATTTAATGAGATCATGGCATTTTTATTAGGCTATTTTAGTTCTATAGACTGTTAAATATCACCTTGGTATTTGCTAGAGCAGGGTGCTTTTGTTTTGACAAAGTTTTACTTAAATGTAAATTATTGAATAATTATAATGACCTTTACTTAAGTGATAAATACTAATGATGAGAAAGACATTTTAGGTTTTTTTGTTGAGAGATGGGGAACACACGTGGCTGTGTTCAGAGCTTACTACTGGCTCTGTTTTCAGAGATCACTTCAGGCAGAGACCATATGTAGTGCTAGGAATTGAATCCAGGTTGGCAGCATGTAAGGCAAACATTCCAGAACCTTTGGGTGTGGTGTTTTTTAAAAGAAAACAACAAAAACAAAAATGTATTGAAACCTACTTTGTCTGATATTATTATTTGGGGGGGGGTCACACCCAGCAGCACTCAGGGGTTACTCCTGGCTCTACACTCAGAAATCGCTCCTGGGATGCTGGGATTCGAACCACCGTCCTTTTGCATGCAAGGCAAATGCCTTACCTCCATGCTATCTCTCCGGTCCTACTTTGTCTGATATTAACATAGGCCCTATGGTCTCTCTTCTTCGTCCACATTCCAACCTAGATCAATACATGCAAGTCTTAATTTCCTTTCTAACTACAAGAAACTCCCCACAAGCATCTTATTCAGTTTCATAGTATTCTTTTTCTTTTTTTTTTTTTTTTTTTTTTTTTTTTTGGTTTTTGGGCCACACCCGATAATGCTCAGGGGTTACTCCTGGCTATGTGCTCAGAAGTTGCTCCTGGCTTGGGGGACCATATGGGACACCGGGGGATCGAACCGCGGTCCGTCCAAGGTTAGCGCAGGCAAGGCAGGCACCTTACCTTTAGCGCCACCGCCCGGCCCAGTATTCTTTTTCTTACTATTTTCTTTTCATCCTATTCATTCATATAAATATTTGTCTTTTGATGAGTATATTGTTTTTATAGTTACTATACTAGGGGCTGGAAATGATAGTACAGGGGTTAGGCACTTGAGTTGAGTCCATTTAACCCTAGTTTGATCCCTAGCTTTATCCCAGCATCTCATTTGGGCTTCCAAATTCTTGTGAGACATGATCCCCAGATGAAGAACCAGGAGTAAGAAATGCTCTTTAAAAAGAAAGAACAAATATAACTTATTATTTTTACCTTTTATGGGGTGGTGGTGGCTGCACCTGAATGTGCAGGTGGGTCACTCACCTTGGTGCTTAGGGACATGCAAGGCAAGTACTCTACCACAGAACCACATCTAGGTCCTGTAACTGCTTTTTAAATGTAACTAAGTGGGACTTTGGGGAATAAATATTCATTAAAATTTTGCTATTTTTGTATAGTGCTACTGTAAGCTACTTCAATTAAAAAAATTTAGTTAAAAAATATAAAAACACCTGATTGGTTTTTTTCCCTTCCCAGCTCCTAGCAGCCAACACTCTACTTTTTGTCTTTTTTATTTTGACTAGGACCTCAAGTAAGTGGAGCCACACAGTGCATATCCTTTTTAGACTGATTCATTTCACTTAACTTGTCAAGATTGGTTAATATTTTGAATCATATGTCAGATTTTCCCTTTCTTTTTAAGACTGAATAGCATTCCAATGTTAATATATATATATATATATATATATATATTAGTAACATATACAATGTTACCTATTCTTTTATTGGTAGATATGTTGGTAGTTTTTACATCTTACCTGTGATGAATAATGTTGTTATGAAATGAATGTATAAATATCTGATCTAGCTCCTGCTTGGACTTCTTTTGGCTACTCAGAAGTGAATTTGTTGCCTCATATGGAAATCTACAGTGTGCTGAGCACATGCTTTGTATGTAGGAGGCCTGGTTTGATAGTCATCACAGCCTACATGACCTGCAAGCATATAGTCCCTGAATACCTTTGTGTGGGTTTAAGATTTTTATTTTCTACTTTATTATTAAGTCATAAATGAACTTTTGTTTAGACTTCACTTTTATCCTAAAGTTTCTTCTCATACTACTTGTTCAGTGGTATCTGAAAATGCATTTTAAAGTAGAGGTTTATAAAAGTCTATTTTTATGTGCTATATTGTTAATTTAATTTCCTTTTTATTTTACCTCCAGGGGTCCTATTGGGCAATAGATACCAATCCTAAAGAAGATGCACTGCCTACTCGGCCAAAGAAGAGAGCACGATCTGTAGAACGGGTAAATGTTCTTTCTCAGAATTTCAGTGTAATGGAGTTATTTTCTTTTAATTTTAGATCTTAAGGTATCATTTCCATTATAAGAAGTATAACTAATGAGATCAATGTTTCATTCATATTGAATTTTCTGTTTTTTTCAGAATACTTTTCAGGTTTTTTCTTTTTTTTTTTTTTTTTTTTTGTCTTTTTGGGCCACACCCAGCGGTGCTCAGGGGTTACGCCTGGCTGTCTGCTCAGAAATAGCTCCTGGCAGGCACGGGGGACCATATGGGACACCGGGATTCGAACCAACCACCTTTGGTCCTGGATCGGCTGCTTGCAAGGCAAACGCCGCTGTGCTATCTCTCCGGGCCCACTTTTCAGGTTTAATATTTTATCTTTTTGTTTTGTTTTGTTTTGTTTTGTTTTTTGGGCCACACCCGGTGATGCTCAGGGGTTACTCCTGGCTATGTGCTCAGAAGTCGCTCCTGGCTTGGGGGACCATATGGGACGCCGGGGGATCGAACCGCGGTCCGTCCAAGGCTAGCACAGGTAAGGCAGGCACCTTACCTCTAGCGCCACCGCCCGGCCCCTAATATTTTATCTTTATGGCGAACAATTTGAGTAAATTAAGTAGAAGTTTGTGTGTGTATATGCATAATTAGGGTTCAACTATTGTCTGGGACATGAATCAAGGTTTCTTAATTTTAACTTGGTATTTTTTTCTCTGCACAAGTACTACTACTTTTATAAAATAAAAACCCTCTTTTAGGTAATATGAATATATTGAATTTTTTTTATTGTCTATATATTTTATTTTTCCAGCCTTGTAACAGTATTTTTTATGTAAACACACATATCTCTTAAGTGTGAGTTTGATTTTAAGATGATTCTTGCTTATAAACTTCAGGTTAAATTTTATTTGCAAGAAAGAAAGCAATCATAGTTAATATCCTAAATTGTTTATTTTAATGCATTTTTAGTCAGCATTCAAAATATGATGGAACATTAACTTTATTCTTCAGTTTTTCCTGTATATTTTCATGTCTCAACAGCATACAACCATATAACCCTGAGACCTATTTAAAATTGTAAGGACGTTTTAAAATATTTTCTTTATGTGCTTTATTTTGGGGGAGGGGGCTTGGGTCATACCTAGCAGGGGCTACTCCTGGTTCTGTGCTGAGGGGTGCTTCTGGCAGTGCTCATTAGCAGTGCCAGGAATCAAAATGGGATCTGCCACATGCAAAACAAGCACCACTCCAGTACTATATCTCCAACTACCTCAGTTGTATTCTTGAGGAATTTATAAAAATTATTTTTATAGTATTTTTTATATTTATAGAGATTGTTTTTGTTTCCTTGATCCCTTTATTAAGGGCAGAGAAGATATCTTTTTGTTTGTTTTTTGTTTGTTTTTGGGCCACACCCGGCGGTGCTCAGGGGTTACTTCTGGCTGTCTGCTCAGAAATAGCTCCTGGCAGGCATGGGTGACCATATGGGACACCGGGATTCAAACCAACCACCTTTGGTCCTGGATCGGCTACTTGCAAGGCAAACGCCACTGTGCTATCTCTCTGGGCCCCAGAGAAGATACCTTAAATTACTTCTTTAGTTACTTTTTTTTCTCATATTTTATAATATATTAGTAAATGTTTGATGAATAAATCTGGACAAAGGGAATGAGATATGATTAAGGAAACGGAATCAACATATATAAATAACTAATCTTTTAACAATAAGTATTAATAATTGTATTGTTTAATATGATATATTAAATATAATTGTTCTCTGATCACTTGGTGGTAGAGAGATATATTTCTCAAACTCAAAGAAAAGAAATAAGTTGGGATTGGGTGAGTGCATAAAGAATAGCAAATTTTAATTTTGGGGTTTTATGTGGGTTTTGGGTTTTGGGTCACACCCAGCGGTACTCAGGGGTTACTCCTGGTTCTGCACTCAGAAATCGCCCCTGTCAGGCATAGGGGACTATATGGGATGCCGGGATTCGAACCACTGTCTGTCCTGGATCAGTTGCATGCAGGGCAAATGCCTTATCTCTGTACTATCTCTCTGGCCTCAAGAATAGCAAATTTTGGAAATGAGCAAAAAGAATTTTTTACTTTATTTGACAAGCTATATAGAATTAAGAATAGATGAATTTTTGGTTTCATACAAACGAAAGCTTAACTTTAAGAAAAAGAAGCATGGAATTTTTTCTTTTTGGTGGTGTACTGTGGGAGTTTGAGCCATACTCTGTAGTGCTTATTGTGTGCTTGGGGTGGTGGTGGGGACCATCTAGTGTTAGGGATCTAATCATGACTTCCATGTGCAACGTATGTGGATCAATTTATGGCCTTATGCAAAATATGCATACAGTGCATTGAACAACTCCTCTATTCCCTGGTATAGAACTGTTTTTTTAGAATAAATAAATATTTTAATAATGATTTTTTTTTTCCTGGTAGATAATTTTAAGACAGATGTTGATGAATTTAAATGTAATGGTTTGAGAAGAAATGACCTTCAGTCTGCTCAACTACTTCTGCTTTTTAAAATAAAATACAGGGGGTTACTGAAACCAAGAGTTGATTCTTGGATCTGAAAGAAATGTAAGAATTCGTAGAAGCATAGTCTCTCCCAAAACTGACCACTAGGAGGTAGAAAATCTGAACAAATCAATTACAGATAATTGAAATAGTAACTAAAACTCTCTTTAAGGTCAAAAGTTTTGATCCTGGCAGGTTCACTGATGAGTTTTATCAAATCTTCAAATACTTGTTACCTATACTTTTAAAGGACTTTCAGACTTTTGGAGAAACAAAAATCTTTCAAATTGCTTCTGTGAATCAGCCAACATAAAACTATTACCTAGAACAGATAAAGCTATTACTAAAAGGGAAATTTTCAGACCAATTACACTGATGAACATTTATGTAAAAATCCTCAACAAAATTTTGTGAAACATCCAATAGCATATCAGAAAATTAATACACCAAGATCATACACCAAGTGGGATTCATACCAGGGATGCAAGGATGGTTCAACATCTGCAAACCATTTAATATGCCATATCAATAAAAGTAAAGATACAGGGGCTAGAGAGGTGGCATTAGAGGTGTCTGCCTTGCAAGCGCTAGCCTAGGACGGACCATGGTTTGATTTCTGCGCGTATAGCCAGGAGTAACCCCTGAGCGTCAAACGGGAGTGGCCTAAAAAAAAAAAAACAAAAAAAGAAAAAGTAAAGATACTATCATTTTATCAGCCAAACAGAGAAAACTTTTGACAAAACCTAGCGTCCATTTATGTTTTAAAAAAAGTCTTCAACAAGATAGGGATAAAAGGGAACTTCAAGTTAGTAATGGTCATGCACAAAAAAAATCCCATAGCTATTATTATACTTAATGGGTAAAAACCAGAAACTTTCCCTTTGAGATCATGAACAAGGCAAGGATGTCCATTTCCCCTACTTTTTCTCAATATAGTACTGGAAGTCCTAGCAGAAGTGATTAGACAAGAAAAAGAAGACAAGTGGATCCTATTGGGAAAAGAAGCCAAAATGTCTGTCTTTGCAAATGACATGATAATATATGTAGAGGACCTTATGGATCCCATTAAACAACTTTAGAAACATCAAGCCAGTACAGTGGAATAGCAGGCTATAGAATCAAGACACAAAAGTCTATTGTATAACATCTATGCAAATAGTGAAGGAGCTCAGAAAGATTACTTCTTAGAGGCCATAGTGATAATACAACAGGCATGGTACTTGCCTTACATGCCACCATCCCAGATTTAATTCCCAGCACCTAATATGGTCCCCTGAACATTACCAGGAATAATACCTGAAGTCAGAATCAGCAGTATAGCTCTGAACACTCCTGGGGTTGCCACAAAACAAAAAATAACAAAAAGACTCTTCCTTTCAAAAATAGCAAGCACTTAGGAGTCAACAAAAGAGATGAGAGACCTGGAGAACTAAGAAATAAGTCCAGAACCAGCCATCTCCTAAACATGACATTGGCAGTTGTCAGAGCAAAGGATTTGCAGCCCATCCCACAGGTCAGAGGCAAAGCTCAGAGGTGTGGATTTCCAAGTGGACAGTGGATTTCCAAGTGGACAGCTGCAAGATATTCTTCCACCCTCATAAAGAGCCCACAGATACCTTCCTGACAGTGGGGAAAGCTCTGATTGCTAAGTAGGAAAGACACACCTACAGACTACAAAAAGGAACATGGTAAAACAGTACTAAAATGGATATTGTGCAAAGATTATAACCCTGAAGATCCAATCACTATAGTAACCCCTGCCTGCATAAGCTATTGAAAAGAACATCTGGGTTCTTAGGATGTTTAATGAACTCAAGCAATGGCATGAACTGTCAATAAACCACAAGAGAACAGAAATGAGAAATATAAATAACAGTAGTGAGAATTAAGAAATTGGGAGATGTTTGTGTAAAAAACAAGAGTTGAAAAGAGGGGCCAGGCGGTGGCGTTAGAGGTAAGGTGCCTGCCTTGCCTGCGCTAGCCTTGGATGGACCACGGTTCGATCCCCCGGTGTCCCAGATGGTCCCCCAAGCCAGGAGCGACTTCTGAGCGCATAGCCAGGAGTAACCCCTGAGCATCACCGGGTGTGGCCCAAAAACCAAAAAAAAAGAGTTGAAAAGAAACTTGAAAAAGCATTATAGTGGCCAGAGTGATAGCACAGCAGATAGGTAGGGCTTTTGCCTTACATGCAGTTGACACGGTTTGATCTTTAGCATTTCATATGATCCCCCAAGAGTGCCAGGAGAAATTTCTGAGCTCAGAACCAGGAGTAACCCCCTGAGCATCACTAGTGTGTGCCCCTCAAAGGCATTATAAGAACAATCAGAAAAAAAGGGGACATTTTTCAAAGGAATAAGAAAGAATCTGGAAACTCAGAATAAAATATATAAAATAAATCAACTTAATCATTTAAGTTCCATTTAATGGAACTGATATTGACAGTATAACTCATTCTTAATATAAATTAACCCTTATTTGAGTCTAGTATTGAATTGAAAAAATTAATATTACATACTTATGATCTAGGAACTGTGCTGATAATAAATGAATATGCCTGAAATTTCAGCACAGAAATAAGATCTATTTTAAAGAAAGAAATAATAAATTTTTGTTGTGATAGAGGTGGATTCAGAAGTCAGGACTTGAGTTCAAGGCATCAGTAATGCTAGATAAGTGTTCCCCACTTGAGTCACATCCTCAGTCTCCAGATAAAACTTTTGATCTGAAAAAGACAGTACCTGAATATTAAATGTTTACAAGCTTAACAGAATAGGGATGGATAATAAGGGGGAAAAAAAACCTACGTGAAAATAGAGTCCCTATCCTCCTCTCCTGTTTTTTGATGGGGGGGGGGATGTCAGGGAGGAACTTATTAATAAATGGAACATCTTTTCTTTTTATAAGGGTCTCCTAATCCCTTCCTATTTTTAATTTTTGGGTCACACATGGCAGTGCCTAGGGGGTTATTCCTGGTTCTGTGATCAGGAATTACTCCTGACAGGCTCTGGGGACCACATGGAATGCTGGAGATCTAACTCCTACCTGCTGTGCTATCGCTCCAGCCTCAGAAGTCTAATTATTTCTTAGTGGGTCTGTTTAGAACAATTCCTTTAAGTATTTTTTATTTGTGAAGTTCTTTATTCCTTCAGATCTGGTGATAACTTATCTAGTCAGTATTCTTGGAGGTCTTTTCTACTCAGCACTTTGTATAACCTTGACACTTCCTTCGATTATAGTTTCTGTTGAGAATTCTTTGAATATTCTTTGGGAGTTCTCTGCTCTTTTTCTGCTTTTAGTTTCTCCAGCTTTGACTTTTTCCATTTTTATTATAATATTTCTTATTAGGTAAATGTATAAGTTTATTTGAAAATTCAGCTTCCTGGATCTGGATGTCAACTTTTGTCAGCTGTTACTTCTCTAAGAATACTGCAGCCAGAGAGATAGTTTAAAAGGCTGGATTCAAACTCCAGGTCCTCTGAGCCACTGCCAGGAACATCCCAAGTACAGGCTTATGAGCACCAAACAAAACAAAAAAGGAAATGTCTCTAGATTCTCTGTGATGCAAATATTGTTGCTCTTGATGCTGTCCATATGTTTTAAATTCTTCTTACTGGTGTTTTTGATGTTTTCCTTTACCTTTGTTCTGCTTTACCTTCAGACTCACTGATTAGAGTTCCTGCTGCTGATCACCTTTGTTGTTTTTTAGTTTAGTTACCCTGTTTAGCTCTGTGATTTGTTTGGACTTGTTCTCAAACTTTCTATCTTTGTTGAAGTTCTTGTTCATAGAGTTCCTCATTTCACTGAGCATCAGTAGGACTGTTAATTTGAAGTCTGCTTCATGTAACTCTGTTATGTTAGTTTTGTCAGTCTATTCTTTATTTCTCAAGTGCATGATGTCTGTCTGTGTCCCCATTATGATTGGTGCTCTGTGCAATTTGGGCAGAACTGAGTTTGAGTGGGCCTTGATGACAAACAGGTTAAGATAGAACCTGTTTCTCCAAGTTTAAGGGACTACTTCAGTTGTGCAGATCTGGGTAGTAGCTTGGGAATTTGGTGCTGGGATCATTTCAGAGGAGACTGGAACTCTACCCAGCTTGTACAGGCTACACAGAAGGCTAGAAGGGTGCAGTGTTTATCTGACCATAGGCCAACAAGGAAGGGCAGCAGGCAGTAGAGCTATACTTTGAACAGTGCAAGGTTTGCTTCCTAAGATTGAGTTGTGGACTGGCAGAGGCTGGACCTATGTGTTAGAAGTAAGCACTCCTGTAATTATCTTTCAGCACTTAGTTAACTCCTTTATTTGGAAGGATTGAATGGATCCCTCCATAGGGATCTTAGGGTCTTGCTGCTGTGTAGAATGAGGTCCAGTGTGGTGGTGTTGATTCAGCTCTGCTATTAAAAAAGTTTTTGAGGGATTTCTAAGATGGATCTTCTTTTCTTTTTATTTTTTTTTAAAACTTGATTGGTCTATGGGCTACTCCTAGAAATCACCCCTGACAGGCAATAGGACCACATGGGATGCTGGGAATCGAACTGGATCCCTCCTGGGCGGACCACATGCAAAGCAAACATCCTACCACTGTGCTATAAAATGGATTTGCTAAGCCTGCCAAGGACTACGAACCTCTCTTTATATGCTTGCTTTTTTGTTGTTGTTTTGTTTGTTTTTGGCCCTTTTTTTGTGGTTGTGCTATTTGTTTTTGTTTTGTTATTGGGACAGACACTGGCAGTGCTCAGGGTTTACTCCTGGATCTGATCTGTGTTCAGGGATCACTCCTGGCAGGGCTTGGAAACTGTACAATGCTAGGATTTAATCCAGGTCATCTCTATTCTAGACAAGCCCCTACACTCTTGTTCTTTTGCCCCCTTCCCCTTTTTATAATACAACATTTCAGTGCTATATAATTGTGGAATTGTGGTACTAGATGCTCTCTCTCCTTTGGGAACTATTCTAATTGCAGTTCAGACATTTCTTCCCAGTTACTGCATACTTTACCACTGTGAGGTTTTGTTATTGGTGGCACTCTATCCCTTGATCTCTCTGAATGCTGATTTTTAATCCCGTGCTGTACAGGCTTCAGCATCAGGGTTTCAGATCTGTTTATCTAGATAATCCAGTTTTGTTTTGGCTTTACTGTGATTGTTGTACTCATTTCTTTTTTAATCTTGGGGTATAGAAATGATTATATCCTTTTTTCCTTTTTTCTTAGAACCATTTTCTCCTTTATTAGAAAATGGACATAAGGGCCTGGAGAGATAGCACAGCGGCGTTTGCCTTGCAAGCAGCCGACCAAAGGTGGTTGGTTCGAAACCCTGTGTCCCATATGGTCCCCCGTGCCTGCCAGGAGCTATTTCTGAGCAGACAGTCAGGAGTAACCCCTGAGCACCACCGGGTATGGCCCAAAAAAACCCCCCCAAAAACAAAAAAACAGAAAGAAAATGGACATAAAAACCCAAAATTGGTAAATCAAGTTTAGCTTAGATAACTTCTTGAGTCCTTTGCTAGCTTTTAGAGTTTACTTGTTATTACTACTTTGGGGAAGTTAGTTTTACTTTTTAATTTACCTTTTCTTGGCTATAAGGTATTAACAGTTGCTGTGGACTGAATGTGTTTTTTTTTTGTTTTTTTTTTTTTTTTCAATTCTTATGTTGAAACCCTCACTAGCCTCAGTGTGATGGTGGTATTTGGAGATGGTACCTTTGTGAAGTGATTATGAGAAGAGAGTTCTTTTGAATGGGATTAATGCATTTATAAGAATTGACCAGAGCTTATGCCAAAAAAGAAAAAAAAAAAACAACCTGCCATACATTCAACTTTTTTTTCTTAAATTTTATTTTTATCTTCTAGATAGGAGCTCCCGCTTTTATAATAGAACCTTGAGACAGGAATTAGTTCATTTTACCTCAAATTTCTGTACACAAAATTCTGTACACAAAAATTGAGAAAAAGGTTGGGGACCAGAGGCAAGTGATTTCAGGTGCATTGGTGAAGATAAAAAAGGATAAGCCAAAGTCAACAGCAATAAAATCAAGAGACCCAAACTGTAACAATCAAGACTTAAAATGGGCCTGTTACACTGGCAGGCTGAGAGTAGAGGATGTATACTGGGAACTTCAGTGGAGGGAGGTCAACACTGGTAGTGGGAATGGCCCTAATTCACTGTCACTGTATGTATGAAATCCAATTATGAAGGACTTTGTAAATCACAATGGTTTCAAACAAACAAAAAAAACTGGCCAGATATTTTCTTTATGTGATGATGCTAGTGAGGGTTCTCATTAGAACCTGACCATTCTGGTATCACTATCTTGGACTTTCTGCCTCTAAGAATGTTAATCTCAGTGAGGATTATGCATGATGCAAGATATGAGGATAATTAGGATCAAGCATGCTATGAGGGTAGTGCCAGTTAGGCACTGCTGGAAGATGCTCTCCTCAGAATCTGGCCAGTCTGGCATGATCTTCGACTTCCAGCCTCTAGAATGACGAGAAATAAATTTCTATTGTTGATAAGCCACTCTGTTTATGATGTTTTTTATGGTAACCTGAGCTGATTAAGACAGCAGCACAATACAGTGAGTTTATATGCCAAATGCTGTTAAAAAGAACTTTTATGCTTATTAGCCCATAATCTTTATAGCAATTCTAAGTGATAATATAGAGACATGGACATTAAGTAAGCTATCCAGGGATATCAAGGACAGTAGGTTCCAAGGTAAAGATTATAAATTCATAGTCTGCCTTCAGAATCTACACTGTTTACAGCTATGTTATACTGCCTCTGCTATTTGCATTGCCAAAGTCCACAGCACTGAATCAAATATCTGTATGTACAACTTATATTTTGTGCATTAATGTTCCTCAGGTGTAAGAGAATTTCCTACATAGAAACTTAGTATGTATTTACTAACATTAGTATGATTACTAATAGTTTATAGTAAGTTAAAATAAGCAAGAATAATTAAAATCATTCAATAGATAATATACTGTGTTATAAAGCCCCCCCCCCTTTTACTTTTCTTTTGTTTGTTTTTGGGCCACACCCGGTGATGCGCAGGGGTTACTCCTAGCTATGCACTCAAATCGCTCCTGGGTTGGGGGACCATATGGGATGCCAGAGGATCGAACCGCAGTCTGTCCTAGGCTAGCACGGGCAAAGCTTAACACTGTGTCACCGTTCTGGCTCCTAAATAAAATGGGTATAAATTCTGTATGTTGTCAGATTCATTTTAGCTAATATAATAATAATATAAGGATGTGAATTAAAAAGGTTTTTTTTGTTTTTTTTTGTGTTTTTTTTTTTTTTTGCGATTTTTGTTGTGTTAGTATTTGTGCTACTTCTACTGACCATATGAAGCTCTAAAAATGTTTTTATGAATTGATATATCTTGGGGCCTGAGAGATAGCATGGAGGTAAGGCATTTATTTGCCTTCCATGCAGAAGGACGGTGGTTCAAACCCCGGCATCCCATATGGTCCCCCGTTCCTTGATAGGGGCTATTTCTGAGTGTAGAGCCAGGAGTGACCCCTGAACAAAGCCAGGTGTGATTCCCCCCCCCCCCAAAAAAAAATTGATATATCTTTACTGAGAAAATTCAGTAATGAAACCATCTGGGACTACTTTTTGTTTTACTGGTTTTGTTTTTACTTTTAGGGAAAGAGGTTTTTGATAATTTATTTGGAGCTATTCAGTTTTTTATATCAAATTCTGTGAATTATATTCCTTAAGCAATTTGTATGTTTTACATACAAAGTTTAATTTTTGGGTACAAATTGAGTAGAATATTCTCATTTTAATATTTATGGACTTTTAATTACTCATTTTTGTGATAGTGATGACTTTATATTTTTTTTCTTTGTAGAAGTGGTTGTCAGTTTTGTTTGTCTTTTTAAAAAATGAGGCTTATTTTTTTCATTTCTGATTCCTAAAATCTTATAATATGTTAATTAATTTTCAAATGCGCAATTTTGCTAGATACCATGACTCTGAAATATAAAAACCTTTCCCCATTCATTTACCTTCCCGTTGCTGCTGTGACTGTGTTAGAGTGACCAGGACACATGCTTTGCTGTGATGTTTGCATACATGGTTATGTGATCGCACACGTAACTATGATGTTCATTGGCAGCCAGTCACACTCTCTTTTTTGTGCATACACAAGTTTGTTTGTAGTGCTTATATCAGTTAACATGTTGCTCTTATGCTTGATAGGGGTTGCACTAATATCCATAGTGCTTACATATTTTCTTGTTTTTAAAAATTAATCTAAACACTATGGTTTACAAAATTGTTCATAATGCAATTTTTTATTCGCCCAGTTAAAAAGTTGTTCATGATGAGTTTCAGTCATAAAATGTACAACACCCTTGACCAGTGCACATTTCCCACCACCGTTATCCCTGTTTCCCTCTCTCCTGCCCTCTCCCCTGCCTAATCTGTGGTTTTCTTCTCTCTCCCTCCCTCACATTTCCCACCACCATTGTCCCCAGTTTCCCTCTCCCCCTGTCCTCTCCCTCTGGTAGCTCTCTCTTTCTACCTTTCTCTTTTACTCCCTCCCTCTCACCTTCCCCTCCCCACAATATTATTTTTCTTTAGATATTGTAGCTTATAATATTGTTACTGAAGGGATATCATGCATATTACTTTAATCTCCTTTTAGCACCCAGTTCTTTTCCAGAGGAATCATTTCCAACTATCATTGTCAGAGTAGTTCCTCCTCTTGCCCTAACTGCACTTCTCTGGTAAACTTCCTACCATGGACTGGTTCTCCTGATTTTCATTTCTTTTGTCTCTGGATATTATTACCATACTATTTTCTTTTTTTTTTTTTAAATCCCACAAATGATTGTTACCATTCTGTCTTTCTCTTCCTCTGACTCATTTTGCACAGCATAATACTCCACTTTAATCCATGTATAAGCAAATTTCATGACTTCATTTTTCCTAACAGCTGTGTAGGATTCTATTATGTAGATGTACCACAGTTTCTTTTTTTATTATTATTATTTTTATTTAAACAACTTTATTACATACATGATTGTGTTTGGGTTTCAGTCATGTAAAGAACACCACCTATCACCAGTGCAACATTCCCATCACCAATGTCCCAAATCTCCCTCCTCCCCACCCAACCCCCACCTGTACTCTAAACAGGCTTTCATTTCCTTCGTACATTCTCATTATTAGGATAGTTCAAAACGTAGTTATTTCTCTAACTAAACTCATCCCTGTTTGTGGTGAGCTTCATGAGGTGAGCTGTAACTTCCAGCTCTTTTCTCTTTCGTGTCTGAAAGTTATTATTGCAAGAATGTCTTTCATTTTTCTTAAAAACCTATAGATGAGTGAGACCATTCTGCGTCTTTCTCTCTCTCTCTGACTTATTTCACTCAGCATAATAGATTCCATGTACATCCATGTATAGGAAAATTTCATGACTTCATCTCTCCTGACAGCTGCATAATATTCCATTGTGTATATGTACCAGTTTCTTTACCCATTTGTCTGTTGAAGGGTATCTTGACTGTTTCCAGAGTCTTGCTATGGTAAATAGTGCTGCAATGAATATAGGTGTAAGGAAGGGATTTTTGTATTGTATTTTTGTGTTCCTAGGGTATATTCCTAGGAATGGTATAGCTGGATCGTATGGAGCTCGATTTCCAGTGTTTGGAGGAATCTCCATATTGCTTTCCATAATGGTTGAACTAGACGGCATTCCCACCAGCAGTGGATAAGAGTTCCTTTCTCTCCACATCCCCGCCAACACTGCTTGTTCTCATTCTTTGTGATGTGTGCCAATCTCTGGGGTGTGAGGTGGTACCTCATAGTTGTTTTGATTTGTATCTCCCTGATGATTAGTGATGTGGAGCATTTTTTTCATGTGTCTTTTGGCCATTTGTATTTCCTCTTTGTCAAAGTGTCTGTCCATTTCTTCTCCCCATTTTTTGATGGGATTAGATGTTTTTTTCTTGTAAAGTTTTGTCAGTGCCTTGTAGATTTTGGAGATTAGCCCCTTGTCTATGGGTATTGGGTGAATAGTTTCTCCCACTCCATGTGTGGCTCTTGTATCCTGGGCACTATTTCTTTTGACGTACAGAAGCTTCTCAGTTTACTATATTCCCATCTGTTAATCTCTGCTTTCACTTGCTTGGAGAGTGCAGTTTCCTCTTTGAAGATGCCTTTAGTCTCAATGTCCTTGAGTGTTTTACATATGTGTTGTTATATGTATCTTATGGTTTCGGGTCTCTTATCGAGGTCTTTAATCCATTTGGATTTAACCTTCATACATGATGTTAGCTGGGGGTCTAAGTTCGATTTTTTGCAAGTGATTAGCCAGTTGTGCCAGCACCACTTGTTGAAGAGGCTTTCTTTGCTCCATTTAGGATTTCTTGCTCCTTTATCAAAAATTAGGTGATTGTATGTCTGGGGAACATTCTCTTGAGTATTCAAGCCTATTCCACTGATCTGAGGGCCTGTCTTTATTCCAATACCATGCTATTTTGATAACTATTGTTTTGTAGTACAGTTTAAAGTTGGGGAAGTAATTCCTCTCATATTCTTTTCC
Organism: Suncus etruscus; assembly: GCF_024139225.1. Taxonomy (NCBI): domain Eukaryota; kingdom Metazoa; phylum Chordata; class Mammalia; order Eulipotyphla; family Soricidae; genus Suncus; species Suncus etruscus. The sequence goes on from NC_064853.1 coordinate 35,619,857, forward strand.
TCAATGATTGCTTTAGCTATTCTAGGGTGTTTATTGTTCCATATGAATTTCAAAAGTTCCTGATCCACTTCTTTGAAGAATGTCATGGGTATCTTTAGAGGAATCACATTAAATCTGTACAATGCTTTGGGGAGTATTGCCATTTTAATGATGTTAATCCTGCCAATCCACGAGCAGGGTATGTGCTTCCATTTCCGCGTGTCCTCTCTTATTTCTTGGAGCAGAGTTTTATAGTTTTCTTTGTATAGGTCCTTCACATTTTTAGTCAAGTTGATTCCAAGATATTTGAGTTTGTGTGGCACTCTTGTGAGTGGAGTTGTTTTCTTAATGTCCATTTCTTCCTTATTACTACTGGTGTATAGAAAGGCCATTGATTTTTGTGTGTTAATTTTGTAGCCTGCCACCTTGCTATATGAGTCTATTGTTTCTAGAAGCTTTTTTGTAGAGTCTTTAGGGTTTTCTAGGTAGAGTATCATGCCATCTGCAAACAGCGAGAGCTTGACTTCTTCCTTTCCTATCTGGATTCCCTTGACATCTTTTTCTTGCCTAATCGCTATAGCAAGTACTTCCAGTGCTATGTTGAATAGGAGTGGTGAGAGAGGACAGCCTTGTCTTGTGCCAGAATTTAGAGGATAGGCTTTCAGTTTTTCTCCATTGAGGACAATATTTGCCTCTGGCTTGTGTACCACAGTTTCTTTAGCTACTCATCTGTTCTTGAGCACTTCGGTTGTTTCCAGATTATGGCTATCATGAATAGTGTTGCAATGAATATAGGAATGCAGATGGCTTTTCTGTATTGTGTTTTGGGGCTTGTAGGGTATATTCCTAAGAGCAGTATTGCTGGATCATATAGAAGCTCAATTTCTAGGGCTGGAGTAATAGCACAGTGGTAGGGTGTTTGCTTTGAACAAAGCCGACCCTGGATGCTATGGTTCCCCCTATGGCTGACCCTGGATCCCCTATGTTTCCCCCTATGGCTGAACCTGGATCCCCTATGGTTCCCCGAGCCTGTCGGGCAATTTCTGGCCCAAAACCCAAAAATAAATAAATAAATAAATACATAAATAAGAAGAAGCTCAATTTTTAGTTTTATAGGAATAGCCGTATTATTTTCCAAAAGACTGGACTAATTGACAATAAATGAGATTCCCTTTCTCCTCATATCTGCTCCAGCACTGTTGTTGTTCTTCTTTTTGATGTGTTCCAGTCTTTGTCCTGTGCAATGAGATCTCATTGTTGTTTTGGTTTGTATCTCCCTGATGATTAATAAATAATGTGGAGCATTTTTTTCACTGTGCATATTCAACTTTATTTACAAAGAGAAGTTGGCACATTTTAGTGCAGACCCACATTTCCATTCAGGTTAACCTCTTGAGAGATATTGTAGGGATTGATGCCACCCAGAAGCAGATATATTCTAGATCTAAATTTTTATCCAAACTCAACTTTTTTCTTGAAACATCTTTTTTATTAATATCTTTATTTAAACACCTTGATTACAAATATGATTGTAGTTGGGTGTAAGTCATATAAAGAACACCCACCTTCACCAGTGCAACATTCCCATCACCAATGTCCCAAATCTCCCTCCTCTCCACCCCCACACCCGCCTGTATTTGAGATAGGTTTTCTACTTCCTTCATTCATTCACATTGTTATGATAGTTGTCAGAGTAGTTATTTTTCTAACTACACTCATCACTCTTTGTGGTGAGCTTCATATCATGAGCTGGTCCTTCCAGTCCTCATCTCTTTTGTCTCTGAGAATTATTGCAAAAAATGTCTTTTATTTTTCTTAAAGCCCATAGATGGAGACTATTCTGTGTTTATCTCTCTCCCTCTGACGTATTTCACTCAGCATAATAGATTCCATGTACATCCATGTATAGGAAAATTTCATGACTTCATCTCTCCTGATGCCTGCATAATATTCTGTTGTGTATATGTACCACAGTTTCTTTAGCCACTCATCTGTTGAAGGGCATCTTGGTTGTTTCTAGAGTCTGGCTATTGTAAATAGCACTGCAATGAATATAGGTGTGAGGAAGGGAATTTTATATTTTTTTTTGTGTGTGTTCCTAGGGTATATCCCTAGGATGGTGTAGCTGGATCATATGGGAGCTCAATTTTCAGTTTTTTGAGGAATCTCCATATTGTTTTTCATAAAAGGTGAACAAGATGGCATTTCCACCAGTAGTGAATAACATCCCTGCCAGCACTGCTTGTTCTCATTCTTTGTGATGTGCACCAATCTCTGTGGCGTGAGATAGTACCTTATAGTTGTTTTGATTTGCATCTCCCTGATGATTAGTGATGTGATGTGTAGTATTTTTTTCATGTGCTTTTTGCCATCTGTATTTCTTCTCCTTTTTTTTTTTTTTTTTTGCTTTTGGTTTTTTGTTTTGGGGTCACACCCGCAGCGCTCAGGGTTTACTCCTGGCTCCAGGCTCAGAAATCGCTCCTGGCAGGCTTGGGGGGGGGGGGGGAGCATATAGGATGCCGGAATTCAAACCACAGACCTTCTGCATGCAAGGAAAACGCCTTACCTCCATGTTATCTCTCTGGCCCCAGTATTTCTTCTTTGAGGAAATATCTCTTCATTTCTTCTCCCCATTTTTTTTTGATGGGGTTAGATTTTTATTTCTTGTTAAGTTCTGTCAGTACCTTGTATTTCTTAGATATTAGCTTTTGCTTTTTTTTTTTTTTTTTTTTTTTTTTTTTTTTGAAAAAAAATACATATGGGATAGAATTTGGTCTAAGGTGGAAGGACAGGGCCTGGGAATTTCTTTTTTTTTTTTTTTTTTTTTTTTTTTAATTTTTTTTAAATTTTTTTTTTATTTAAACACCTTGATTACATACATGATTGTGTTTGGGTTTCAGTCATAAAAGGAACACCACCCATCACCAGTGCAACATTCCCATCACCCAAGTCCCAAATCACCCTCCTCCCCACCCAACCCCCGCCTGTACCCTAAACAGGCTCTACATTTCCCTCATACATTCTCAATATTAGGACAGTTCAAAATGTAGTTATTTCTCTAACTAAACTCATCACGCTTTGTGGTGAGCTTCCTGAGGTGAGCTGGAACTTCCAGCTCTTTTCTCTTTTGTGTCTGAAAATTATTATTACAAGGGTGTCTTTCATTTTTCTTAAAACCCATAGATGAGTGAGACCATTCTGCGTTTTTCTCTCTCTCTCTGACTTATTTCACTCAGCATAATAGATTCCATGTACATCCATGTATAGGAAAATTTCATGACTTCATCTCTCCTGACAGCTGCATAATATTCCATTGTGTATATGTACCACAGTTTCTTTAGCCATTCATCTGTTGAAGGGCATCTTGGTTGTTTCCAGAGTCTTGCTATGGTAAATAGAGCTGCAATGAATATAGGTGTAAGGAAGGGGTTTTTGTATTGTATTTTTGTGTTCCTAGGGTATATTCCTAGGAGTGGTATAGCTGGATCGTATGGGAGCTCGATTTCCAGTTTTTGGAGGAATCTCCATATCGCTTTCCATAAAGGTTGAACTAGACAGCATTCCCACCAGCAGTGGATAAGAGTTCCTTTCTCTCCACATCCCCGCCAACACTGTTTATTCTCATTCTTTGTGATGTGTGCCATTCTCTGGGGTGTGAGGTGGTATCTCAACGTTGTTTTGATTTGCATCTCCCTGATGATTAGTGATGTGGAACATTTTTTCATGTGTCTTTTGGCCATGCGTATTTCTTCTTTGTCAAAGTGTCTGTTCATTTCTTCTCCCCATTTTTTGATGGGGTTAGATGTTTTTTTCTTGTAAAGTTCTGTCAGTGCCTTGTATATTTTGGAGATTAGCCCCTTATCTGATGGGTATTGGGTGAATAGTTTCTCCCACTCAGTGGGTGGCTCTTGTATCCTGGGCACTATTTCCTTTGAGGTGCAGAAGCTTCTCAGCTTAATATATTCCCATCTGTTAATCTCTGCTTTCACTTGCTTGGAGAGTGCAGTTTCCTCCTTGAAGATGCCTGTAATGTCCTGTAGTGTTTTGCCTATGTGCTGTTCTATATATCTTATGGTTTTGGGGCTGATATCGAGGTCTTTAATCCATTTGGATTTTACCTTTGTACATGATGTTAGCTGGGGGTCTAAGTTTAATTTTTTGCAAGTGGCTATCCAATTGTGCCAACACCACTTGTTGAAGAGGCTTTCCCTGCTCCATTTAGGATTTCCTGCTCCTTTATCAAAAATTAGATGGTTGTATCTCTGGGGAACATTTTCTGAGTATTCAAGCCTTTGAGGAAATATCTCTTCATTTCTTCTCCCCATTTTTTTTTGATGGGGTTAGATTTTTATTTCTTGTTAAGTTCTGTCAGTACCTTGTATTTCTTAGATATTAGCTTTTGCTTTTTTTTTTTTTTTTTTTTTGAGATGCAGAAATTCCTTTGTCTAATATAGTCCCATTTGTTTATCTTTGCTTCCACTTGGTTGGACAATGGTATTTCATCCTTGAAGATTCCTTTAGTTTCATTTTTGGAGTGTTCTGCACATGTTTTTTTTCTATGTACCTTATGGCTTCAGATCTGATATAAAGATCTATGATTCATATTGATTTGACTTTTTTGGGGGGGCCATGCCCGATGGCAATCTGGTTACTCCTGGCTCTGTATTCAGAAATCACTCCTGGTAGGCTTGGGAGCCATATGAGAGCTGAGAATCGAACCTAGGTTGGCCATATGCAAGGTAAATACCTTACCTGCTGTGCTAGCACTCTGGACTTGATTTTATTTTGTTCACAGCATTAAAGAGCTATCCAAGCTCACTTTTTTTGCATGTAGTTGACAAGTTTTTCCCACCACGACCTTTGAAGTGGTTTTCTTTGCTCTGTCTTTCTTATATCTTTATTAAAGATTAATTTGAGAGTCAATAGGATATTTTAATACCCTGCTGTTTTAATGATTACTGTTTTATAGTACACTTTGAGGAAAGTGATGCCTCCCATCTTCTTTATCCCAGAATTGCTTTAGCTAACAATGGAGATTTATTCTTCCATAAGAGTTTTAGGAGTGTTTTGTCTGTTTCTCTTTTTAAAGGGGTGGGAGCAACTAGTACATTATGTTTAACTGTTCAGATTATTTCTGCTTTTTCATGTATTAGCAACTTCAGTGATCTTTGTTCCCTGTTGTTGTTGTTGTTGTTGTTGTTGCTGCTGCTGTTTGTTTTTATAGAGAGGGAAAGTGTTGTTTTTAAATTGAGGTAACAGTTTACAAATCAATGTTTTAGGGGTATAGTTTCATACTTCTTAAAAACTGTTTTTTTTAGTTCTTGTCATCTAGTTTCTCTCCTATGTATTATTACTCTCAGATTTCTTTCTTTATTTTTTCTTTATTTTTTTGTTTACCTTTAATTTTCTTCCCTCCCTCCCTTCCCTTCCCTCCCTTCCCTCCCTTCCCTCCCTCCCTCCCTCCCTCCCTCCCTCCCTCCCTCCCTCCCTCCCTCCCTTTATGGTTTTTGGGCCACACCCAGCAGCGCTCAAGGGTTACTCCTGGTTCTGTGCTCAGAATTCGCTTCTGGCAGGCTAACAGTATCATATGAGATGCCGGGGATCGAACCTGGGTCTGTCCTGGGTCGTCCTTATGCAAAGCAAACACCCTACTGCTATGCTATACTATCGCTCTGGCCTCATTCTCAGAGTTTTGGTTAAGCAAAATCACCGTAACCATATCTGTGTCCTTACCTGCAGTAAAAATGGAAAAAAAAAAAAAAAAGGATGGACAAGAAAGTCTGTTTCAAATATAAGATCCAGAATTGTATTCACATCCTCTTTTGCTTTCTTCCATCCTATTGGCTAAACCTTAGTGATTAGGCCACAGCTAATTGTATGCAAGACAAGAAATGGTAGTCTTTACCTGAGGAGCTATGACCTGATAAATATAAAGTTTTGTTATTGAAGGGGAGATGGGGATTTGGAAAATAGATATCTCAAAGGGTTGGAATGTAGTTTTGCATTCAGGAGACTCAATATCTACATTTTGGTTCCTTCCTTAACACTGCTATGAAGGCACTTCTAAGCATCATGCTGAAAGTAGCCCCTGAACACTGGATGTAGCCCAGAAAACAAACCAAAGAAGAGTGGGAAATGAATTTTTATGTTTCCACTAGAATGGTTCATAATTTTGCTAACATTTCATCAATCAAGAGTTGGTAAGAAGTAGCCATACCAGTGAATTTAAGTGATATATGAGCAGCATACTGAAATTTGTATATAGGTCTGGAGAAATTTACAGGGATTTAGGCAGTTACCTTCCGTCAGCCAATCCTAGTTCTATGCCTGGCACTACATATTACTGCATATGCCCCAACAAGTACCACCAAGAGTGACCCAGTACAGAAAATGGAATAATAAATGTAGTGGAGAGGTAAGGAGCGATAGCTCAACAGATGGCATGTGTTTCCCATGCAAGAGGCCTGGGTTCAATCCTTACTAGCCCTTTATGGTTCCTTGAGTACCACCAGTTATTAACCCAACCCCCCTCACCCCCCAAAAAAAGCATATAGAGGAGATTTCAGTGGTGGGTCATTTTTAAAAGCAAAATACAAAACTGATTGTTTATAAATATGATGAAATACCTTCATATATGTTAAAGTTGCTGAATATATAAGCTGATAATTATTTGTTCTTGTATTTTAGGCCTCAACTCCATATAGCATAGATTCAGATTCTTTGGGAATGGAGTGTATTATTTCGGGAAGTGCCTCTCCAACTCTGGCAATCAACACTGTGACTAACAAAGTAATTTTATCTTTTAAACATTTTAAAAATGTCATTGAGTAAAACATTAATATATTGCCTCTTTAAATAGCAATAGCGGTCTATGTAGTTGAGTTTAATGTGATAGAAATTTGGTTAACTCACATTTCATAGCATAGAAGCTAAATCCATGTTTTGGATCTTATTCAAATTGGCAGAAAATATTTCTGAAGAAATTTGAAGGTGCTTATTGAGAAGCTAAATTACCCTAAATTTTATTTTGCTGCTCCACCCAGCTGGGCTCAGGATTTACTCCTGGCTCTGTGTTCAAGGATCACTTTTGGTGGGGATTAGGGAACCACATGGAATGCCAGTGGTAGAACCCTGGTCAGCCACATAACAAGGCAAGTGCCCCTATCCACTATACTATTGCCCCAGACCCTAAACTTAATTTTTGACATCATTAATTCTCTTGATAAAATTTTTGAGTTAGCATTTTCTTGAATTAAACTGTTTCAAAATTGTTGCTGACCCATAAAAGAGATTTTTTGAAAATGTCAACCCTGCACATTGTTGGAGTTTAGAGTTGGTTACACTGGCTGGTTAATGAACTGTCAAGTGTAAGTAGTTTGCTACATGAGGGGCAAGTTTTTTACACACACCACAAGAGTCTCTGGCCCAATGAGTGAGTGGAGTTAGTAATTCTTGCTACCAAAGAAAATCAAATTTTCCCAGGAAGTCAGTAATATGAATAATTTGGACAAACTATTTTCTAATTATAGATTTATCTATAATGACATCTAATGTTGCCTTTTATTTTGGGGTGTGAAGTGCGATTATCTCCCAAACAGTGCTCAGGGAACCATTGGATCACTTCTGTAATCTTCAGCCAACCAGAATGGCATTTCAGGCTAGAACCTTAACATATGGTGCTGTGAGGCCCTGCGGTGCTGGTGGCTTCCCAAGCTATAGCAGTGGTGCTCTAGGGTTATACTCAGTGATATTCAGTGACCATATGGTTGATGAGGGCTGAGTTAGGGTTAGTCACATGAAGGGTTTGATCATTAAGGTATCTCCTCAATCCTATATGTGACTTTTATATTAGACTTCTTTTATTAAACAAGTCTTCAAATATCATCCATATAGGATGTGCCATACTTCATTTCTATTTTCAAGTAATTTATATTTCAGAACAACTCAGCATTTGAAGGGATACAAAAATACTCAGCAATCCACAGTGCTCTGACTCCAATGACTGGAGCACATGCGCGCCATATAGAATGCCCGAGTTTGATCCCAACATCTCCCTGGTTTCTGAGCACTCCCCCAGTCCCACTTCCTAGCACTTAGCCTGGAAGAGAACCCCTCATTACCACTACATGTGATGTAGCTGTAAAAAAACTGTAAAAAAGAATGGGAGGGAATTAGTGAATTTAGCAAGCCTTAACATAGGATCAATGTTTGATTGTAGAGATTCATTGTATTTCTATATACTAGCCATATACTATAATAAAACTAAGTTTAAAAGATAGCAATGACTGTAGAAATATCTTTTTGGGGGGTCAGATTTGAAGGTGCTTAGGGTTTATTTATAACTCTGCTCAGGGATCACTCCTGGCAGAGCTTGTTGGGCCCATATGGGGTGCCAGGAATTGAAGCCAGCCACCCACTTGCAAGGCAAGTTCTCTACCCACTATACTATTGCTCTAATCTCTCAAGAAGTATGTTAATGGGCTGAGCCTGATTCCAGATACCACATGATTTCCCTGAACATAGAACCAGAAGTAACAACACCCCTCCTACCCTACCTCTGCATCTCTGTGTGGGACCAGGAAAAAAACCGCATGATTTCTGTCTTAGCATTCAAAAACACTCCTTAAGATTAAATGAAAAAGAAATGCGATATAAACTATGAATAAAATATACACATAAATAGACATCATCTCAGTAACATAGTTAGTTTTTACCTAAATTATATTTAATGTAACCACCCCCCAATAATTCCAGGATACATTTTAGGGTGAGAGAAGGAAGTAATAAAAATGACCAGCAAGTTAAAATACATATATGGGATAGAGAGTTTAAAATAATGCTATCAAATGGAAAATAGTACTTAAAGAAAGTGTTAATGAAAAAGATAGAAGCATATACATTTACATACCAAACTTCTAATAATTAAAAATCATATTGGAATAAGAAGAGACTTACGAAACAATTCAGTGATAACTTAAATTATGAAGGATAAATGGAAAAAGTCAAGTTTTCTTTGTATAAAGATGATTCCAGGCTGAGAAAATAGCTCAAAGGACTAGAGTCCATGCTTTGCTTTGCATACTGGATTCTATCTGGTACTGTGTGGTCCCTGAGCACCTGGTGGGCATGTCTCTCAAATGTGACCTGAAAGCAAAAGACCAGACAAATTTTAGACATGAATGATGTATAAAAGTTCTTTTTTAGAAGAGGTGAGTTTTGCCAGGGAACTTGAGACTAAATTCTCTTAAGTAGACTAATGATGTTAACAAGTATATTTTCATTCCAAATTCTCCGTAATTTCATGAACTACGGTACTGTCGTACTATGTAATTTGTAAAATCATTTATGGAGGGGCTGAAGAGATAATAAATAAGGTACTTGTCTTGCATGCAGTCAATCCTGGTTCAGTCCATTTGGTCCCGAGTCCTTTTAGGTGTGTTTCAGACCCTCTTACTTTCCATCAGTCCTCAAAATTTGTGGATAAACAGTCCATTTAAAATACTTTTGTACTGGGTTTTTCTTTTCTACTTTCATCCTAATAATTTAGTGCAACAGATTGGATATAGAAACAAGTGTAAGAAACTGTTTCTTGTCACACCAAGTATTGAGATTTACAATGTAAAACAATGGCACTCTTAGAATTTTATTAGAAAAAATTCATTATTAAATTTTAGTCTATAGGGGCCGGAGAGATAGCATGGAGGTAAAGCGTTTGCCTTTCATGCATAAGGTCATCGGTTCAAATCCCGGCGTCCCATATGGTCCCCCGTGCCTGCCAGGAGCAATTTCTGAGCATGAAGCCAGGAGTAACCCCTGAGCACTGCCGGGTGTGACCCAAAAATCACAAAAAAAAAAAAAAAAAAATTTTAGTCTATAGTCACTTTAAAGTTAACTTAAAAACCCTTGTGTCCTTGAGCGTAGCTGGGTCTGCCCTGAATCTTTCACCAAAATAGCTTTCTGAGTTTATACTTTGTTGTTCTTGTTCTTTTTTTTTTGGGGGGGGGGGGCACACCTGGTGACGCTCAGGGATTACTCCCGGCTATGTGATCAGAAATTGCTCCTGGCTTGGGGGGACCATATGGGACACCAGGAGATCGAACCAGTCTGTCCTAGGCTAGCACAGGCAAGGCAGATGCCTTACCACTTATGGCACCACTCTGGCCCCTATACTTTATTTTAATTAAAACATTTATTCTTGGAGCCAGAGAGATAGCATGGAGGTAAGGTGTTTGCCTTGCATGCAGAAGGTCGGTGGTTCGAATCTCGGCATCCCATGTGGTCCCCTGAGCCTGTCAGGAGCAAGGCAAACGCCGCTGTGCTATCTCTCCGGGCCCCAGAATAATATTTCTAACTTGAGTGGTAATTGATAGAAAAATGTGCAGCCGAGAAGATGACCCCAAAATACTTAAAATTTATTGATACTATATTAATAGCTCTTGAATAGTTCTAGGAGTCCATAGCTTGTTTAAGTGGGGAGGGGTGTGTCCTGGGAATTGAACCCTGAGCTTTCCATGCAAGGCAAGTACTTTACAATTAAATTATATTTCCAGCTCTGCATACATGTCTGGCTGTATTAATAGAAATTTTCACTGAAAGTGATTACCGGGAAAATATTTTCCATAGGTTTCTTATTTCTGCTCATCTTTTCTGTATTATCTTTCCTTATTTTTCCTAGGTACATAATTATTCTTAGCTGATGTGAATGTGTGGCAGTTTGGTTCTGCCTTACTTATGCATAGAGGCCTATGCTTGTTTACTACGCATTTTCATCTCTGGTCCAGTGGTTATGAGTATTGTGTTTTAATACAGATAGGATAGCAATAGGTCAGTCGATTAAATCAGCAAGCATGTATACTATGAAGTGGAAGCGCAGTTATTATGATTACTTATTTAGAACTCAAGGAGCTTACAGTTTATAAATGGATAGAATTTTGATAAGAATTAGTTAGGGGTTAAGCTACATGCCTTGCACTCAGCTGACCCAGGTTTGATCTCTGGCACCCTAAATGGTCTTCCAGTAATCCCTGAGTACAGAGCCAGAAATATGTCCTGAGCATACCACCCCACCAAAACAACTCCCCCTAAAACAAAGGAACTTTAATTAAGTACCAGAGATATGCATGACTCAAGTGATAGATAAAGCACATGCCTAGAATGTGTGCATCCCTGAATTACATTTCTAGCACTATTTGCCTGAGTACTGCAGAATGTGGCCCTGATGACTCTTGAGTGTTACTGAGATGACTTGTCAGACCTGAGCACAGGATTGAACATCCCTAGGCTTCTGTTCCACTATTCTCAGAACCACTAGATAGATACGGACTCTTTATTTTTTATTTTTTGTTTTGGTGTCATATCCAGCGGTGCTCAGATCTTGGCTTTAAGCTCAGAAATCACTCCTGGCAGACTCAAGGGAATCAAACCTGTGTCGGCTGCCTACAAGGCAAATGCCCTACTCCCGGCTCTCATGTGGTCTCTTTAAATTGGCCCAAAAAGCCAAATAAAGGTACCTGGAAGTAGGAGCATAAATATGAAATTGGTGGTAGCATCTAAATATAACCTTGAAGAAAAATTAGGCTAGTTCTTTCTTTTTTTTCTCCCTCTCCCTTTTCTTTTCCTTGCTATTTCTCTCATGCATTGCAGAAATTTGTAGAATCCCTAGCTGCAGTCACTGCAGCAAGCTGCAAGGCCATCTGTTGCTCAGTTGCTGCAAAGCTACAATGGCCCAAGGCTGTCAGGTCTGCAGGGTGCAGAGGCCCAAGGCAAGGTTTGCAGGGGTCCATGGGGCCCGGCTACTGGGTAGGACCTCTTGCCCACCCAGGGATGGCAACATGTAGCAACCACCTGCCCAGGACTCAGAGAGAAGAGAGAAGGAGAAATCAGGTATCTTTTTTTTATTTTTTTTTCCCCTCCTGGAGTCTGAGGCCTGCCACTGCCACCTGCCTGGGGGTTTCTGGGAGGGAGAGGGAGAGATAGATGGAAATTCACTGGTCAGAGGTGGGAGGAGGGGAGAGGGGGAAACCTGGGTTCAAAAAAGAAAAAGGAATAGATACAAAGCAGGCAGCACCTCTCCCATGCTTTAATCTCTCTACCCACCCCCCCACCCCCCATGGACCTACTACAGACTCTGCTCTAGTCACTATCCTGTTTCCTCTCCCCCCAGGATTTTCCTTTTATACCTGGCATGGCAAGGCCTGTGTCAGAGGGTGTATCCAGGTTCAACTCATTACAGTGGAAGCTATCCAAGGGGCATACCCAAAGCCAACTCCCAAGTGGGGGTGTCCAAGACGTGTGTCCAAATTCAGCTGCCATTCATCAACATTTTCACCTTTTATGTCGTGTGTGTGTGTGTGTGTGTGTGTGTGTGTGTGTGTGTGTGTGTGTGTGTGTGTTAATTACACAGTGAGTTACCCTCAAGGATCAGTGGGGTTCATTCACATGATGATCCACAATAGCCATGGTGGTTGTCAGCTGCTTTTCTCTTCTTGACAGTTCATTTAGAAGCTCCAAAGCCTAGAGACAGGTGTAGAGAAATGAAATAGTGTTTAAGGATCAAAACTAACTTTTTATCACACCTATGCGTCGTAGCCTAAGAAAATGGTCCCAAACCCACCTCTCTCTCCCTTTTTTTTCTCTTTCCTGGCTTAGGGGTTTGTCAGAGGCCCTGGGGCTTCTCTAAAAAAGACTGAGATCTTTGTTAGAGTCAAGCCCCCTGCGGATACCAGCAGCATGGGCCCATCTCCAGCAGCTCTGCTCTGACATGCACCGTACCCAGTGAAGGTTGGGGACTAGTCCTAGTCTCAAAAAAACTTAAAAAAAAAAAAAGTCTCAAAAGTCAAGACTTTTTCCTTGTAGTTGGGGGAACCAGGTGGTGCCAGAATTTATACTGGGTTGACTACATTCAAGAAAGACACCATATTTTTTCATACTCTCTTCAGCCATAGTCGTTTGTTTGTGGGGAGGTGGCGAATGGGGTAGAGATGAGTTGGTGCATGCTCAGGGAACCATGGAGTTCTATGGATTGAACCGCAGGGCTTTGCTTACAAATTGTGCAGTTCATCCATTTGAATTATCTCCCTAGTCTCTAGTTTTTGGTTTTAAGTTCCCTTTTTATTTCCTTTTTTTGTTTTGTTTTGTTTTTTTGGGTCATACCCAGCAGCGCTCAGGGGTTACTCCTGGCTCTACGCTCAGAAATCGCTTCTGGCAGGCACGGGGGACCATATGGATTTGAACCACCGTCCTTCTGCATGCAAGGCAAACGCCTTACCTCCATGCTATCTCTCCGTGCCCCCCCCCCTTATTTCTAATTAAAAATTATAGTGGTTAGTGGCTGGAGTGGTAGCACAGTGGGGAGGGCATTTTCTTGCAATAGGCTGACCCGGGTTTGATCCCTGGCATCCCCGAGCCTTCCAGGAGTAATTTCTGAGTGCCACAAGGTATGGCCCCAAACATACATACATACACACATACACACATGTTACATATATAAAACACATGTGTTGTATAACATGTAACTACTATATAGTGGTTATTATAAGCTCAAGTATTACTAAAAAGATGCACTATAACCCAACCCCCTTGTCCATTAATAATTTGTATATAATTAAGTTATTTACATCTAATATGGATAGTAATATTACTTTAATATTAGGTCATATTTGGGGCTGGAGAGATAGCATGGAGGTAAGGCCTTTCATGCAAAAGTCGGTGGTTCAAATCCCAGCATCCCATATGGTCCCCTGAGCCTGCCAGGAGTGATTTCTGAGCCCAGAGTAACCCCCTGAGCACTGCCAGGTGTGACCCGAAAACCAAAAACAAAAAGAAAAAAAATTAGGTCATATTTGTGATTTTCTACATGTTGCATTTCCAATTTCAAATATTATAAACACTTTAAAGCTTATGAACTTTTCTCTGTACACTTTGATATTTAAGGTTTTGATCAGTTTTATTTAAATCTTAAGTAAAAATACATTGTGGGTTGCTCCTCCAAGCGCAGGTTTTCTCTTGAACATGCATTGTTTCTTTGCTTGCACTTAAACAGTTCTGTTCTCTCTTGAACAGGTATTTCTACCTTTCCTCCTCCCTCCCTCCTTCAACATCCAGTTAAATTTCACACAATAAAAACTACCTTACTTCACCAAAAATAAAAATTGCATCCACATTGTAGAAAAAGTTAGCAGTAAAAAACCTTTCATAGTCCCTTTTTACTAAATGTTAATAACTTGATAGTAAGTAGAACTTATTTTAAGTACCGCAAATTTAAATTAAATTTGTCTTTTAATGTATGTGTAATGGTTAACATGGAGTTAATGGTGAATAGTATGGAGTTATAGTAAGTGAGCACCAAAAGCAAAGACCATTAACATTCTGTCTTCTGTCACATATTACCACCTTAGTGATATTTATTTTAGTTCTTTTTGTAAAGTAGCTTAAAAAGTACTCCTAGGAATTGGAGCAATAATATAGCATGTAGTGCATTTGCCTTATATGCTGCCAATCTGGATTCAATCCGTAGCTTCCTTTATGGTTCTCTGAAAACCATCAGGAGTGAACCCTGGTTAGAAAACCAAGAGTAAGCCCTAAGCACACACCACCAGGTGTGATCCAAAATGAACAAACCAAGAAAATCTAACCCCAAACCAAAAAGTACTCTTTAAAGATGGGTCATGTGGCTCAGTGTACGAGTAGTTTGCATTGCTCAGTGATATGTTCTAAAGCCCATGTTTGATTCCTTGCACCATGTGCTGGTGGTTAGGGGAATAGGAACTTTTTTATGTAACTGTTACTTTTCCTTCTAGGTAACATTGTACAACACTGATCAAGATGGTAGTGATAGCCCCCGAAGTAGCCTTAACAACAGTCTCTCAGACCAGAGTTTGGCATCTGTTAATTTGAACAGTGTTGGAAGTGTGCATAGTTATACACCGGTAAGTCTTGATGCAGTTAACATTTTTTGTCAAGTATATCTTTAGTGTTTATAACTAAATGAAATGTAATTGAAATGCAAATTAAAAGTGGAAATATATTTCATCTATTAGATTAGTAGAAAAAGATTGCTGTTGTTTTAAGTGGTACCCATATTTTAGTAAGTTACATACAAACTGATTGTATCTTCCTTCCTTCCTTCCTTCCTTCCTTCCTTCCTTCCTTCCTTCCTTCCTTCCTCCCTCCCTCCCTCCCTCCCTCCCTCCCTCCCTCCCTCCCTCCCTTCCCTTTCCTTTTCCCTTCCCTCCCCTCCCCTCCCCTCCCCTCCTCTTTCCTCTCCCCTTTCCTCTCCCCTTTCCTCTCCCCTTTCCTCTCCCCTTTCCTCTCCCCTTTCCTTTCCTTTCCTTTCCTTTCCTTTCCTTTCCTTTCCTTTCCTTTCCTTTCCTTTCCTTTCCTTTCCTTTCCTTTCCTTTCCTTTCCTTTCCTTCCCCTTCCCCTTCCCTTTCCCTTTACCTTTCCCTTTCCCTTTCTTTCTTTTCTTTTCAGACCACACCCGGTGATGCTCAGGGGTTACTCCTGGCTATGTGCTCAAAAATCGCTCCTGGCTTGGGGGACTATATGGGATGCCAGGGGATCAAACCACAGTTCGTCCTAGGTTAGCACGTGCAAGGTGTGCCTCTGCTCCGGTCCCAATATCATTCTTTCAAGTTCAGTTCATTGTATTCTATCTATTATTTACCCAATTGAAAAACAATTAGTAAAAGAGGAGTAATAAGGCCTTATTTTAGTAGAGCTTATGTTTGAGAATATTTATAATCTTTGTAAAGGACTGTAGATATGTGTAACTTACTTTTCAGCTATAGATCCTGTGAGTAGTATTCTCATAGGGTTGCCTAATACTCTATTATTAATCTGTTACATTTTTTAGTTTTGGTTTGAAAACAAAGCTATGCTATCAAAGGATCTCAACATGAGTATTCTTGCTCCAGTGCTGATATTGATACCTGTTGGGGAAGGAAAAGAGGAGAAGAGGAGGAGAGTCCAAATATTATATCTTTCAGTGGGATCAATTTGATCTTATTGGATCACTTTATTTTAGAATGAGTAAATAGCTAAACATACAGAACAAGGACATACAGGGAATGGTGGGGATGACTGAGCTAAAAATTAATAAAAAGGGGCCGGGGTCTGTCTTGCAAGCGCTAGCGTAGGACGGGCCTCGGTTCGATCCCCCGGCATCCCATATGGTCCCCCCAAGCCAGGGGCGATTTCTGAGTGCATAGCCAGGAGTAACCCCTGAGCGTCAAATGGGTGTGGCCCAAAAACCAAAGACAAAAACAAAAATTAATAAAAGGGAAACTAGAGAGCAGAATGAAAATCACAGTGAAAACAGGGGAAATACCTAGATATGTGAGGCTGGGTATCACTGGTGGCCACTGAATGCTATGAGTGGCCCCTATAAAATAAAAATCTGTGGATTAGACAGAGAACAGGCTGGAGTATATGCTTTATATGTAGGATACTGTGGTTGAATCCCAATGTGTGGTACCCTGAGTGAGTATACCTGCTGAGTATGGTCTCTAAATAAAAATAACAGCTAAGAGGCTAGAGAGATAGCATGGAGGCAGGGCATTTGCCTTGTATGCTGAAGGTCAGTGGTTCGAATCCCTGATCCCATATAGTCCCTTGAGCCTGCCAGGAGCGATTTCTGAGCATAGAGCCAGGAGTAACTCCTGAGCGCTGCTGGGTGTAACCCAAAAACTAAAAGAAAAAAATAGGGCCCAGAGAGATAGCACAGCCGCGTTTGCGTTGCAAGCAGCCGATCCAGGACCAAAGGTGGTTGGTTCGAATCCCGGTGTCCCATATGGTCCCCCATGCCTGCCAGGAGCTATTTCTGAGCAGACAGCCAGAAGTAACCCCTGAGCAACGCCGGGTGTGGCCCAAAAACCAAAAAGAAAAAAAAAATTAAATAAAATAACAGCAAAAAAGTTTACATTGTAGGAAAAAAGAAAGGCATTTGTAAAACTATTATGCTCTGGAGCCTAAAATGGGAAATAAAATGTTACCCTGAACATGGAAGAAACAGATAAAGAAGAACATATATTGTATCAGAGAGAGAATTCATTGAACTAGAGCAATTGTTCTGCATCCAAGAGGCTCAGGTTTGATCCTCTGTACCGCATGGCCCCCCAAGCAGCACCAGGAGCTACCTCCAAGCACTAAATAAAGAGTAGCCTGGGGACCACTATATTTGGCCCCCAAACCTATAATATCTATGCCTATATCTACATATGTATATGTGTATATAAAAGAAGACATTTTTATGGTGAAGAATTCTTTGTATCCTTGAAGAAACCAGAATAGTATTATTTAAAGGGTTACTATTTTAAGAAAAATTCATGGAAAAAATTTTACTTAGATGTACATTAGGTTACATCTTTACATTTCAGAAATCATCACTCATTAAATACTGTGGCAGAGAAGTAAGATATATTGAAAAGAATAGTTCTGAGAGGACTAGGTTTGGGATTATAAATATAATATTAAAATGGATTTTTGTTGTTGTTGTTGTTGTTGTTGTTTTGGGTCACACCCAGCAGCGCTCAGGGGTTATTCCTGGCTCCATGCTTAGAAAATCGCCCCTGGCAGGCTGGGGATCACATGGGATGCCAGGATTTGAACCACCGTCCTTCTGCATGAAAGGCAAATGCTTTACCTCCATGCTATCTTTCTGGCCCCTAAAGTGGATTTTTTATTCGTACTTGAGATCAAGAGAAATATTCTTTGATATCCAGAGCATCCTGTGCTTGGTTAAAGGTGCTTTTTCTAAAAATGAATTATTTGCTCAAGAGAGAAATTAAAGCCATGAATTTATTTCTTTAGGGGATTAGGTATGAAGTAGTACCAAGCTTCACTGGATATAGGGAATCAAGGGAAAATTCCTTTGAGATAGAGAGAGTGAGAAACTGCCCTATGGCACCTACCACCAGATAGGAATGTGAATTAGAAATAATAGGTGAGTATTTGTTCCTCTTAGGTCTAACTTAAATCTGTGTTTCAAGACTAAGGTGATTCTGGCAAATGAGGCTGGTGAGCATGACTTGTACAAGAACATATAAGGCTACTGGAGCACAAGAGTGGTATTCTACACAACTAATGTGTTCCTTGTTACTGTAGATTTCTTTCTGAGTATCATTTGAATGGTGCCATCAATTTAGTGTTCATACCTTAATTTTTTAAAACACTGAAATGAATGGTAGTGTAAATCCTTGATATAAAAGAGGTACAGCTGATCTTTTTTGTTGTTGTTTTTTGTTTTGGGGCCACACCTGGTGATGCTCAGGGGTTACTCCTGGCCCTGTGCTCAGAAATAACTCCTGGCTTGGGGGACCATATAGGATGCCAGAGACCAAACCGAGGTCCGCCCTGGATCAGCCTCGCAAGAGGCAAACACCCTACAACTGCGCTATCACTCCGGCCCCCAGCTGATCATTTTTTATTTTTTTATGGTTGTGTTTATGTTTATGTTTATAGGTGTTTAAAGTATATTCTTTATCTTGTATTGCTCAAGGGTGCTTTATTGATATATTCAGAAACTCATTTATCTTTATTTTCTCATTTCCCTTTATGTGTTTTTGTGTATGAAGTTTTATGTGTATGAAGACTCTGATTGCTTTAATCATTGCCATACAAACAGGCTCAGAGTACACAGCACTACATAAGAGTATATGTAAGAGTATATGGCTGGAGCAATGGTATAGTATGTAGATGTTTGCCTTGCACAAGGCTTGACCAAGGTTCAGTTCCCAGCACCCCACGTAGTTCCCAAACCCTGCTAGGAGTGATTCCTGAGTGTAGAGCTAGGAATAAGCCCAGAGCACTGCAAGTGTGACAAGAAAAAAAAAAGGTATTTATGGGGCCGGGCGGTGGCGCTAAAGGTAAGGTGCCTGCCTTGCCTACGCTATCCTTGGATGGACCGCGGTTCGATCCCCCGGTGTCCCATATGGTCCCCCAACCCAGGAGCAACTTCTGAGCGCATAGCCAGGAGTAACCCCTGAGCGTTACCGGGTGTGGCCCAAAAACCAAAAAAAAAAAAAAAAAAGGTATTTATATACTTACGGGATAATTGAGGGCCAGATAAGAAAATTCAGGGATTAAGGCTCTTTTCTTGCACATAGCCAGTGCAAGTTCAATCCCCAGCATCGCATAAGGTCTCACAAACCACTGCCAGGAATAAAAATTTAGTGCACCAACTAGTATGGCCCCAAAACCAAATAAAAGAAAAGTTGAAGTGAACTAAAAGTATTAGTTGCTTCATGTTTTAGTAGTTTGAGATGAAATTGCTTCTGTACAAATTCAAGAGGAAAATTCTATAGGAACTGAAAGGATGTCAGATATGACTCATTATTTGTTTGATTTTGAGCAAGGCAATTTAACATCTTTGAACTTTTCTTTCCCTTGTATGTGAAATTTGGAAGTTGGATTGGATTTCTAAAGTTTGAGATTAACAATCTTGCTGTCAATTTTGTGGACCGACTTAAGAGGATAGTAGGAAAGTCAAAGGCATGGCTTTGTAGGATAGTAACAAGTCAAAAGCCAAAACTTTTCTGATATTTTTAGTGACATATTTTTGATGTAGAGTTACCATATTATTAATATTTTCTTTTATTGTTAGGTGACGAACCATCCAGAACCAGTCTCTCAATCATTAAATCCTCAACAACAGCCACAATACAACCTTCCAGAACGAGACAAACAGCTACTCTTTTCAGAATATAATTTTGATGATCTCAGTGCCTCATTTCGGAGCCTCTATAAATCAGTTTTCGAGCAGTCACTTAGTCAACAAGGTGAGCTCTCTTTCATTTTTCTTTTTGGGTAAATTTGTGTTGAAATTTTCAAAGAATCATTTTTACATGGCATCTTTTAATTTCCTTATTTCTATCATGTTCAGGATTGGATACTTCTGTTATGCTCTTAGCTCCTTTTACTATGCTGTGAGTAAAAGATACATAGCATAGAACTGGCAGATAAATTTAATCCTGCATCATATCACTTGATTATAAGTGATATTCTAGAGCAGAGTTCTAGGATTCTGTTTCTACATCTGTGCCATGTGGGAACACTGTCATGGTTAATTAGTGATGTCTGACATGTTAAATGTTTGATAATGTTATACCACAAGAATTGATAAGCCCTGCTTTTCTTTTCTAACTAGTATTAACAAAAAGATAGCCATTAGAATATGACAGCAGTGAATTTGCTATTGGGGGGGGGCACACCCAGCATTTCACAGGAGTTACCCCCGATTCTGCACTCAGGAATTACTCCTGGTAAGCTCAGGGGTCCATATTGAATGACAGGGATCAAACCTAGATTGGGGTTGAAGCTATGGCACAAGCAATAAGGCTGTCTGCCTTGCACACACTAGCCTAGCACATCCCACTGTTCAATCCCCTGACATCCCATATGGTCCCCCAAACCAGGAGTGATTTCTGAGTGCATAGCCAGGAGTAAACCCTGAGCATCACCGGGTGTGGCCCCAAAACCAAAACAAACAAACAAACAAAAAAACACCTAGATTGGGCCTAGATTTTGTGCAAGGCAAATAAATACCCTATCTGCTATTTTATCGCTCTGGCCCCAAATTTGCAAAATTTTAAGTGAATTTTTAAACTTATTCATTTCATGAAATAACACATTAGTTAGTAGTATGCTTTGGCTCATTATTTTAACATTTAAAATCAGATTTTTATACTAAAGGCGATTTTGGTTGATGCATTATTAATTTCAACCAAGCACTAGATTATTGTTATTACAAGTTATTTTCCTGTTAGCTGCTAGTTTACTTTTGGTCATGATAGAATCAAGATGTTGCATTGCTTTTCTTCAATAGATCACTATCAAATTATTAGGAACTTTATAATATAAATATTTTCTGCTTCTGTCATTAGGCAGGTCATTTCATATCAGGTAAATCTGAGATTTTACTTTTTTTTATTATTAATTTTACCTGTCCTTAGCAATCATCAAAGAACTAAACTATTTGCTTTTATAAGATTTATATCTTAATACTTGATATCCTCACATTATGGAAGTCAATGATATTATATATCTTACATTGATAAATATCAGCAGCTTATATTGGAAGTTCCTTTTCTGTTTAAAGATTCATGTGTTCTCTCATTTTAACCTTAAGTTTTCTATCTATAAAAATACAAAAAAAAATTTTTTTGTTTTATTTTAAAATAAAACAAATTGGAATTGAAATGTTGGGATATCTGGGAGCCAGAGAGAGAGAGAGAGAACTCAGTGGGCTGGAGCATATGCTTTGCAAGATCTGTATTAATGATCCCTACCCCGAGTACAGTTAGGTGTTACCCATGATCTTAAATAAAAATTTTAAAGTAGGGGCCGGAGAGATAGCATGGAGGTAAGGCAATTTCCTTTAATGCAGAAGGACAGTGGTTCGAATCCCTGTGTCCCATATGGTCCCCTGAACCTGCCAGGAGTGATTTCTGAGCATAGAGCCAGGAGTCACCCCTGGGCGCTGCCGGGTGTGACCCAAAAACAAAGAAAACAAAATAAAAATTTAAAAGTAGATTGAGTTTCCTCTGAAAACTTTGAAGTTTATTGGAAATAGATAATGAATTGCTCTTTTCACCTACTGTTAAAGGGACCCTATAGAATCCCTTTAAATGACTTTTCCAGTATCAGAGATGAGAGCTTTTTTATTAACTTTTACCTATAAAAACCTCAACTTAATAAGATTTTCAGGTTATCATAAGGTATATTAAGTACAATTTTAGTATTATAAGTGTCACCATTTTATTTTTATATAAAGGTTGATTTTTTTTCATTGACAGTATGATGTGTAATTTTTTTTAATAAAGTACACTTTTTATGTTTGGTTTAATAAAAACATTGTATAAGTCATATTTTAGGATCTGAAAATAGCCTACCTATGCAGAACCAAATGTTTATAAGATTATTAAAGTGAGTATCAACCTGTAAACCAAAGATTCTCGTTGGACTCTTTTGGCCTAATCATCATCAGTGTCATAGCAGCTAACATTTACTGAGCTCATCCTGCAGCTTGTATTTGCACTAAGACTTTTAATCCTCACAACAACTTCGAAGTAGGTGCCCATTTATAGCTGATGTGGTTTGTAGAAACTACCAAGTATATAAATGACAATATAGAAGTTTCCATCTCTACTTTCTGGTATATAGATAAAGTATCTGATCTGAGCCCCCTAAACTATTTCGCAAGATGTTCCATGAGCATAATGAAAAAGAACAATGGGAATGGTTGTTTAGTTTTTGTCTAGTCTTCAAGATCCTGGCCGCTTGGGACAAAGTTTTTGGATTAAAGAAAGAGATCAGAAGTAACTGTGTCACTATTTCTTCCCTCTTCTGTCAAAGCTGTCTACAGAGAACCATCTGAATATGACCTAACATCTTCCACACTTAGCCTACCATTTCTTCATTTTTGAAGACTGGACTTGGAGATACTGACCTTTCAAGGAAGGCTTCATTGCCTTTCCTTCCCTAGCTTTCTTGGCAAAAGCAAAGTATCTGTATCTCTATACTTTCCTAGTAGTTCTGTTGTTGGGTATAATCTCTTTAAGCTTCTTTTTCTGACAATGAGCTGCTATTTAGGGTTATCTGATCATTAGCCCCAGATCCCAGTGTATGGTGTATGTTCCATCAACTCTTGTTATTTTCTGCCTTTGCTATTTAAATGATTTTGCAAGTATTTATTAAGTATAATTGAAGTCTGACGGAATGATCTCCCTCTTTTTTAGGCTTGATGAACATCCCTTCTGAACCTTCCCAGCAGTCCCACACTTCTTGTTCCTATCAGCACTCTCCCAGCAGTACAGTGAGCTCTCACCCACACAGCAACCAAAGCGGCCTGTCCAATAGTCATGGCAGTGGCCTCAGTACCACGGGCAGTAATTCAGTTGCACAGGTCCCGCTGTCCCACCCCCAGATGCACACACAACCGGCTCCACATCCACCCCATCGACCACATAGTTTACCACAGCATCAGCATCGTCCCCAGCACCCAGCACCACATCCACAGCAGCACAGCCAACTCCAGTCCCCTCACCCACAGCACCCTTCACCACACCAACACATACAGCATCATCAGAATCATCAGCATCAGACGTTAACACATCAGGCACCTCCACCCCCGCAACAGGTATCCTGTAATTCTGGTAAGTATTTTGTCTCCTGACTTGTGTTTGGCTAAAGTAGGGGAAGGAAAAGAGCGAGTTTTCATAGTTTCCAAAACCTTCCATTCTGTCTTTCCTTTTGGTTTTGGTTACAATAGTCCTTACGTTTTATTAATCCATAGATTGACTGGAAATTTTCTTGATAAAAAATTATTGTGGAGGAGTGGAGAAGTAACACAGCAGTAGGGCATTTACCTTGCACATGGCTGACCCAAGCGGACTCGGGTTCGATCCCCAGCATCCTTTATGGTCTCCTGAGCCTGCCAGGAGCGATTTCTGAGTGCAGAGCCAGGAATAACCCCTGAGCGCTGCTGGGTGTGGCCCAATAAATAAAGTTATAGTGGCAATAGAAGCAAACTCAGAAATCATTGGAGGTTTTGGTTTTTTATTCTTGTTTTGTCCTTTGGAACTTATGTGAACGACTACTTGTAAAGATCATTCTGTTTGCAAGCTAGTGATTTGATATCATATATAAGAATGAGCAGATATTTGTTGGAAAGGTATGTTTGAATTCTCATTATGACTCAGGATCTTTTGTGTTACTAGACATTTATTTTTGTTGTTTTCTCGTGTATAAATATAGAACCAAAGTACCTTGGTATACATCCGTGTTAAAAGGCTTATGTTAAGAATACACTTATACCACTACCACCACCACAATCACCATAAAATTAAAAAAAAAAAAAAAAAAGAATACACTTATGTGGGCCGGAGAGATAGGACAATGGTAGGACATTTGCCTTGCACGCAGGATCGAGGACTGACTAATGGTGGTTCGAATCCTGGCATCCCATGTGGTCCCCCATATCTGGCAGGGGTGATTTCTGAGCATAGAGCCAGGAGTAACCCCTGAACCTGCCAGGTGTGACCCAAAAACCAAAAAAAAAAAAA
The DNA here is from genome assembly GCF_024139225.1 of Suncus etruscus. Lineage (NCBI taxonomy): Eukaryota > Metazoa > Chordata > Mammalia > Eulipotyphla > Soricidae > Suncus > Suncus etruscus. The sequence goes on from NC_064853.1 coordinate 35,643,895, forward strand.
AAAAAGGAATACATTTACTAGTCTAGTAAGTTTCACTTTAGTCTTCAGTGAATTTCGCCACTCTTCCTCTGTGCATATTCCTAACAAGTCTTTCATCTTAGAATGAGAGATTGTGAAGAAGGAAAATGGTTTCTGATGAGATGCTGTCATTGCTATTGACTAGGTTGTATGTGTGCTGCACATTTCCAGGGGATATATCATAGATACAGATTCTATGTGAACAGGCCTGTTAGAATTGAACGGTAAAAGTCCATTCACTCAGCTTGCCTGGCTGTCCACATAAGATCAGATTTTAATCCTGAGTGACAGTTTCTAAATTTAGGTGGTGCTAATTTTTATTTACCAGTTTAAAAATTGAACATTGTTTAGGCAGTTAAACTTACATTTTAGAATATATAACAGTCCGCACTGTTTTATAACCTGATTTTGCTATGAATTTAAAATTTCTCTGAAAGTATTGCCTTAATTACAAAATACAGAAAGTAATGCTTATTTTGAGCCAGTGACTGAGCTGGTTTGATCCCTGGCACTCCCTGAGTCACTCAGGAATAAGCCCTGAGCACTATTGGGTGTGTTTCAACACCCCCTCCCTGCACTTTTAATAAAGGTTCCTGATAGAGATCAGAGAGAGCACAGTGGTAGGGCTTTTGCCTTGCATAAGGCGGACCTGGAAGGGACCCAGTTCAACTCCCAGCATCCTATATGGTTCCCCAGCCTGCAAAGGGCTTTTTCTGAGTGCAAAGCCAGGAGCAACCCCTGAGTGCCACTGGGTGTGTGTGACCCAAAAACTAATCAATCAGTAAATAAAGTTTAAAAAATAACCCACAAAGATATTTAAATTCTAATTTGAAACTTCTAATTTGAAACTAGGGCCAGAGAGATAATACAGAGATTAAGGTGCATGCTTGGCTTACTTACATGCTGACCCTTTGATAGCCACCACTGCATATGGGTCTCCTGAGCTTAGCATCACAGCTGAGAGCAAGCCAGAAATAGCTCCTGAACACAACAGTTGTGACCCAAGACCTGCCCTTTATTTTTTTTAACTTGATTGATTGATTGATTGGGTTTTGGGCCACACCCTGAGGCACTTTCCAGCCCCAAGACCTGCCTTTTTAAAATTTTTTTTTTTTTTTTTTTTTTTTTTTTTTTTTTTTTTTGGTTTTTGGGTCACACCCAGCAGCGCTCGGGTTCCTCCCGGCTCCATGCTCAGAAATCACGCCTGGCAGGCTTGGAGGACCATATGGAATGGTGGGATTCGAACCAAAAATGTCTTATTTTTTAAATAGTTGTTTAATTGAATCACAGTGAGATACACAGTTACAAAAATTTGTTGTTCATGATTGAGTTTCAGTAACACAATGCCCAACACCCATCCCAGCACCGTATCCTCAGTTTACCTCCTGCCTATGGCTATGGCAGACATTCCCCCCTCCCTTTTTCACTTTTCTCTCCTCCATTCTCCCTTTCCCCTTCCCACTCCCTTCCCTCACCTGCCCTCCTTCTTTCTTCCTCTCCCTTCTTCTCCTAACCCTTCTCTCCAAAACCCTTTAACAATAACAACAATAAAAACATTAAAACTGTCTTGTATGGGACAAGAATGATAGTACAGCAGGGTGTTTGTCTTGCACAAGGCTGTCCACCTAGCCCCCCACCCAAGTTTTTGTCCCCAGAAGTCCATATGGTCCCCCAAGCAGTGCCTGGTGTAATTCCTGAGTACAGAATGAGGAGTGACCCCTGAACAACACCAGGTGTGACTTAAAGAACAACTAAAAACCCTGTCTTAGATTTTATTATTGTTTTACCAAGACCACAAGCATAGCTGATGCATATTTTAAAAAAATAATCTATTTATAGTTTTTATTATAATTAATTTTTATTTGGTTTTAGAGTAAAAATTGAAATTTTAGCCTTGATGACTATCTCCAAAAATATCTTGAAAAGATTTGTATTTCTCATATCTGAAAAAAATTATATAGTAATAGTTCTTTTTGTTAACTCTTGGTATCAATCACTGTTACCTTTTATTTTTTTATTTGGGGATTTACTTCTGGCAGTGATTGGGGGACCATGCATATGATATCAGGGATCAAATATGACATTCCCACATGCAAAACATGCACTTTAATGTTTTGTTTGACCTAGTTCCTGTCATGTTTTCCTTTGATATATCATTGTGCCCTTCAGAAATTTGTATTTTTTTCTTAAAATGATTTTGAAGATTGCATAGCAATTACAGAGATTGAGTATTAGTACAGATCTGTGATCCTCTGGTCACCCCCCCAATTAAGTGTAATCATTGCTGGGGATAAGGTATAATTACAGTTAAAAACAATCTATTATAGATTCTTGTTGCCCTGTTAAAGGTAATTTTTCAGGGAATGAAAATAGACTTTTGCCTTAATTAGGAAAAAGTCATTTTGCTTTGATGATTTCTTGAATAAATTTCCGATAAGATAGAACTGAAAGGATGGTCTTTAACAAGGTAACAAATTTTCTTTATGCCCTAGAAAATGAAAATAATTATCTCTTTACCATTCCAGTTCAGGTACAGATTATGTTTTATCATTAAAGAATTAAGCTCAAGGAAATTAAATAATTTGTTCATGAGTTTATACTAACAAGTGATAGAATATATAATAAAACTGGAATTTATATTTTGTCTTGTCAAACTTCAAAGACTGTAAACACTAGTTACTCTAAAAAGACTAAAACCTACAAACATTGAGCCAGTAAGATTTGTTTGGTTAGTGCTTTGCAAAAATTATTTTGTGTTGCCAAACATTTGTTAAAAATATCATTTACTTAAGAATCTCAGTCTAGGGGCCTGGAGAGATAGCGTGGAGGTAAGGTGTTTGCCTTTCATGCAGAAGGTCATTGGTTCGAATCTCGGCATCCCATATAGTCCCACAAGCCTGCCAGGAACGATTTCTGAGCGTAGAGCCAGGAGGAGCCCCTGAGCGCTACCAGGTGTGACCCAAAAACTAAAAAAAAATCTCAGTCTACTAGAATTAAATAAAGCTAATGGAGTATTAATTTTCCTCAAATTTCTTCTTAAATTATGAGTTGCCCTGGACAGAGTTATTATCTCTTGATTCTTTGTTTAATTAAAAAATTGTGTAATTGGCAGACCTTTATAAATCTAGTGTCAGTAGTTGATAGAATTGTCTGTACAGTAGCAAAAAGTTCTTCTTGTTCTTAACTACCGTCATTTCAAAAGGTATTTTGAAAACAGTAATTTGGGCCACCAATCACTGGAGGATTTTTATTCCTCTATTTAATTCTTGTCTCATTGAGTGTAGCTCTAGCCCCATGCCCTTGAGTGGTGACCATTTTACCGACATGACGACTGTGAAGTCCTCACTCTCCTGATGATTTATCATAGGATAGATATGGTTTCTCACTAAAAGTGCCCTGTTTGGATTAATCAAAATCGCTTTTCTTTTTGCGGCAGGGGAGTGCATATCCGCAGTGATTAGGGCTTACTTCTGGCTATACACTTAAAGATCACTCCTGGTGGGGGACCCTATGAAATACTGGCAATCAAACCTGGGTCAGTCACCAGCTATACTATTGCTTCACCCCCTTATTAGAGTTTCTTCCAGGCTGCCTATCACAGGAGGGTTGCTTTAAGGTATTTCTAATATTGCTTTAAAAGAATCAGTTTTGTCTCTACAGTCTCATTTATCTACCTTAAGTCAGTGCCTTATACTGTGTGCTGCTTTTAAAGTGAACCAGTTTTAGGGCTGGAGATATAGTACAGTGGAATAGAGCATTTGCCTGGCATGGAACCAACCTGATTTCATTTTCCAATATCCCATATAGACCTTCAAGCACTGTCAGAAATGATCCTTGAGCACAGAGCCAGGGCTAGCCACTGAGCATTATCAGGCGTGGCCCAAAAGCCAATAAATAAATCAAATCAACTAGTTTTAAAGTTAGAAATAGTATGTTTCTCTTAAATTCATAATAGGACAGGAAAACAGACTTTCTCTTGATTCTGACTAGTCACCAGGATTGATATTACGGTTATGTGGCAGATTTTAAGTTGCCAGACTTGAGCTTTGAAGCTCTTGGTTCACTTCTTTTATTTGTAAAATGAGGAGAAATACACTTTTTTGCCTGTCTCACAGAGAAGATTGACCCAACATAGAATGTAATATGATGTATTAAAACTAGATAAAGATTTGTCCATATCAGACCAGCTTTGTGTTTTCCCTTACTATATACTTGGAAATTTATAGTATTCTCAATATTTTCTAGGTGTTTCAAATGATTGGTATGCAACACTTGATATGCTAAAAGAAAGCTGTCGAATTGCAAGCAGTGTTAATTGGTCAGATGTAGACCTTTCACAGTTCCAAGGTGAGTATTTATTCCTTTGGATATTGAAACAAATATGCATGAATCTGATTCTCCTGATTGCATTTTTTAATAGAAATAAACATTTTCTTATATAAAGTTTCTTTTACAATTAGTTGTGTGCTTAAACGTAGACTTTGTTAAATTCAGAAGTAAGTTTTGGCCAGTTAATACAGCAGAGTCTTAGATAAGAGGGTGGTTTTTTTTTGGGGGGGGGTTGTTGTTTTTTGTATTTTTTTGGGCCACATTCAGCAGTGCTCAGGGGTTCCTCCTGGCTCTCTGTTCAGAAATCGCTCCTGGCAGGCTCGGGGGACCATATGGGATGCTGGGATTCAAACCACCGTCTGGGATTCAAACCACCGTCCTTCTGCATGAAAGGCAAACGCCTTCCCTCCATGCTATCTCTCCAGTCCCTAGATAAGAGTTTTAAAGGAAATTTGGCCATATTAAAAAAGAATACGGTAAAAGTTTTAGAAGTTACAGTGTGGGCTGGAGAGAGCTCAGGAGTCAGGGTAGTTGCTTTGCATCTGAAAGGTTTTGATTTCAGTCCCTGGCACTGCCTGGCCACCTGCACACCACCATGTATGTCTTCAGCACTACTGGTTGCAGGCAATCCCACCTCACCATGTCCTAGGATTGAGCAATTCAACACGCTTTGTGTGAGTATCCCTTAATCACTGGAAGGCACATGCCTTCTTCTCCACCAGTATAATATTTTATTGAATGGGCAAATCACTGCAATGTGCCCCTTTGCAATTGCAACTTGAAATTTTGAAAACTGAAAAAAAGAATTGTCTTATTTTCCTTGTTATATTTTTAGAACTATGCTGACTTCATGTCTAATGTTTTCCTCAGGTTTGATGGAGAGCATGAGACAAGCAGATCTCAAGAACTGGTCTTTAGATCAGGTTCAGTTTGCTGATCTCTGTTCTTCACTTAATCAATTCTTTACACAAACTGGCCTTATCCACTCACAGAGCAATGTTCAACAAAATGTTTGTCACAGTGCCATTCATCCAACGAAACCTTCCCAACACATTGGAACAGGTATGATAGACTTGTTTTATATATATATATATATATATATATATATATATATATATATATATATATATATTTAATCATTAGTGTGATATTATAAAGGCAGTACAGACTACAGAAGCTAAACCAGCATTGTATGTGAAAACTGGCCAGTATGGGGGTGAGGGAGATAAGAAAACCCTTTCTCTCTGCCTTCCCTCTCTTACTCTTCTTACTCTTCATCTCCTTCTCCCATCTTCTCTTCCCTCCCCTTTCCTCCTTATAAAGGAGAAAGAGATAGATCAAAGGACTGGATTGCAGAGCACATGCCTTGCATGCTGGTAGATCAGATTTAGTCCTTGATACTATATGGTTCCCAGAGCATTCTCAGGTATTGCTGAAGCATCCCTTCTGCCTCTCTCATCAGAAAAAAAAAAAAAGAATATGTGAGAGGTATAGTTTAATATAACTTTATTCATCAGTCTGAATCATCAGTATGATAAATTGGTCAAACTGCTCAGTTCTGACTGAAATCTTTACTGTAAAGGCATAGAATGACTGCAGGGACAGAAACTTTTCAATTTATTTTCTTGTTCTGTCTCACTTCCTCAGCTATATGGACAGAGGTATAACTGGGTTAAGTTTTCTTACACTGGGGGCTAAGGTACCAGTCTTAGTGAATAGGTCACTTGCCTTGCATGTGACTGTCCTGGGTTTTATACCTAGCATTCCACGTGGTCTTCTGAGTCCCTCCAGGAGTGATCCTGAGTTCAGCATACAGAGTAAACCCTCAGCACCACCTGGTATGACTTTAAACAAAAAAAGCTAACATATACCATCTCATAGTGTGAGCTTACAATGGCAATGATAAAATTTGAGTGTGGCCAGATATAATGTATCTTTCACCTTTACTACAGAAATATTTTTCTTCCCATTTATTTTATGGGAATCTGGATGCTGTATTCTTATTTGATTACACCATTGATAAAATGCCAGTTAATTTTTGTGAAATATCTAACTAAGGGAAATAGATTTTTCAGAATTCAAGGTATTTTATATAAGATAAGATAGTGTTACACTTCTTCCCCAGGAGTTACTATGTGAGAACACATGTTTGTTCCCCTTACAACAGAAGTTAACCTAATTTAAGACATGTTACAAGTGAATCCTGTCATCAAAATAATAATAAGGGGATAGTACAGCAGGTCGAATGTTTGCCCTGCACACAGCTGACCTGGATTTTATCTCTGACATCCCAAGTACCACAAGGAGTGATTCCTGAATGCAGAGCCATGAGTAAGCCCTGAGTAGAGCTGTATGGCCCACAAAGAAAATAAAGTAACAATAGATGAATTTAGGAACCTTTGGAAATTTCATTTAAATGAAGTCACCACACTTTCAAATAAAGCATTTTAAATGATCTCTGAAATGTTACAGCTCTGTTACCTTGTGCAAATCTTTCTTACACATTATACTTTATTATTCCAGTTACTTTTTATGTACTAAGGCAAGCTTTGTTGAGTTTTGGGAGTGTAAGGAAGTCAGTGCAGTACAAGTTTGTAGAAAGAATTATTAAATAGGAGAACTGGATTCTAATTTCAGCCTGTCAATGGGCAAATCCATAAGCCTTTTTGTTTTTGGGCTTCATCTTACTATACCCAAAGCGTATCCCTGGTTTGGTGCTCGACTCTGTTGTGGTGAGGATCGAATTCCTCTGTCCTATCTTAGCTCTCAGGTCCCTGTGTAGCCTTTCTGAACCTTAGTTTGCCTCATCTATAATATGGTGATGATCCATCTCTTGCCCTCTTTGTGGGCTTCATAAGAGCCTCAGTGAAGTAATAGATGTAAAAAAGCTTTTGGGATGTTATGTATGACATAATAACAGGCTTCACTTACTGTTAGCTTCTGGAAAGTTGGAGGCAGCTCCAGAACCAGAACCAGTGGACTCAGTTTGACATCCTATTTAAAAAGTAGCATCCCGTTTAGGGCAGAAGGTTAATAATAATTAAGTGAAGTTGTTCTTCCTTCCCTTTTTTCCTCACCTTAACTTTTTTAAGTGACAGTTCTAATAAGATTTACTACTTTATTTATTTTACTAATGGTAATATGTTTTTTCTGCCTTTCAATCTGACTAGGAAATTTGTATATAGATTCAAGGCAAAATCTTCCTCCTTCCGTGATGCCACCTCCTGGTTATCCTCATATTCCACAGGGCCTCAGCACTCCAGGAACAACCATTACAGGTAATTTGAGGGGTTATGTGACTTTGCTGTTACTTTATTTGTTTGAGGCCATACCAAGCAGTGCTCAGGCATTCTTGCTGCTCTGTACTAGGGCATCACTCCAGACAGCTCAGGGGACAATGCATTGCCAGGGACCAGAGTACTTGTAGAACATGTACATGTACATGCTTCTGCCTGAAGCATGAGCTCAGCCTGTTGGTGCTTTCTTCACACAGCCCTGGCATTTACGTTACTTGTTTTTTCAGTCTTGCGTTTCTGTTTTGGTTCTTCTGACTGTTTCAGGGACTTTATATAGTGCTAGGTATTAAACTGGCTCAGCCGTATGCAAGGAAACTGTCTTGCCCTGTCATACATACTATCTCTCTGACCTGTTTTTAATAGTTAAACATTGAAAAGCGTTAGCTTTTTGTTTGTTTGTTTGCTTTGTTTGGTTTTGTTGGTTTTTTTTTTTTTTTGGGCCACACTTGGTGATGCTCAGGGTTTATTTCTGGCTCTGTGCTCAAAAATCACACCTGGCTTGGGGGGGACCATATGGGATGCCGGGATTCAAACCACCATCCATCCTGGATCGTCTTTGTGCAAGGCAAACTCCCTACCGCTGTGCTGTCATTCCGACCCCAAAGTGGTAGCTATCTTAACAGTAAACAAGTCTGCCTCAGAATGAGATGAACTTCTTAATAAGGGGCTGGGGAGCAAAATATAGACAAATTACTTGTCACCAGATCTATTGAACATATTCATGCGTTATTTGCGTTTGAGCCATATAACTTGAAATTTAGTTTCACTGAGGATGCTATGAATTGAATTATTGTCCTGCTTCTTGAGACCTATGAGCCTAGAGCTCATTCTTTTATTTTAAACTCGGGCCTCTTTAACTTGATTAGGATTTCAGCAGGTTTTAGTAACCTACTTTGATTAGCTCTTCTATAGTCTGCTTTATTTTCTCTCCCTTGCTGTAATTTTCTGAAAAGCACCTTAGGAATTAAATTTCAGGAACTACTTTCTCCCTCATAGGTTTCCCCCTCATAGGTTTCTGAATATGGAGTGTTTAACAGGATAGTAGAACAAGTAGAGGTAGAAGGAACCCGAAGGATTTTCTAAATGAGGAACCATAGAGTTCCATAGAGGGGAAAAGGTAACTTGCTTAGACCATCCACTTTGCTAGGATGCCAAACTAAGACACAAGCCTTGATATCTGGAATCTGAATTCATTGTTTTTGTTATATATCTGACCACCCTTTTTCTTAGGCTGCTAACAAAAGGCAATGTGAATTAAAAATTTCAAAGGAATTTGGAGTGCAAGAGGAAGGAGTTGGGCATAAGTGTCATGAAGAAGGAATTACCATATTTTCCGGCGTATGAGACCGGGCGTATAAGACGACTCCTTAATTTTGCAGTTAAAACATAGGTTTAGGCTTATATTTGCTGTATCAGACAGAACGGTCTTGTGTTGCATGTGCTGCATGTGTTCCTGTGCTCATGTACCACAGTGAGCCAATCATAACAAGCAAAGGTTCAAAGGTTATACTGTAATAGACTTCCTCTCTAACTCTGGCCAATCTGAGCAGGCTTTTTACAGTGTAGATTCGGGTCCAGAACATTGTCTAATTTGCATGCCTAAAAAACCTGCTTGGATTGGCTGAGTTAGAGAGGCGGTCCGAGCAGCCTTGCAGTGATTGGTGCAGGATCGAGTTGGAAAATTCGTTTTGTGGCAATATTCAGACAATTTTCGTTTAGCGGCATATTGAAACATTTTTCGGGATATACTTGGCGTATAAGACGACCCCCGATTTTCGGTTGACTTTTTTTGTTTCAAAAGTCGTTTTATACGCTGGAAAATACAGTAGTGTTATTTGCTCTCAACATTCACAGTAAATTATAGATGGCCTAAATTGGTTGTAGAGCAAGTAGTTAAGACTTGAGTCGGGATATCTGTTCGAAACCTGGTGCTTTGCTGCTTGAGAACTGCCTGACCTCTCCTGTCTCAGTTTTCTTGTCTGTGAAACAGAGCTTGTTAGCACTATCTGTTAGTATTACCTAATTCCTAGCGTTGTTAAAATAGTCCAGTGAAGGTTATATGTAAATTGTTTAAACTAGTACCTGACATGCAGGAAGAAATTTGCTAATTTAATAATAATAATAATAGGACTGGAAAGAAGGATTAAAATACTGGAGCCACATGCTTTGCATGTAAGAGGCCAGGTTTGATACCGAGTACTACCTGATCCCTTGAGCTCTGAGCTGTGAGTGCTCCTGAACACTGTTGGCTGTGGCTCTAAAACCAAATAATACTGTAAAATGGTGAAAACTGTCATTTCATAAAGTCATGCATTAAAAACTTATTTATGAGAAAAGTAAGATTAAAGTACAAGAAACTTTGCAATTGGAATCCTAACCAACTACAATCAATCAGGTAGTAAAAATTGTACAGCATTTAACTTTTATACATTAACAATTTGCTTCTAAGCACTGCCAGGTGTGACCCCAAAAACAAAGAATATGCTTAATTCCTAATAAAATAATATATTTTTAATATAAATACAGATCTTATATTTAAAAGCTAAAACACCAGAATCTGGTTTGTGAGGTTTGTCTAAGCTGAGCTAACAAGAGAAAACAAAGGTGGGGTTATACGCAGCACTCTCCTCTTTTCACAGTATTCCCGTGTGGCTTACTGCATTTACCTGTATCAGTGTCTAGTTACTTGCTGTTAACTTGGTGGCACAGCAATTAACTGGTTGAGGAAAATTCACCATAACTTTATATGACTTTATTATTGCCTGGATATTATTCTTCTGCTTCAAATTCTCATGTGGCCCACTTCATGCTACTGAATGTAGGTTGAAGCAAAATAGAATATAGGAGGAAAGGTCATGTCAGCACTTGGGCACTCTAACACTCTTCTTGGGAGGTGCGGGGAGGATTGCTGTTGATGGGGGGTGCATATTCAGCAACAATGAGAGCAGCACAGTGCCAGAGATTAAGCTCAAGATATTGCATGTGACAGTCATGCACTCTACCACTTGAGCCACATCCACCACCCTTGTAGTCTGCTTTATGTATTCCTCAAAATGGAAAGGGCACAGAATTTGAAGTCAAGTGAATAGTCTTCGAGTCTTATTTCTTATTGTGTGATGTGCATAACCTGCTCATCCTCTCTTAGGCCCCCTTTCCTGTAAAATGAGGATCATAAGAGCCATTCTGGGGTAGTGAGATAGCAGCAGCTGAGTGCCTGGCACACAGGAAACAGTAGGCATTCATTAATTTCTTCTATCCTTTCCTATCCAAGACACTATGGATGTTTCCTTCCTTTCAGGTCATCACGGAGCCATGAATCAGCAGCACATGATGCCTTCCCAAGCCTTCCAGATGCGACGCTCACTGCCTCCAGATGACATCCAGGATGACTTTGATTGGGATTCAATCGTGTAGAGCTTGTATCTAGCCCCAAACCCCATAGTCAGCCTTTCTGTGCAGTGAAGGGAAAGGTTTTTCAGAGAATCCAGTTGAAAAAACAAAGTTACTAATCACTTTACCAATGTTATCAGAATTACTTTTAAAGACAATCAAAAAGATTTAGCTGGATGACTTACTGCTTTTATCTGACCCAAACAAGTACATGTTTGTCTCCCTGCCAGCTGCCCTATGTAGCTCCTAACTGTTGTGTGATTTGACAGCTTTTGCATATTTGTGTCAGTTTGATGTTGACCACAAGTGCCAGACTGATTTTCAGACAGAGCCTATTTTGCTGCAGCAGTTTATAGATAACGGATTTGTAAATACATGTATAAAAATTACTGGAAGGTCTCAATTTTTCTAATTGGATTATTATAGTCTTGAAAAGAAAGTTACTGTGAGTTTTTATTCCTTCTTAGGCTATTTTCTGCAGGATGCTTTCAACTATTATAGGCAATTGAAAGGAAATAGATTTTTTTTCAAAGCCAATTCCCCCTTCATTTAATCTTTTTCAGAAACATGGGCAATGAGTGTTGTCATTTGGAGTGTTTGAGAATCCAGGGTGTGATACAATCTAGAGGGGCCCCTTGTTCCTGCCTATGGAGCATTATAAAGAACTGACAAAAATATTTTGGTGCTTGGGAAATTATAGAGTTTATGTTGTACCCTATATGTGTCTTTGTCTAAACCTGCATTATAAGTCTAAAATTTAATTGATCTATTAGAAGCTGGACATTACTTAGCTCATTAGAGAAATCAATGCCTCCACATTCACTTATGTATTTATTATTCAAAAGTGTTATTTTAGTATTTATTGCTACCTTCTGTGAATGCTCAGCTCCTATTGGGTTTATTAAGGAGAAATGCAGTGTCTGAGCACACAGGATTCTTTTTTTCTTGATAAGAGTTTACAGACAAGACAATCAGAGATTGTATCATTCTCTTTATCTCCACTCCTTTTTTGCCAGGTGAATATTTCTCTGTTAGCATTCCTATTGGTTGAAAACTTATTAGCTAAGAAGGATTTTTCTGGAATTTGAATCAGTTCATTTGGGCAACAGAATAGTAGTAGATGAGGCTTAAGAAATAATTTTCCTTGCTCGTTCTCTTTCCATTTACAAAGCCCTGTAAAGAGGATAGAGCTCCACACAGCTTTTAGTTGCCTTAGCTTTTGGTGCAATTCTTGTTAGTGACTTGCTGTGTCTGTTGTCCTCTGTGTCTGTGTATGCATGGTATTTGGCTACTTTGTTTGAAAAGCAGCCTGCTCTTAGATTTAATTGATTGTTGTTTTGTTTTGTATCAGTTACTTTGCATGCAAGAAGTTTTGACAGATTTTTAATTGTTCTTTAAGCCCTAAGGGGCAGAATTTTTTTCATTTCTAGGAGAAAAGTATGTGTTTAATCAAATCAACTGCCCACCGATTGCTTTTTTTTAGAGGTCTCTGGTCTCTGTCAGCCATGCTAAAATCACTTTAACCTTAGTGATTCTGGTTGAGAACACTCTACTTGAACTAAACAGACATCTTTATTTCTTTGTGAGTGTGTCTGTTTCTGTATTTTGTGTGTCTGTGTGTGTGAGAAAGAGAGTTGGTGAATGTGTGTGGGTATTTTTTAAGTGAAGTTCTGCCTTGAATGAATCACTGGGAAGCTATCCATAGTGAGGGCTGATGAAGTTGAGTAAAAAGGAAGGGCTTTATGTTCCTGTTTGGACCCTGCTTGCATGGAAAGGAAGTTCTAGTTCCTTGAATAAGTAAAAATCAGGATTCAGGAAAAACAACCAATTGTCCCCTTCTAGATGGATCAGAGGCAAGGTGAAATAGTACCTACAGAGATAAAATCTTGACATGTTGATAGGGGACTTTCAATAGTCTACTTACATCACTGCTTTCTAGATACTAAAATAGCTGTTTTGAAACTTTAAATTGCGTGGGTCGCATTATGCACTTTAAACAATTTGGGTATTGGCATATAGTTTCATTGAGTAATTTGAGTGGATACCACTGATGACAATTTTACAAATTGTGTAAAGCTAATTCCCATTTGGCAATCACCTATTGAGTTATAATGATCAACATTTTATGAGCATTTAAATTTATCAAGAATTGCTGTGGAGGCTATGCCTCCACCTGGATGTGTTCCACTGATTCAGGAGCCCAGGACAGGCCTTCCCGTGGGCTCAGCAGAACTGGCTGCCAGGTGAGTTTCAGAGCAGCCTTCCTGCAACCCTTTTGGTTGCTGGTTGTTAATCAGACCAAGTTCTGATTGGGGAGGAAATTGATAGAAATCTTCTGGAGAAAAGAATAAATGCATATAGTCAAATGGGTGCACTCTGTCCAGAAGAATAATCCGACTGGCATTTGTGGTAGTTTTTGAACTGTAAATGTTGTATTCATGTGTGTACTTGTAAATAGTGTTTCTCGGATGTCCTTTGAAAAGGGAGGGAATCAACCCGGGGATTATTTCAAATGGAATAGAGTATTTTGATATTGTTCAGAGGGTGATGTGTACATATCTATATTGTATATATGTGATGAAAATGCATTGGCTTTTTGTGCACACACACTCTGCTCTCTGTACTGCTGTTGGACAGTCAGTGTTTTAATGTTTCTACAGTTTTGCTATTGCACGATTTCATATTTTGCCTCTATGATGAACGGCACCCATTCTTTGTAACTGTTTAGTGCTGTAAAGAAATATTCCAAGTGTCATTAGGATTGTTGCTGCCAGACCTGATATGCATGAATGGCACTTAAAATAAATATATTATGTTACCTCTATAATACCTGTTGGCTTATGTTCTTTGTTTGAAGAAGCAAGATTGGAACTAATCCAGAAAAGTGCAGGAACTGATTTTTACTGATAAACGGGACTAGAATTTCCTTTTTCCTGCCGAGCAGGGTCTAAATAACAGGAACATAATGCCCTTCCAGTGAGTTGTCTTTGGGGTCTCCACATTGGGGTCCTATAGTATTGCTGCCTCAGAACAGTAACTGTTGCTTGTTATTGAACTAGCCCTGTAAACTTGAGGGAATTATTCATTTCTTAATCATTATCCACAGTTTCAGTGCCTATGCAATGATATTAATATCTACTTCCTGGAGTTTTGGGACTAAGTTAATGCATTTTAACATTCAGCACAGTGTCTGGAATATTTTTTTAAAAAACCCTCTTCATATGCATATGTTGTGTGAAGCAGATTTTGGTAAATTATATTCATATATCTTTGCCTTTTGATACAATTCAATGGCAGACCACTGCCAAGAACTGGAAAAATGGCCCTATTAGGCTTATTAAGACACATGTTTAATCCTGGCATGGACATTCCTGAAGGATTTTCAAGAGTAATTTTGAACATATGCTACCTTTCTCTCTGTAACATATGTGACTGGTCACACACTTTTTTATGATTGGCCAGGCTGTTTGGCTCCTCTCAGGCAGCCCATTGAGCAACACTGACCCCAGAACTATACACAACTGTAGATGACTATGTGTGGTACTCCATTACCTGCTTTAATTTGCAAATGAAGAGATAGTCATAAAGGTAGTAGTCCTGGTAATATTAATTACACGACAACAATAATAGTAGTAACAGCAGCAGCAGTAGAGCAGGGTTTTCGAACTTGGGCCCTCCTTCCCCATCTCTACTGAGGTGTCTAGTTCTTCAGTGAGATTCCTTGCTCTGCCAGAAAAGGTGCCTTCAGAACCGAGCCTTGGGGCTGCAGTGAGCACCAGAGGCCACGAGAGGGCAGAGGGCTGCCAGATTTCCTCTGGCAGATTTCTTTCATCACCGGGCATTTCTAGACTGGCAGGGACTCCAGCTCTGAGGATCTTCTCTAGAACCTGCAGATTATAACAGGCATCCTCTCTAGGACTGCCTCTGCCTCCTCCAAGATTAGAGTGGGGAAGGTGACTACAGCCCTTGGGCCTTAAGCACAAACTCAAGTCTCCGGAGGTCCTGCTTTGATAGGCTCAGTGATGTTGGGGACTAGCATAGTTGAGTGCTGTCTTAATATAAGTTAATGAGTCCTATTGTTAATAGGGGGATGGTGAGGCCTTTCTCAGCTAGGCCCAGCTCCCACAACCCCTATGGTCTGGAAGGTCTGAAGGTTGCAGGTGAATTGTATGCCTTGTCCTGGCCCTCCTGGCAGCGGGGTCAGTTGGAACAGCTCCTGGTGTCCAACTCCTGCAGATACTGTCAATGTGACTATTTTCTGGGGCTTTTGCCAGGTCCCTGGCAGTGTTTTTTTGGAGTTCCCCTCCTGACTGCCTTGTGAGGCTGCTGGCCTTATCTCATTTTACTGCTGAACATTATCACTCAAAATGAAGTCATTTGCCCAAGGCTACAGTCTAGAGATTGAAAGAGGAACCGACATCTGACATCTGTTTTGCACACTTTCAACACTCCCATTTGACCTTGAGCCCCCTCAGGGCTAGGCACCACATCCACCCCACCCTCTCCCACTGCTACCTGAGCTGACATCATTGGGTGCATGACACCCTCATCACTCTTCCAAGGTCAGAGGCAACTTCCTGTCTCAGACAATGGCAATAAAGACATCTGAGGACACTTCCCACCCTTTCCAGCCATGAGTGACGTCCTTAGGCGGTGGATTTGCTGTGAACATTTGCCTGCTCTATGGGAGTGCCCCCACTCTTCATACTGGACATACTGGGCTTGGGTGGCCAGAAGTCAGGGCCACTTGGGTGTTGTGTGAGAATGTGTCCACTGGTCCTTGTGTACAAGGATGAGTCTGCAGGCTGTTGGGCATATTCAGGGTGTGAGGGCTTTTTGCATGCTTACTATAACTATGTGTTGGTGACTGTATGCTCCCAAGAGAAATGGATGGAAGGGAGGATGGAATGAAATGGCTCCCACTCATGTTCTGCCTCCCTCCTCCCTCCTCAGCTTCATTCACTTTCACCTGCACTGCTACTAAAAAACCCAAAGCTTAGGGAGGGACCCTTGTCTGGAAGGGATCTGGGTTCTCAGCACAGTGAGGAGTAGATCCTGGATGTCCCATACAAACAAACTCTATGCCTAATCTTGCTCTTTGGCATCCTACCACCTACTGCAACCCTAAAATCTGGATCCCAAATCTCTATCCCTGTTCCTACTTTGGGCAGCTGGCCTGGCTCCATCCCTACATTGGTCAGGCAAGAATCTGGGCACCTAGGAGCAGCTGTTGTGGCTGACCGAGCTTGTTTTCTGCAGGCCCCAAAGCCAGAAAACCATACCATCGATGGAAGGAAAATTGGTCAGAAGGGTCTTGAAACCATCTGGGAATGACCTTACCTGCTCCACATCACAGTTTCCTCATCTGAAGACATGGTACCTCAGAATACTGCCAGGATCCCTTGTGAAGGGGAAGAGGAGGGCAGCCAGTATGGCCCTTCCTGTGTCCAGGACTTGACCTTGAGACTGCCTCCTTGGCGTGTCTTCTACAGGGAGCCTGTTGCCAAGATCAGTGGGCTCGCCTGCACCCTATACTTCTGTTCTCTCCAGACCTCCTGGAACCTGGCTAGGAAGCCACCCCTCTCTCCCAGATGGTCAGATCTAGATGGTACTTCCTTCTGTCTAGATCACAGCTCCCAATGTCTCCCCTGACCATTCCACTCCAAACCCTGGAGCTTCCCTTTGGCACCAGATAGGCCTTTGGGCCTCCAGTTGGCAACTTATCACCCTGGGGAAGCTTGTCCTTGGAGTCCCCTTTCCACCCCTCTCCTTCCCAATAGTCACCTCTCTGGTTTACTCCTCATGATCAACACCAGTTCAAACAGCACATTCTCAGCCCTGCCTGGCCTAGGGAAACCCTCTTTCTGTGGACCCCCACCAGTGTTCCCACATCCTGTGCTCACAGTCTATGGGCTCCTTTCCTGACATTCCCTGCTTCTCCGGAACAGGCTGAAAGTAGGGGTGGGGGAGGCAGCTGCTACCCAGTGTGTTCGGAGCAGATGGTGAGTGAAGTGCCCCACCGACTCTTCCGGGCCAGGTGATAGGGTGCGAGGTGGCACTGCTGAGCAAACAAGCAGACTTGCCCTCTGTCCCTACCAACTGCCCCTCACAAACATCAAGGGACAGCCAGCACCACACCCCCATGCAGAACCAGCTTCAGGTGCCTCTGGGAGTACCCTGTTGATGGGGCCTTGTGCCTGTCTGCAAAGAGCACATTTCCTCTGTAGAATGGAACTACTGGCCCATACCCGGGTCTAACTCGGGCTGATCCTTTCTGCATTCCCTTCTCTACTGATGGACTGGTAGTGTGGCTTGGTAATAGAACTTATTACTTGAGTGTGTGAGGTTTTGGGTTTGATGTCTGGTACCACCCAAAAAAATCAGGCAAAGAAGATAGTATGGTGGGGCCTGAAAATAGATTGAGGCCACTGAATCATTTTCCTCTGGCATCAATGAGAAGGCTCTTCTGTTCTGGGGTGTCTGGCATATCCTCCCCGGCAGTGGGTGCAGCCTGGTCTTCCTTTAGGTTGAGGATCCTGTGCTATGTCTCACCGACCCTCTCTGTGTGCCAGGTCCCTGTGCAAGGTTACTGCTGTCCCTGCACCTGAGCAATCATCGTTGTGAGCGGGGGAGGAAATCAGTTTCAGTCACCTGGGTTCAGATTCTATTTACACCACTGTCAGGGAAAGGAATTTTCAGAAAAGACACAATGAAGTAATTGTTTTGCTTTGGAGTCACACCCGATGGTGTTCAGGAAGTACACTCTGCTCTGTGCTTTCGGAGTCACTCCTGCCACTCCAGGGACTGAACCAGGCTGCCTGTATGCAAAACCTACACATTCCAGCCTACTGAGTTATCAGTCCAGCTCAAAAAAAATCAAGACACTTCAAATGGGATGTGTGTGACTCTAAAGCAAATTGTGCCACTTAATTTGCAAATTCAGTTTTTAGGGTTTTCACAGACCACTCGCTTGGAATGAAGAGATTCTGTATAAGTGTGTCGATAGGGTCTATAGACAAGATAAGAGGCTTTGGATTCCCATATCAGGCCTTTCTGGGTCAGGCCTGCCTTCCTGAGTCAGAAGTCAGTCTTAGAAGGGTTCGGCCAATGACTCTGGGCTGAGCTCTGAATAGTCCCTAATTGGAGCATTCTAAAGTGACTTGAGTCCTGAGGCTGGGACTGAGACAGGACAGCACAACTCCTTTTCAGAACCACATCTTGATTTTATTCTTTCTGAAACTCATAGAGTGAGGGACTTCCTCACTTGGAAACAACATGATTTTATTCAGGGACCAATTCCAGTTCAGTATTAGAGATTGGTAGTGCTCTGGCCCCTGAGGTGCTGGGGATGGAACCCAGACCTCCTGCTGAATAGCCTGTTCATCTTATGGCTCTCTGGCTTCATGAAAGTCATGGTGCCTAGTTCTCCCTGGGCCTCTGAGCTTCTGTTCTTCCATTCACAGGTGGAGACTGCAGTTAGGTCTTCTGTATACCCAAACCATCAGCAGGCTTAGTACAATGGAATGCCTCCATAGGCACTTCCAGTTCTCATAGGAACTAGAGATGGTCACACCCTCCCAAACATGTTTACAAGCTCAACAGTAGGATGTGAAATGCCACCACACCCTCTCCAAGTTCACTCCATCCGTGTTGGTGTTTTCAGGAATCCCACCCGGGCTCTGTTCCAGGCCTTTCCTACTGAGGTTCACAGGGCTATGGCCTGCAGGGAAACAAGCCCTTATGTCCCCAAATTTGATACACTGAGCCCATGTCAAAATCAACCAAATTCCTGGAGCTTAGCTCTGGACCCACAGGACTAGCAGTGGCTTCCTCGAGAAGACCAAGGCAGCCTCCATGGATTGAGAGGTAGCCATGAGGCCCAGCTAACATTAAGTATTAGACAAAGACAACTGACTTTGCCCCAAAGCCTGACGAGAAAGATAGTTTGTCCTTTTCTTTATCCCCTAACCCCAAAGTTTCAGTGATGTTTTAGGTTTATAGATACAACAGTGGCTCGGGACCAGCCCAGCAGGGAATTTTAAAAGTTCATTTTGGTTGGGGCTGTAGCAATAACACAAATGGGTAGGGAGTTTGCCTCGCATGCAGCCAACCAGATTTTATCTCCAGCATCTCATGGTTTCCGGAGCCAACCAGGACTGATTGCTGTGCTCAGAGCCAAGAATAACTCCTGAACACCGCCAGATGTGGCCCAAAACCAAAAACTAAAAGTTCATTTTGGTGCCCTCTGGTCTGCAGCCCACCCTTACTTCCCTGTCTTTTCCCCATTACACCTCTTCTTGGGACCCTCAAATAGGAAGATTGCCTTGAGGACTTGCGTTTATGACCTTCCCATCTGTGGTTGGTTGTGGAATGAACCTGGCATGCCTATTCTCAGGTCGACTCTGCTTCACACAGCAGACCACCTAAGCCAGCACTGTCTGCTGCTATTCATGTGAAGAAACCTCTGACCCCGATCCTGACCAAGGCAGGTCTGTAGGACCTAGTAGGGCCAAAGGCAAAGATGGTGGAAGGAAATGCACCTTTCTGCCTGCTTACTGACTGCTGGGTGTGTCAAGGAGCTCATTTTTCTAATATTGTTCATCTGGTGTGCAAACCAGACAGAAACTAAGACTCTGAAGGAGGCTCCAAGATTCCTGGTAGCTGGGGCACTAACCTGCATCTCCTGCAACAAAGCAGAATCACAGCCTAGAGTGTTCCTTTTTGGTCCCTCTACCCAGTTCTCTGCTGAGGAATGAACTCTGTGGACTTTCAGAGAGGGGGTCTTCAGCAGGCATCTCATCATATAGGGAGCCAGTGTTGGCCGAGAGCCAAGGCTCTCCTGCAGGTTTGGGGTCTAGGCTCCCCTGCAGACTTTGGGTGTCCAGTCTCTCAAGAACCTGTAGTAGAGACAGCCAAGCCTGGAGGCTACAGAACTGGAGATGTTAGAAGAATGCTATTGGCAGTTGGAAACCAAAGGAACACAGGCCCTTGTCCAAAGGAAAGATGGTGGGAGTGGGAGCTTCAGCACCCAGATAGGACTGGGGATTAGGAAACCTGGATTTGGACCCCAGATCCAGTGCCAGCTGCTTCA
Organism: Suncus etruscus; assembly: GCF_024139225.1. Taxonomy (NCBI): domain Eukaryota; kingdom Metazoa; phylum Chordata; class Mammalia; order Eulipotyphla; family Soricidae; genus Suncus; species Suncus etruscus. Next base: position 35,664,019 of record NC_064853.1, read on the forward strand.
ACACAGGAGGGGCAGTGCTGAAGTCACACCTGGGTGAGGCCAGGAAACAATGGGGCAGGGAAGGATAGTTGTTCCCATTTCCCAGGATGAACCTCAGACAAGGGGTGGGGAGGGCAGAGCCCCAGAATCTAAGGTCTGGGAGCATTTCCTCTTTCCCACAGTGGGGTGGGGAACGAGCAACCGCACCCTACTCTGTCCTGGCCTAGGGACCAGGGAGACAGAGGCTGCTGGAACCAAGCCCCCATCAACTGCACTTCAAATGGGACTGACTCTTTGCTTTAGGCAGTGAGGTGACTGTGGTCACCCCAAAAAGAGTTACGACCATAACCAAGCACCACAACAAAGAGGCACCACAGCCAGGCCTGCCTGTGACCTGAGCACTGTGTCACAGTAAGCAAGCGCCATGGTCATGTTTCATGCAGCATCAACAACAAAGGGAAAGAGAGAGGGAAAAAAAAAATAACACCAGGGTCCAGGGAGGGAGGAAGGTTGTAGGCTAGAGCACATACTTTGCCTACAGGAGACCAGGTTCAGTTCCTAACACTGCATAGTCCCCTGTGCATCACCAGGGGCACAAACAAGTAGTGCACTAGGAGCTTAGCTGGTGTGCCCCAAAACCAAAACTAAAAAAAGAAAGGCCAGCTAGCCTCATCTTTAATTTTAACTCCAGTCTCACTCTTTATTTTTTTTTCCTCTTTTTGGTTTTGGGGTCACACCAGTGGCGCTCAGGGATTACTCCTGGCTCTGCACTCAGAAATCGCTCCTGGCAGGCTTGGGGGACCATATGGGAGGCCAGGGATCAAAGTTGGGTTTGTCCCAGGTTGGCCACGTATAAGGCAAATGCCCTACCACTGTGCTATTACACTGGCCCAGCCTCCCTCTTCTAGGAAATCCTAACCTACACCCAGATGTGAGCTCCAACTTCTTCCCATTTCCCATTCTATCCCTCATCCTCTTAGGTGCTGTCTCACAGCTAGCAAAGGTGTCCACATGGTTAAAGTGCACACCAAGACCAAATTGTATACACACACACACACACACACACACACACACACACACACACACACAAAACACATATTTTGGGGCCCTTGTTCGCCATGGAACATGATACGTACAATAATGGGCCACTGTCCTCTTAGGGGACAGAGCAGTAGTCACAGGCCTCAGGAAACTATGAGACCTTACTAAGAAGCAGTGGGTTTTGTTTTTTTTTTTTTTTTTTTGGTTTGGTTTGGTTTTTGGGTCACACCCGCCAGCGCTCAGGGGTTACTTCTGGCTCTATGCTCAGAAATCGCTCCTGGCAGGCTTGTGGGACCATATGGGATGCCGAGATTCGAACCAATGACCTTCTGCATGAAAGGCAAACACCTTACCTCCATGCTATCTCTCCAGCCCCGCAGCGGGGTTATTTGATCTGGGCTTTACCATATGAGTATGAGTTCCCCTGGTGACAAGGCAAAAAGTGCCTTTCGGCTGGTGGAACTGCATGTGCAAAGGAAGCATGTTCAGGCAGTCTAGGGTGCTGAGACCAGCAGATTAGGCTGGGAGGAGAGGAGAGACCAAAGAGGGAGAATATAAAGGACAGTTAGCAAGAGAAAGTACAGAGTTGAGGAAGAAGGAAGTGGAGAGATGATCACTGGAAGACAACCTAAGGCTGAAGAACAAGTGGGAAAAAGCTTTGAGTACTAGATGAAGGCAGGTTGTGGTGACAGAGGGCACGAGGTCAGCAAGAGGAATGATGGGGACTGGGGCTGCTGTCACTGTTGCAGCTGTTGAAAGTAGTAACTATCCCCTACTGAGTGCTACTTTTGTGCCAGGCACCGAGCAAAGACCGTTTTATCACCTCAACTCATTCTCTGGGGCCAGAGTAGTAGCATAGTGATAGGGCATTTACCTTACACGTGGCTGACCTAGGACAGACACAGGTTCGATCCCCAGCATCCATATGGTCCCCTGAGCCTAACAGGAGCAATTTCTGAGTAAAGAACCAGGAGTAATCCCTGAGCACCACCAGGTTTGCCCCCCCCCCCCAAAATCAACTCATCCTCAAAGTAACCCCAAGAGATAGGCACAAAGACCACAGGGGAAACTGAGGCTCAGAGAGGGAAAGCTATGTGCTGGTCCATACTTGTGGGAACCCAGGCCTTGAGATGTCCTTAAGCCTGGAAGCCTCTTTATCTGAGCCTCTGATGCTTCTACCACTACCTGCCTCGCCCTCCTGGGTGTCCTGTAAGCGGCACCTCAGATGTGAGGAGCATCTGACCATGATCTCTGCACCCTGGCTCATCGCCAGGCTTTGACTCAGCTGCTAGGCGGGAACCCCCTTCCTTCCTGGACACCCATGTGCATCTTCTACCCAGGTGGAAGATGACCTTCTGCAGAGCAGACACAGCTTGATCTGGGTATAGGAGATGTTGCAGCTCAACAGAAACTCCCAACCAGCTCATTGTTGCTGAATATGCCCCCCCCCCCCCCCAACCAGCTTCAGGATCTGAGTGGAGTTTTTTGATCTTCTACTCTAAACTATCATCGGAATTCAGGCTGGCATTCTCTCCTTGGAAATAATTCCCGAGACCCTCCCCCAGGTTAAGGAGGCCCCAATATGGTTCCCTCTCAACACCCACACTCCTCTCTGGGGCCTCCTCCCCTCCTCTAGGAATGGGTGCCCAGGAGACACACACTTAGCATGCTGAATATTTGTCAGTGGGCACAGCAGGACTCTACTCTGTCAAGGTTCCCCATAGGTGCCAGGGAGGGGCAAGGTGCTGGCTACTAGCAAATGAGCTTCCCTTATCTGTCGCACTGTCCTGCACTTATCTGATGAGACTGATGGGAGGAAGACAAAGGTGCCTGGTTACTGAGTAACTCAGCTCTCTTTAAAAGTCCCTGCCTGCCCTCCTGTGGCACCAGCACTGGTGTCTCTTGCTGTGGGTGCTGCTGCCATGAATTCCTTCCTGCTTTCCACACTATGCATCCTTGGGGCCTGTGCAGCCCTGGCAGGGGGTGTCATGGTACAGGTGAGTGCCTTCTGGGCCTGATCCCCAGCTCTCTGCTCTCCACACCTAGACGGAGCAGGGAAGGTGCTGGGGTGGCCTTAGACTTGTCTCTTCCTCGGGGAACCCTTCTGGTCCTTTAAGAGGATATCTTCCCCTTCAAGTTTGGGAGAGAAAACTTTGTGAGAGGAACAAATGGGCTGCTGGAACAGTCAGTGGTCCATGCTCTGAGGCCAACCCCTGGTCAGGCCTACAATTATGGGAGAAGACTCGGGGCTTACAGTAATTTATTATTTTTTTAAATGAGGCACACCTTGGCTTTTAGGGGCCCTATTCTCAGCTCAGTGCATGGGGATCCCTTCCAGAGTGCTCAGGGAGCCAAGTGGTGCTGGGGATGGAGGTCGGTGTTCCCACAGGTAAAGCCTGCATCCTCTGAACTGACTTCTTGGCCCCCGCAGCTGGTTTTAGGGCCAGATCTCATTCTTCTGCCATCTGCTCAGCCAGGCTACCTGCCCGATCCAGGAGCAATCAGCTAGGTAGCAGGTCCTAAATGCTGAGTCTGCTTCTACTATGCATGCCAGCACAGACGCCTGTTAGGGCCAAGCTGGCGCAGTCTAGCCCCGGGGGCCTTTTATTGCTTCTCAAACATCAAACAGCTGCAGGCTGGTTGCATCAACTGGGCTGGGCGTGTTCTACCTGGCATGTTTCCAGGTAGTAAAGGCAGCGTGAGCAAGGCCACGTGGACCCAGGGTTCTTGCTTCTGGTGCCAGCTCTGTGCCTCTCCCTAAAGATCAGCTTAGTGCCTCCATCATGGGGCACCCTGTGTCCTGGATGAGTCCCGTGATGTTCTCTGTCCGATGTAACAGGCAGAGTCCAGCTTCCCCCAGGGAACTATGACAGTGATCAAAGACAGCCTGTATATCTATCCCCTTACACTAGCTCAGTCCACGGAGTGTGTGGAAGCCCTACTCAGTGCCATGGGGTGGGGAGGGCTGAGTTCTGCGGGAGACAAGGAGCACCCCAGCCTGTCCAAGCTCACATTCTTGTCCTGACTCCCAGGAAGGGAAGTTTTCCTTTTCTCTAGAGTCTGTGAAGAAGCTCAAGGATCTACAGGAGTTCCAGGAGCCCAGCATTTGGAACAGCAAGGAGTTTGATGGCCCCTTGGTTCCCACCCTCTGTAAAAATCCAGAGTTTCCAGAGGAGCTCAAGCCGCTGTGCAAGGAGCCCAACGCCCCTCAGATGCTCCACAGGCTGGGTGAGTGCTCTCTCATTTCATTAGTGAGGTTTGGGAAGCCTGAGGTTGGTAGCATGTTGAGGCAGAACTGTGTTCTGAATGGTCAGCTTTGGGCAGGCTCTGCTCTAATTGGGGAGTAGTGACATCACTAGGGCTATCTATTGTACTTCGTAGCCTACCATTGCTGCCTAAGGTAGGGCCTTTCCTGGTAGAATTTCTGTTCTGAAAGACAGGCTAATTACCCTAGTTTGGACAGAAAAGCCAGTTGGAGGACCTGGGTTTCTATTAGGGTTCTATGGTAGCCCCAGCTCTGGTTCAAGGGAGCTGTTTAGTCCGCCGGCTCTCACGACTCCTTTTTCTCCAGTGGCCATCGCCGAGAACCCAAGCACATGTGAGATCTGTGCCTTCGCTGCCTGTGCTGGATGCTAAGAGGCCGATGCCTGCTGCCTTCTGCCTGCCCCCTCGCAGAATGCACCCACTCCCACCAGCTCAACCTCTCTGGCTCTGGAATGGAGGAGTGACGAGAGAGCCTCCCTCCACATCCCAGCCTCTCATCCCTTCCAAGTGGCTCCCTTGCACCCACCCCAACTCTCAACCAATAAACCAGATTCCAAATTCCAAGTGTGGCTTTCATTCCTTTGTATTCCATTAGTCTGCACTTCACCCTGCTTTATGGATCCCTACTGTGTCCTGCTGCATGGAAAGCTCAGGGTTTATTGTACTCAAACCAAGAATCTCTCCTAAACCCAGCTCTCTGCTAAGCTACCAGACCCTGGAGCTGCCACTAAGCAGAAGACCCAGGGGCCTGAATGAATTGCCAGACCACCATTGTGTGAGGAGCCTTTCTGTATTCCTTACTGTCCATTCCACATAAGTCATTAAGGCCTGTGAGCCTGAAGTCTTTGCTGCATGTTCTAGTGGACCCTCAACTGGGACCACTCAACTGAAAGACCCCAGCTTTCAATTCTCAGTGCCTCAGGACATGACCCCCATTGCTATGCCAGCAATGCCTCCTGCTCTCCTCTGATCACAAAGCACTGACCATTTCCTCTGATCCTGTTCACTCCCTGGTGTTCCTCCTTAGGCCTTTCCTGAGGACCCTTTTCCTATCCTACTAGATAAGCTCTGCTCAGGTCTTAGTCCCTGTGGTGGTGATGGTGGGCATTGGGGCGGTGCTGTGATGATGTTCTCAGGAGACCTAAGAGACCTCTCCAGTAACCCTCAATGTGAGGATCTAGGTTGTGTTTGTTGCTCACATGCCATAGAGTGAGGGTGAGGGTAACCAGTCTTCCCCTTCCTCAGTGGTGCCTGGAGCCTCGAGGGCTGCATTCCACTAAGCTTGGGACCATATTCACTGCCAGGGTGCAAAGGCGACTGCCTTAAGCCCTGTGCTGTCAGGCCTCTCCTTTATGCCCTCCTTGGGCTTTTTAATCTCCCACCCCCTTTGCACATCGCAGGTCTTCTGGGTATACTGGCTTCTGTGTTTGGGGTCAGCTTCTTTGTTCCCCTAGACAGGTGCACTGCAGTACCTAGATGAGAGTATGTTCTCAAAGCCAGCCCTGAGTTCCAGCCACAGCCTTGTAGGTATGATGAGGGGGAAGTTAGCCTTCTTGCTCCAGCTCTACCACTAACACAGAAGCAAAATAAGTCAAATTCAGGACAGAAGCAAACTAAGAGAATTCAAAATGGAGAACATGGATACACTGAGAAGGGTCTGGTCAAGGTAAGGATGATTCTCATGGGAGTGGAGGGGGAGCTGATGAGATGTGTTCACAAGGGGGAATCAGGGGAGGTAGGTGACCAGGTTCCCTTGCATTCCTGGGATTGTGGGAAAGGGGAATGCTGCAGTTGACTTAAGAATGTTCCACAGGGGCCAGAGTGATAGCACAGTGGTAAAGCATTTGCCTTGCATGCAGCTGACCTGGGACAGACCTGGGTTCGATCCTCGGCATCCCATTTGGTCCCCAGAGCCTGCCAGGAGCAATTTCTGAGCTCAGAGCCAAGAGTAACCTAAGCACCACCAGGTGTGGCCCAAAAACCAAATTAAACCAAACCAAAACAGAAAAAGGATGTTCCATGGCTTCAGATCAGAGAGAGAGGGGTCTCCTTCCTGTCAGGTTTGGCAAGGCTATGTGAATGACATTTGTTTTAGTTCTAGGGATTGTGCTCATGATGAATGGTATTTCAAAACCAGTGGGGAGGCAGGCAACAGAGAATATTCTAAAAGGTGGGCAAGACATCCACAGAAGCACAAAGATTCCCAGGCATTAGAACAGGTGGGTCAGCATGAAGCTTGGGAGTTACACTTGGGGCATAAGGTCGACAGTGCCCCGTGACCCTTTCTGAGACTTGGATCTCTCTCTGAAAACAGGCTTGATAACATCCTGCTTCCCATTGTGTAGGGAACTTGGTGTGGTGATGTCTGGGTGTGTTTTGGGGAGAGTCACTTGAGTTGAATTATCTGGACAAGAATTCTGGCTCTGCCTTATCCCACATGTGTGACTTTGCCAAGGTTAGCATGTTATCTCCTCAATTTATCTGACAAAAACATGAAGCTTACATGAGGTGGTCCAGGAAGGGTTTCAAGAGCTCCCCTCAGCAATGGGGGAAATCACTTGGCTGGTGCTTTTATGTCTGTGAAGCTGACCCAGCCCAGAGGCAGAGAGAACTAGAAGTTAGCCAGTATAGCTGAGCCACAGGGACAAGATCAGAGGCCACAAAAGCTTGGCTTAATCAGATCCTTGCCCTGGTGCTCCTCCAGGATATGGAGAGCCTGCAAGGTGTAGGGCAGAAGAATATGGGTGCCTGTTCTGGGGGTTGGGGGGGGGGGCAGTGCACCAAGGGTCTTTGTCCAGCAGTTGAACAAGTATGAGTAAGCCCCAGAGATGCAGGAGGCAAGATGCCACACCTGTGGCCTGTGAGGGAAGTAGAAGAAGGTGGACCTTGATGGGGTGTGAGACTGAACCCAGGAGACAGTGGGGCCCCTGATTAGAAGTGGGCAGTCAGGGAGGGTGGCTGTTCTTCCTGGCCTTGGCTCTTGGTACATGAGTCCAGAGGGCCTGGCCCCTTTGTGCCCTACTTAGCTTCTCTCTGGCTTCTGGTGGGAGAGCCCACCTTGCACAAAGGCCTGCTCTGGGATTCCCCAGAGACTTCTGGGAGAACTCAGAGGCTTTGGGGGCAGCTACATGACAGTTCAGAGTACAGACTCTGCCCCCAACTACTTTGTTTGCCACTTTACAGAGCTTCTTAGTGGCAGCTCCACTCCAGTGATGGCCTACTGTGAGGACTAGGGAGTTATTAGGGTCCAGTGTTTAAAACTGGGCCTAGCACATATTGACTGCTCCTCACACCCTTATTATTAATATAGAGCTGCTTATTAATAGCTCTCAGACCCTGAGGGAGAGAACAAGGAAGGACCTTCCACAGAAGCTAGTCACATGGTCTGGGCAGGGTGGGCACACAAGGTCTTTCCCTTCTGCCATGGCCCTCCACTTGAAGTGCCTTCAGGGCAGGCCCCGAATGTCTTCTCAGCCCACCCAGCTTTCCAGGATGTACGCATCAGGGGCCCATGAGCAAATGAACACTGGTAGGTGAGGACAATCTTTATTCAGAAGTAGCTGCCTCAGGGGACACATTCCTTGGCTTTGGGTTCTTTTGGCCCTGGTTGCTCTGACCCAGGATGGGGACTGTGACCTCAGCCACCCAGGATCTCACAGAAGCTTTGATGGAGGGGGACTCTGTGGAGGGAGTGGGCTGTTGGGAATGCTCAGGACCCAGGACATTTCACATGCAGCCGGTGCAGGCCACATTCTCACACAGCTCGCAGTTGTCATTAGAGATTTTTCCTGGATAGGGGAGAAAGTCAGTGAGCAGAAACAGAACTTGTGGTCACGTGGGTCAGGGGGCAGATGACCAGGCAACTGGAGGCCTGCTTAGGAGGAACTGGAGAACTTCAGACCAGGTTGAGGTCCAAGGTCACCTTTCCTCAGTGGCCAGATTGAGTCAATTGGACTTTTCTATTGTGCTAGTGAGATAGGAGATCCGAGGGGCAAATCCTGGCCTGTGGGATCCCTCAAGACCATTGCCCAGTGCTGCTTCCTCTTGTTCTAGTAGCTGTGCTTCCTCTGTCTGCTTTTGTTTCCATGTTACCTTTTCTTGAGGCCTCTCAGACCCCTCATTCCACCTTAGTGGGGATCCATCTCTCCAGGAGATCTCCACCACTTCACCCCCCACCCTATGCCCTACCTCCCCTCACCTCATCCTACATCCTGGACTCCCAGCCCCCCATCTCTTAAACCTAGGACGTGGGATCTAGGTGGAGGTCTGGGGGTTCTCTGGCCTGGTTGCACTCAGTGTCTAAACTCAGAGCACAGGGGCTGAGTTCCTGCAGCTCTGTGTGCTTGGCGGGGAGGTAGCTATAGAAAGAGTGGCTGGGGCAAGAGCGGAGCATATTCCAGGGGGGATCTTACTCAAGGCTTGTAGAATGCTGGTGGCATCCTGGGAGGCACAGACTGGCTGAAGATCCCTTGGCAGGTCTGGGTGGGAGCACACTGGGGACTGGAGGCTCTGGCTCTGCAGAAGGTCTCTGAGCAAGCCTTTCTCCTCCAGGTCATGGAGCTTCTTCATGGAGTCCAACTGGACCTCGAAGCCTTGGTACTGAGGGCAGGAAGAGAGGGTGTAGGAGGAAGGGTACAGAAGAAAGGTGGAGGAGAGAAGGGTGCAGGAAGGGGGATCAGGAGGGGAAATACAGGAGTAGGGGGTAGAAAGAGAAGAGGGGCAAGTATTAGTGTGCTATCAAGGGTGACCACCTGGGGTTCCATATCCCCCAGAGCTTCCTTGCCCCTGCTGAATGTCTGTCCTGCTGGAGCCATATTTGACATTGCCACTGCAGCCTCTGGATCAAACTGGTGGGGGTCACAGAGGTAGGGTCAAAGAGATGGGTCTATGCAGAGCTCCCAGAAAGGAAATAACAAGTTTCACTCTCCTGGTGGCTGGTACCCCCAGCAGCTTTATATCTGGGGCAATGCTTAAGGGTTACTTTGGAATGACTCAGGGATCCTGATGCGTCTTGAAGGACCTGATGACTCCTGGTGCGTCTTGAAGGACCATAAGAGATGCCTGCGATAGAGCCCAGGCAAGGCAAACACTCTATCTGCTGTATGTATATCTCTCTGCTTTTCCCCCACACTCACACTTAAAGTTTGTTTGTTTGTTTCTTCTTTTCTTCTTCTTTTCTTCTTCTTCTTCTTCTTCTTCTTCTTCTTCTTCTTCTTCTTCTTCTTCTTCTTCTTCTTCTTCTTCTTCTTCTTCTTCTTCTTCTTCTTTTTCTTCTTCTTCTTCTTCTTCTTCTTCTTCTTCTTCTTCTTCTCCTCCTCCTCCTCCTCCTCCTCCTCCTCCTCCTCCTCCTCTTCTTCTTCTTCTTCTTCTTCTTCTTCTTCTTCTTCTTCTTCTTCTTCTTCTTCTTCAGATTTTGGGTCAGAGCCAACAGTATTCAGGGGCTATTCCTGCCTGACTATGCTCAGGGGTCACTCCTGGTGAAGCTAAGGGGAACATATAGGGTACTGAGGATTGAACTGGGATGACTACATGTAAGACGCTTACACACCTTATCTGCTATACTCTCTTATTGTCTCAGTCAGGCAAAAGGTGGTCAGATCCTCTGCCTAGAGATCTCTCTGCCAAGAGATCTGTGTCTCTTGTTCTCCTCCCCACCAGATCCTGCCAATTCAGTGCTGCAAACTGTCGGGACACCTTTAGGTGATGTGAAATTCCTCCACCAGAGTTAATCAGAAGCAATGGGAGCCTAAGTAGGGTATCCCCATTCTCAAACTGAGCTGATCTGGACCAGGGACCATTTTTGCTCCACCCTCTGACCTTGAGCAGGACAGATCTTTGAGAGGAATGCTTGGAGCCACCTGATGCTTTTTGTGGCATTCTAGCTACCACGCCCATGGGGTCTGCGTCCAGACATGAGCTGAACCCAGGGCTTGGGAGTTTCAAGGCATCCCTTCTGGCAGCCTAAGAGTTTCCCAGAATCCCTTTCGGCAGCCCAGGAGAGTCACTCACCTGAATGGTCACTGACTGTGTTCTCTGCAGCAGCAGCAGCAGGAAGACCATGACTGCACTGGTCAGCAGCTTCCGTATTGTGTGGGTACCCATATTGACCTCCTCAGGATCCCCCTATGTCTGCCCAGCTGCTCTTGTCTCTGGTAGAAGCTTTTTATAGTTGGGCTCATGTACTTGTCACACATTAACCACCTACAGAGGTGCGGCTGCAGCACATTGGCGCTTTGGCAAGCCTGACATTGTTCCCAGGTTGGGGGGGGCAAGGCCGTGTAGCCCTGAGCAGAGGACATTAGGGTGTAGTCAAGGCCAGCTCTGGGGAGGGCCCTGACAAACATCACCTTGCTTCTCTTCTCAAGGCACGTGGGAGCAGGATGAAGGAAAATAATTTCACATACAAAACCAGAGAAGGTGAGGCCAGCCTAGGTCATAGGGCTGGCCAAGGGGCAAATCAGGGCTACATGGTTGCCTGACTCATCAGACTTTGTATTTTTTTTCTCTGGTGAAAGATTCAAGTGGGCATGGTGGTCAGGAGGGGCACCCATGCCATCTGATCTTGTGATCTCTCTTTGGTTCTCTTTTGGTTTTGTGGTCACATCTAATGGTGCTGGGGGTTCCTATAGAGGCAGGATCAATCCTGGGCCTCCTGTGCACAATCCCACCCAGAGAACATCTCCTTAGCCCCACCAAACTTTTCATCAGTCTTGATCATGTCCTCCATGTGCTCTTGTCTGCCGGGACCTGGATGCTCATAGGCCATGTCTTTCTGATGTTCATAGAAAAGCTGGCAAGGAAAGGAAGAGTCTGGCCTGAGACATAAATTGTCCTCTGCTCACTGCTTGACCCTGCTGGAGCCTTGGGCAAGTCCAATCCACCTTAACTGGACCTGGGTTTCCCTATCCATTCAACAGGCTGATGGCCCAGACTGCCAGTAGGATCATTGGATGGGAGGGAAACATTTTGCCTTAGGAATGCCTCAGTGGTCCCTGCAGCTTAAGGGGGCCCCCTTGAGTAGAATGCACCCCACATGATTAAAGGTGGAGAGAAGAGAGCAGAGTCCACAGGCCATTATCACCCTGGCCAGTTTTCAGCCCATAGCTGTAAACAGTATCGAATCAGGACTCTGCAGACACAGTGTGGGGTGTGGTTGACACTCTGAGGCTCACTCCACTGAATTCTCAACATGGGTTGAAATGAAAGAAAATCTTGAAAAATTCTGTATGTTTTCAATGTTGGGCTTTGAATTTTACTCTTTTGGGAATGAAGACATGAAGGAACCCATGGGCCTGACTCAGTAAACTAAAAAGCTGTCTACAGGCATGAGCTCTCGTTTATTGGCTCATTTACTTGGGTCTTGAGGCTGGAGTTAGGCTGGTTACAGACACAACAGTAGACTGAGGCCCTGCAGACCCAGCCCTGGGTCCAAGAGGGAAGAAATTCACCTCTGTTGGGCCTAAGGAGCAAAGAACCTAGGCCTACAGATGAAGAACTGTGGCTTCCAGCCCAGTCACTGCCCTTTCTCAGCCATTCAGAGGCTAGAGTCCTACCACAATCACTGTTCTGAAGGGGTTTGGCCTGGGCTTTCTCTGTGTCCCCTTCAAGACATAGCCCATTCTCCACAAAACCCACCCTGACCAACTCCATCTTGTTTCGTTTTTGTTTTTGGACCACACCTGTTGTCACTATGTTGTGGCTATGCTATCAGAAATCTCTCTTGGCTTGGGAGACCATATGGGATATCCAGGATTGAACCATGGTCCTAGGTCAGCGCGTGCAAGGCAAATGCCCTACCACTGCGCCACCACTCCAGCCCCGACCAACCCCATCTTAAATCCTACAGCAGAATCTGTCTGAGCTCATTCAGGGGCAGTCTGTGTTTCCAACAGCCCAGAGCTGGGTCTGACCCTATGATGGTATTGGGGAAGGGCCCCAAACACTTTGATGTCACATTGTCTCTGGAGGAGGCCCCTTATTCTGCTCTGGAAGTTGTCATAAGGGGTCTTTTCGGCAGAGCAAATGTAGTTTCTTAGATCAAGGGACCAAGCCATAGGACTGAAAGCCTCGTGGCCCTGGCCCTCTGCTCCCCATTCTCAGTCCCAGCCAGAACTCAGCATGAGGGAACCAGGTGTGACCCTGGGAATAAGGTGGAGCTCAGAGTTACAGCCCAGCAACTTTTAATCTCTTCATGAATGACCTACCATCCATCAAAGTCAAGGCTGCCGCCTGGTGCTGAGTCCTTCCTGCCCAACGGACTCCCCTTCTTCCTCTTTAGGGACCATGTGAACTTGTCTGCCTGCACTTTGGCGTGTGTGTGTGTGTGTGTGTGTGTGTGTGTGTGTGTGTGTGAGTGTGTGTGCGCAGCTCCTCTCTCCTCACCCTGCCCACCATCCTGGAACCCCAGAGCCTGTGACTCCATACCCACAAACAAACCATCCCAGCAGTACTGAGCTCAACAGGCCCCTACCCCAACCCCACCCCATCTTTCTTGGAACCCAGCACTTTCTCCATGTGGTTTCTGGGACTTGTCACCCCACCTTCTCTATTTCCCTGGTTGGTGCATCCACTTCGAACCTCTATGGAGATGCCAGCATGTCCCCAGGTGCCAGGGCTAGTTACTCCCATCAGGGACTTTAATTCCAATGAAAACTTTTGGCTTTTTAACATTATCCCTTTCTCAGCTCTGGCCTCATTTATCTACCTCCTCAGCATCTTCTGTAACAGTTGATGGTGGGATCATTCATTGAGATGTTCAGGCTGAAAATCTCTCTTTCTATTTTTATTTTTACTTTTTTTGATTTTTGGGCCACACCCAGTGACACTCAGGGGTTACTCCTGGCTATATGTTCAGAAATCACTCCTGGTTTTGGGGACCATATGGGACACCAGGGGATCGAATCATGGTTCATCCTAGGCTAGCACGGGCAAGGCAGGTGCCTTACTGCTTGTGCCACCACTCGGGCCCCTCTCTATTTTTTATGTGGGGGAGGAAGATGGTGGCTACTCCAGGTAAATCTGGAAGCTACTCCTGACTCCATACTTGGGAGTGTGCCTGGTAGTGTGGTGCTGGGGATGGAACCAGGTCTTCTGCATACAAAGCACATACTCAACTCATGTGTTGCTCCCCAAATCACAGCTCCTCTCTTTTATTTGCAAAGTTAAACTCATCAGCCAATCCAGTTGACTATAGCTTTCAAATATTTCTAGATTCAGGGCTGGATATGTGGCTCAGTGGTTGAGTACCTGCCTTGCATGTGCTTGATCCCTGGCACTGCAAGAAGCAAGCAAACAAAAAACTAGTTTTGAATTCTAACCATCTCCCTCCATTACTAACTGCCATCGATCAGTGTTCTCAGTGATGATTACAACAGCTTTGTATTAAGATTCTCTAGGGAAACAGAATTAATAGGGGTAATAGGTATTTATATCCTAGTATAAACTTCTGTACTATTTATGATCTACCTATTAATCTATCTCTAGTGTAATACTTTTTTTTGTTTGTTTTGGGCCTTACCCAGCAGTGTGCAAAGGCTATTTCTGGTTATGTTCAGGGGTTAGACCAGGTAGTGCTTCGAGGGCCATATGTGGTGCCTAGTATTGATTTGGGGTTAGCTGCATACAAGACAAGCACCTTTCATCTCTCTGACCCCTAGTACCATAATTTTATCTATCATCACTATATATTTCCTATCTAAGATAGTCAGAGCTCAATCTATCTAGATTTATTATATGAAATCGACTCATAGGGATCAAAAAGTCTAAGGTCTGTAGGGCTGGTTGACAAGTTGAAATTTAGGTAAGAGGAGATATTAGAATTTGAATCTAAATTGGTTTAAAAATCAGCGAGCAGGAGATTCATGCAGGGATCCATGCTGTAGTCCTGAACAGAATTCTTTCCCTTTGGGAAATCTATGCCTGAAAGCTTCTGATTGATTGGATAAAATTTACCCCTATTATGACGTTCAACATGTCTACTGGTTTTCAATGTTAATCACACCTTTAAAATGTATCCATAGTAACATCTTGATTGGTGTTTGATAAGAAAACTGGGCAGAGCAGAGTCAGGACACAAGAGTTCTCTGTACAGATCTCTCTGTATCTAAGCTTTTTCCTGATTCAGGACATAGCAGCCAGACTGGTCCTGTTATTAAGGATCTAATTTGTTGGCCCTTGGAGGTGGCTCAGTAGTAGTGACTTTGCCTTTGCCATTTTAGTACTCTCAAAGTCTGGGGCTGGAGCAATAGCACAGCAGGTAGGGGTGTTTGCCTTGTCCATGACTGACCCAGGTTTCTATATGGTCCCCTGAGCCTGCCAGGAATAATTTCTAAGTGCAGAGCCAGGAGTAACCCCTGAACACTGCTGGGTGTGGCCTCTAACTCTCCCCCATAAAACAAAACAAAACAAAGCAAAACAAAACAGGGCCAGAGAGATAGTATAGGAATTAAGGCACTTTCAAATGGCTGATCCTGGCTAAAGCCCCAACACTGCATAGAGTTATCTCAGAATATCCAGGAATGACCTCTGAGCACAAATCACAGAGTAAGCTCTGAATACTTCTATATGTGGCCCAACCCCCCCATAAACAAAACAAAGCAAAAGCAACCCCATCCCAACTACCACACAAGAAAAAAAACAAAACAAAAGCAAAGACATGTCAAAGAGGCAGTGCAGTTATGCCACTGGCTTTGGTTCCACTGCCCCTGGTACTGTATGGATTCCTGGATGCTGAGCTGAGTGACCCCAAAACTTAAAATACAAAACAAAATAAAAACAAGTACTAAGTCAGATTAACCTCTCTGCTCAAAACTACGGCAGGTTCCTACTGTGTTCAAGGAAACCCAAAAGTTTCCACTGCCTTTGAGGCGCCCTTGTCTGACACCACCCCCAAGCACTCCTGTGACCTTCCACTCTAGAAGTTCTGCCTTCATTCTCTGGGTTCCAACCCCACTAGTGTTCATGCTGTCACCCCAACATCTTCATGTTAATCACAAAGATGATTTACCTCGTAATCTTTGTTCATCACCCACATGTTTATGTAGATCACCCTTGCTCTATCAGAAGTGTCTTCTCCAGTGCCTCCTCCTGTCCTGAGCTGCCTACCTCAGAGGCTTCTCTCCTCTCCACAGCAAGCATTCCCCATGCATCTGCCAAGGACACAAAACTTATTTCCTGCACATCTCACTAGAATAGAAGCTCAGTGCCATTAAAGAATTTGACAGTTTTGTTCTTCCATAGTAATACCTGGCACATAATTGGTAAGCAGCAGTCTCAGTGAATGAAATAAAACGCATGATTGAACATCTACTGGGTTCCTGTTTCTCTGAGCTTCATTTCCCCTCTCACAATCCAAGGAATCTTAGCCCTGGTGCATATCTGAAAATGTTGGTTGTTATTATTTTTCTAGTAGTGAAAGTATTTGATTTATTTGAGTTATTTTTCTAGTTGTGAAAGGAGTTCTTTTGTGTCTGAGGTGTAGCAACGATTTGACATTCAACAATCAAGCACCAATGAAGGGAGAAAAACTAGGGCTAGCCCAATCACCATCTACAGAATGAAGACACAGCCCAAGGGCCCGGCTGCTGGTCTAGACAGAAATGACAGGCAGGGGTCAGAACAGACACGAGTCTGGGTCACCTTTAAATGCTCATCTCCATCAGAACCTGCAGAAGATTCTGTTCCCTTGTCTGTGAAAGAAAAATGAAATGCCACAGATGCTGCTAAGGTGTCAAAGGTGGTGCAGTTCACAGGCTAGGAAGCAGATGGAAGACGATGAGGTGACAATCTCAGATAGCCCTGAGGTGACCGACAGAGACACAGGCCACAGGCAATAGGATGTGATGAAAAGATTTGATACTTTGAGTCATGAAGCTGGAGCAGGGGAATGACTGGGTAGAGGGAGAAATTCAGAGTTTGGTAGAACAGAGCAGGAAGGTCCAGCAATATAGGTAGGAGGGGTTGGAGATGGACAAGGGATGGAGGGCTGGATCCTTGCAGCCCTCTGAAGCTAGTGTCTTACGACCAGATCTGAGCAGAAGCAGGGACCTATACTGGAAGACAGAGAATGGTTTTCGCCAACTCAGAAGTTGCTGCTGACCTTGTCGGGTACAGTGGTGGACAAAAACATGATTGGAGAGAGCCAGGAAGGCTGGGCACTATTTCATAGCTTGGTGGGGAAGGAAACTAGACATTTCAAATGCCGTGCTCGTGCCTGGGGATGTGGCTCAGAGCTACAACTCTTGCCTTGCATGGGTGAAGTCCTGGAGTTTGGTCCTGGCTTTGGTCCTGGGTTTGGTCCTGGATTTGGCCCTGGGTTTGGGGGTGAGGTAACAAGTTAACCGTCATTCCAGAATAAAGAGCAAAAGGGAGAAATGACTAATTTTAAGAAAGCTCAGTACATGAACAGAATTGATCTGGAAGACTGTTTATGGGGAGCAAAGTCTGTATATGTTGTTCCCAGTCTCAACTGGAAATTCGACTGGGAATTGGGGCATATGTTTCAATACAAATAAGTGGATCAGGGCTGCCCCCTAGCGGTGGAAATGAACTACAGCAGACAGAGAAAGGGGTCCTTGTTCTTAGGGCCTAAGGCCCTAGAGGAAATGGGAGGGTCCTTGTGTCCTCCACCCACCACGTGCCAGTGGTGTGTGTGCGTGCGCGCGCATGCACACATGGCTGAGCATGGTTGCTTGCTCTCAAGAGAGAATATGTCTACCAATAAATGTGTGCATATGTGATGTTTGTGTGTCCTTGCACATGTGGGGTTGATGATGGGTACATGGCATGTGTGGATAGATGGCTGCAAGGGAATGAGTGTTCACAGTCTGTGTGCCCATGTGTGTGGGTAAGCATGTGTATTCGCACATATGACTGCGATGTACCACCTGGGAGAGCCTCTTTCTGTGCTTTTCCCCCATGGAGAGTGTTTATATGTGTGTATGACTATGATCGTGTGAATGTGTTTGATGAATTGTGAGCATGCGTGCGTGTGAGAATGTGTGTGTGTGTTAGTTGTGTTTGAGTGTGGCAGCCTGTGTCTGTGAGCATGAGTGGCATTGCTCCTCCTTTGGTGCTGTGAGTGGCTTGTGAATGTGTGTTGTGGGAGTGTGGCAGTGTGCTAGGTACTGGGAGGAAAACACCTGCTTGTCTGTGGAGGGTGGCAGAAAGGAGTAGCATCCTGCCGGATGGAGGAGGCAGTGGGTGGAGGACAGGTGTGAGGAGGGCTCACATCATGGCAATGGCACACAGGAGAGGAGAGAGGGGGCTTGCTGGACTTGCACCCTGCAGACCTGGCAGCTGGGGGCTGCCAGTGAGGAATGTGGATAAGTTCTCCCACCCTTCATTCTCTCCCACTGTCCTGAGCAGGCAGGAGGTTTTGAGAGCAGCAGAACTAAGGGTCCATTCTAGTGGCATTGGCAAACTCTTCCCTTCTCTGAGACTTGTTTCTCAGTGACATGGAAATGACATATCTGGCTGCAAAATTACAACCAGGGATGCCAGCTACTGACTAGAAGTGTTGGGTGTGCTGGGCCCTCATTTCAGGAGGCCTCAGTGCACATAGGCTCCCCTACAACCTTGATGGTAGGTAGTTCTCAGCTTCTGCTGAGCAGACCTGGGCATGCATACAGGGTTACTCTCTTATCTATGAGCACACAGCCTGGAAGGGGCAGTCTTCCAGGCTTGGGAATGTAGGATGTGGGGATAGCAGATCTCACAGTGCCAGGGACTCACAGTAGGGCTCCCTGGACACCTGTGACTACTGAGGGTCCCTTTCAGAGATGAAAGGGATGAATTAAATGAGAGAGCATCCTCTGTTTGACACAACTTCAAACATGAAACAGGATTCCTGGATTTCTGATGCCTCATGAGATCACTTGGATGTGAGATGAGGGGACCCACAAGCAGCAGCAGTAACAGTGGACTCCAGGGCTGGAAGTGAGAAGTCCCTGACTATAGGGTCTGTAACAGCCAAAGATAGGGGAGGCCCACATGGAAACAATTGGGGCAGTGGCTACCTCCAACAACAAATTGGGTGCAGAGAGGCCTCCTCAAACCCTTTGCTTGCATCACCCTGTAATTTACCCCCTTCCCTCTCCTGTATCCCATGTATGCTCCTTCTTCCAAGAAGCCCACCTGGACTCTGACTCTTCTTATTTCTTCCTGGAGCCTCTGCAGCTGTGTGTTTTCTCCTGGCATGAACAGAACCTCTCACCTTCATCATTTCTGGTGTGAGTGCCTGGGTCCCATCTCTATGGTTAGACCACCTTGTATTCTATAGATAAGAGTCACTCTAGTTGTAGTTATGGCCCCTCCAAGGACACTCATCTCACCTAATGCCCAAGCTGGGCTAGGGGAAGGGCTTTGTTTGCACCCCTAAGCTGAACCACAGAGGGGATCCTAACTGCTGAGTCAGGGCTCTGCTTTGCCAGGCAGAGCTGAGCTTCATTAAGTGGGGCTGAAATCCAGATTTCCCCCTAGCATTCATGGGATGGATGTCCAAGGTGCAGCTGCCATGTATGTTGTGAGATTTGCAGTTGGGGGATCATTGTGAAACTTGATTGCTCTGTCTTGGGGACTTCTGGAAGTCCAATTCCACAATAAAGCCAATCAGACTCCACCATCAAATGTCAAATAGGAGCTAATGAACCATTCAGAGGCTGGGGAGAGAAATCAGGCAATCTCTTATTTCAGGATTATCCCTTCCAAATATTGAATCTGAACTGTAAGCAGAATTTGCTGTAGTTGCGCCCCCCCTCTTGGCGGGTGAGGGGATCATTGGCATTCATGTCATGTCTCAGCTTTCTGGAGAGAGGTTTGACAAGCAGACCCGCTGCTTCCAAACCCTTGTTCTGGGGCACGGCTCTGCATGGGGGCGCCGGGCGTGCTGAGCTCCTCCTGCCACTTCCACTGAGCCTCTGAGCCCGATGGGAGCCTGCAGCCTTGAAGTGGGGGTGAGGGAGAAGGCAGCCTACAGCCTGGGGGTGCTTCTGGAGGGTGGGTGAATAGAGTGGCTCTGGTCTTGGTCTTGGGATTTGGGCTGCATTTGAATCTATGAAGAATATGAAAAGATGGCCACAGACCTGCACTGAGCAGACACAAGCCTCTCAGGATATTAGGATGGAGGATGTGGGTTATCAAGAATGGCCGGCCAGCACCGCCACTTGGTGCAGTGGGGGAAGTGTGGGTCCCTGTCCTCATTCCCTGAGGATTTTAGGGGAGTCCCTCCCTGTGGCAGAGATGACTGGAATCCATCAAAGTCCCTCTCCCCTTCCCTACCACACAGTTATGGCAAGCAGCTGTCTAGCTGGGGGGCTGGCAGATCTGCCGAGCTGTGAAACTGCCTGTCACGGTGGAGGAATCAGCGTGGGCTTGACTGAGGATCAGTGAGAGGCAGCTGTCAGCTTCTCTCTGCTAGCTCCCTCTTATTGGCAGGGGGGATGGATGTGGGCAATGCCCAGCAGTGTCCAGGGACTACTCCGGACTGTGCTCAGGAGTGGCCCCTGGTGGTGACTGGAGGATTATTTTTGGTGCCAGAGATTTGAATGGGGGGGAGGGGTTGGTGGGATGCCAGGCAGGTGCCTTCACCTCTGGCTTTTGATCTCCCAATTTAAGGAAGTCCTCTAACAGTGACAGGGTCTGGGAACTGCCAAAGCACAGGATGGCAGGAATCAAGTCCCCGTGCAAATTCATTTGGGCACCACATGGTCCCTATTCTTAATATCTGTGTCTACTATTAGCTTGTCCTGGGGGAAGAGTGTATTTTGGGCAAATCCATGGAGCATCTGTCCTATTGCTTTGGTTCATGAAAGGAGGGAAAAGCACTGGTGGTGGATTCCAAGCCTAAGTCTTAAGTTGCCCTCTAACCCATGATCAGTCCATGAGTTTATGTCCCTGCCATCCTCACACATTCATTCAGCCTGCTCTGCTGGAAGGAAGGGAAGGAGGAGATTCTTGGTATGAGCCAAGTTAACTTGGTTGTACAGCCTAGTCCAGCCTTCAAGCCTGTTACTGAATTATGAGCGCGCCCCATGAGAGTGGCAAGGCTGTGGCTCTGAACACTCCCTATCCTCCGCCATAAATGTGAGAGCTGAGCAATTCTATGACCTTAGGTCCAGGAACTCTAGATTGGTGATGAGGTAATAAAGTGATGCAGTGGGTGCCTCACCTAAGAGCCAAGTGCAAGAGCAACTTCTATTGAAATGGATACTTGGATGCTTAGGACTTGACCTGAAAGAATGGTGCAGCTCAGCTTAATTAAAAGAATTCATTGCTGGGCCAGGGAGATAGCATGGAGGTAAGGCATTTGCCTTGCATGCAGAAGGACGGTGGTTCGAATCCCTGCATCCCATAAGGTCCCCCGAGCCTGCCAGGAACGATTTCTGAGCATAGAGCCAGGAGTAACCCATGAGCACTGCCGGGTGTGACCCCCCCCCTCAAAAAAAAAGAACCCATTGCTTCTAAGGCTGCTTCATTTGCTCCAAGGACAAAAGGTCAAGAGGAACATTTCCAGCTCCAGGCAACAGGCAGCATAACACTCCTTCCTCTTCCTAATCATAAGCCCTTGAGTACTTCTCACAAAACTAGATTGGTGATGAGATGATGAGATGGTCATTACTATGACCTTAGTAACTTAGAAGCTAGTGTTTCTCCTTCGGCTCAGAATTTCCTTCTTCCCAGTATTGCCTACTACTACTGACTAAGTGATACAACATCTACCAGCACTGCTTTCAGAGGCTACTGTCTTCCACAGAGGATCTCCCCAATACATCTGCATCCCTGGTACCTTTGAGATACCCAAGCCAGGAGGGTCTTCTCCCTCTGAGGGTGGGACTTCAGGGTCTTCCTTCCGTTGGAACCTCTTGGACAATCGTAGTGCTTAGTGAGTATTTTTGAGAGACTAGTGCAGGTGGTGTTTACCAGACAAAGGTTACCAGACTTTTATTTTGCTTTTTTGGGCTGTTATGTCTGAGTTAATCGTAATTCAATGAGACAGACAATACACAGGAGAGTAGGATGGAACCTGGAGAGATAGTACAGCTGGTATGTTGTTTACCTTGAATGTGGCTAGTCTGGGTTCAATCCTTGGCACATTACATGGTTCCCTAAGCCTATCAGGAGTGATACTAGAGTACAGAACCAGGAGTAAGCCCTAAGCACTGACAAGTGTTGCCCTGAAACAAACTAAAAAAAAAAATGGTAGGACAAAAGATTATTTTATCACAATGGGCCCACAGATCTCAATGGTTTGTGGGACTCTAACCCATTCAGCAAATGATTCTAAAACTGAGGCTGTGCTTATACTTGAAAATTATATTCCTTGGGACCTGAGGGATAGTATATATATAGTATATAGGGCTCTTGTCTTTTATGCAGCCAATCTGGGTTTGATTCCCACCACTCTACATGGTCATTGGAGCCTGCCAGAAGTGATTTCTGAGTGCAGAGCCAGGAATCAGCCCTAGCATGCTGTTGGGTGTGGCCCCCAAACCAACCAATCAACCAACCAACCAACCAACCAAACAAACAAACAAAAACTGCATTCCATAGTGCCAATTAAGACAATGCAAGCTTAACTACAGTTTTTATGTACATTTAAAACAAGATATGTTTTACAGCCATACATCAATAAGGCTTAGCTTCAGTTACAGCCAGACATCACAGTAGCAAATTGTCTCTTTCCATAGCTCAGGGTCAGGGTTGCCAGCTCTTATCAGCAGAAGAGGTTGTAAATCTCATGGTCTGTTAGGGACTTACCCAAGGGTCTCTCAGGGATTTACACAGCCAGCAGATGATTGCTTTAGGGTCATTTTCTTACAAAAGTTTAACCCTTCCTTGGTCCAACAGTAGATGAAGGATGTTTTCTTAAACTCTATAACAGCAGATTATACAAATAACTTAAATAACAGGGCCTCACCCAATGATTCTCAGGGGCTTTTTCTGGCTCTATGTTGAGGAGTCACTGTGGTAGTTGGAAGGATGGAACAGCAGTGTTGGGGATGGGACTCAGGCCCTCTGCATGCAAAACTATGCTCCAAAGCTTTGGGCATCTCTCTGCTCTGGTTATAATTTTTTCAACAAGTCACCTCTGAGTTTGTGAGATTCTCGTTTAGGAGCCAATTCTCTCCACACCTATGGTTTGAAAGTATGTTTATTTTTCTTCCCAAAAGTCCTCCCTCACTCAAGCTCTCACATGCCTTTTTTTTGGGGGGGGGGGAGGGGAGGCTACACCTGGCGGCACTCAGGGTTACTCCTGGCTCTGTGCCCAGAAATTGCTCTTGGCAGGCTCAGGGGACCATATGGGATCCCAGGAATCGAACCCAGATCTGTCCCAATTCTGCAGCATGCAAAGCAAATGCCCTCCTTCTGTGCAATCACTCCAGCCTTTCAAATGCTTTTTTGAGGTGGATGGACACCACAGTCTCTCTGCTTACACTCTAATTCTGCCTTCACCCTTCACCACCTGTGGCTGCTCTAAAGCTCCTCTGTCCCTTTACTTCAGTTTTCACATTTATGAAATGGGAGACCCCATCTTCTAGGATTAGGTTTTTTGTTTTGTTTTGTTTTGTTTTGTTTTTTTGGTCACACCCAACAGCGCTCAGGGGTTACTCCTGGCTATGCTCAGAAATCACTCCTGGCAGGCTCGGGGGGACCATATGGGATGCTGGGATTCGAACCACCGACCTTCTACATGCAAGGCAAACACCTTACCTCCATGCTATCTCCCTGGCCCCTTCTAGGATTGTTTTAAGGGAAAAATGAATCAATACACAGAACCCTGTTCCTGATGAAGGCCTTTAGAAACATGAGCTATGTCTACTTGGGGTCATTTGATTGTATCTCTCAAATGCTGATTCCAAGATTGGCAAAAAAAAAAAAATGCACTCAATAAATGCTCAAGAGGATTCTAGAGATTTTTTCCCTAAACCCTAAGTGGGTTTAAAGAAACCAAATAAACCGAAAAAAAACCTTGGGTGGGGTGTGGCATTAAGGATTGCATTTGGGCCTGCCTCATGCAAAGTATGTCCTTCACCTCTTTGAACTAATTGGTTTTCAGTCCTCTAGAGATATTTTCTTAAAGCCTTTTTTTTTCTGTTTGCTTTTGGGTCACATCCAGCAGTGTTCAGGGATTACTCCTGGCACTATGCTCAGGGCTCAATCCTGACAGAGCTTGGGGGACTGTATGTGGTATCAGGGATCAATTCCTGGTTGGTCACATGCAAGGTAAGCACTCTGCCTAAAATGCTTTTACCATTACTCCAGCCCTTAAAGACTTTTTTCTTTATAACAAAACTTAGAGGAAAGGACAAAGATTTCTCATGTCCCTTGTCTTAACTTACACAAAAGTGCCCCCATGAGTCACATCTCCCATCAGAATGGCTTTAACCCCTGTGAAGCTCAGGGGTTATTCCTGGCTATGAGCTCAGAAATTGCTCCTGGCTTGGGAGACCATATGGGATCCTGAAGGATCAAATCGTGGTCCATCCTGGGTCAGCTGCATACAAGGCAAACGCCTTACCACTGTGCCACCACTCCAGCTCCCTCCTTCATATTCTTTAGAAAAAAAGCTAACAGGGCCATTCTTCCATCCAAGTACTAACCAGGTCCGACCCTGCTTAGCTTCCCAAATCAGATGAAATTGGGCACTTTCAGGGTGGGATAGCCGTAGATGGACAGGGCCATTCACAACATTTTCAGCCATCCCTAACTGGACAGTTCATCTAGTTTCTAGTGTTGAGTTTACCCCCTGGTTTCTAAGGCTGGTTTCAGAAGGCCAATGATCTTTTGAGTAATGGCTCAACATGTTTAATGTAGAAATAATGGTCATTTGGATAGCTGTGATGGTAATGAACTTCAACAAATTTTTTGCACCATGGCCACACATTACATTAAACCTGACTGTGTTGGTGCAGAGAAAGGACTAAGGGGAAGAATCAGCATGTGACAATCGCATAGAAAAGTGGCGAGTCAAGGCTGAGGGATGCTGGAGTAATAGGGTGATAGGTTACCTGGGTTGAGGGTTGGGATGGGGAGGCTCAGTTTGAGAAGTGGGTGAAGAGTAGCTGTGCCAGCCATGGAGACTGGGTGCCTGAGGCTGTGTGTGCCTGCAGGGCTGCCAGGCCTAAAGTTGAGGCTGGCACAGAGCTGCTCTGGCACATAGAAGTTGTGAGTTTGGCTGGGAAGGTAGTCCTGGTAATGGGGGGAAGTCAGTAGAGGGTTTTTTAGCTATGGGCCAATATAATCTATTTTGCAGTTTATTTTATTGTTAATTTTAATTAAAATTTTCATTTCAGGCCACACCTGTTCTGTGCTCAAGGATCATTCCTGGTGGTATTGAGGCACCATATTAGGTGCTAGGGTTTGAACCTGGAATGCAAGATAACCACCTTCCCCATTATATTATTCTTCCAAGTCTCTGTTTTGCATTTTAAAAGGAAGCTCTCTCTCTCTCTGTCTCTCTCTGTCTGTCTCTCTCTGTCTCTGTCTCTGTCTCTGTCTCTCTCTCTCTCTCATCCCCTTTCTTCTTCAGGAGGGCTCTGAAGTCAGATTTCAGAGTCAGAATGAGAGCTGGGCCATGGGCAAGTCCCTAATGTCTCAGTGTTTGTCTCCACACTTGTACATAGGTGGATGTATTGACTGTAGAAGGGAAGAGAAGAGGCCATGGCAAATTGCCTTAAGGCCAGAGAATCATTTCAAGTAGTTTTTTGGGGGGTGGGGGTTCAGGACTCTCACTTCTACTTGCAATGCTTATGGGGTATTCTTGGCTGTGTGCTCAGGAGTGACCCTTGGCAGTCCTTGGGGGACCCTATACTATGCTGGGAATTCAAGTGCTTTATCCCCTATATTATCTTTCTGGCTTCCAAATTCATTTTTAAGCAACAGCGAAACTGAAAATTCAGTGGTAGAATTTGGCGTTTTAAAGGAGAAATTCATCTTACAGAAAATCTCTATAAGAGTAACACTCTCTTTGGATATGAAGTGGGAACCCAAACCTGCATGGGGACAGAGAAATAATAGAAGATAAGGTGCTTTCTTTTCATGTTGTTGAGCCTTCAGCCCATATATGGTCCCTTGGGCACCTCTAAGAGTGATCTCTAAACTTAGAGCCAGGAGTAAGTCCTAGGTTCCAAAACAAAAGCAAAATCTACAGGAGCTCCATTCATGGAGAAACAGAAGTTTCAGTGCAAAAAGTCAGACCCTCTCACCATGCTCTGCCAGCAAACCTGGGCAACCATCTCCCTTCCCACACATCCCCCTCCTAAGTGTTAGTTGTAGATGATACTTAAAGAGTGGCTAGACCATGTTAAAATGTAAGTTCCTCAGTTTCCAAGGGTCTTCCACTGCTAGAGAAGCCTAAAATGTTATTAAATATGTTTTTACTTCTGCTAATATCTTTTATTCCAGAGGAGGTCTCAGCCAAGAACCTGGCAGAGTGGAAGCAACATTATCCTTCCACCCTGCATTTCATGGCTGATGCTGCTGTCATGATGAGATACTCCCTGAGTCATGAGGCAACCCAGGATGGCCAAACCCAGAAGCTGCCTAATACTACTTCTGAGAACTTAGTGCAGGAAGCCTGGCTCTCTGCATCCTGGGTGCACCTACAAATATGCATTATATTTTTCAGGCATGGGTGTGTGGGTGGGAGATTTGGGCTATATCTAGTGATGCTCAGGAGCTACTACAGGCTCTGTGCTCAGGTTTGACTCTAGGCAGTGTTCAGGTAACCATATGTGCTAGGAGGAACCCTTGAACACCTCTGGGTGTAAGGTCCCCCTCCTCAAAGCTGGTCTAATTAAAGGTGCTATCTTGGCAGACAGGAAAAGAAAAAAGAGCTTCCTTTGACTCTTGCCCATTGAGAAGCTCAGGCTGGGCGGCCAGGCCAGAGAGAAGGCATGACTTTCACAGCTTTGTGCACATATTTGGAAAAGTTCTTGATTGTTAAGTTCTTTGACCACATTCCAAGAACCCAGCAGTGCCTCCACCGAGGTTGACCCCTGGGAGCCAAGTCTGGTCTGAGATATGTTGTAAATTGTCCAAAGGTTTATAGCAACTCTGGCAACGTGACATGTATACATAAGAACTCAGACTCTTGAAAATCCTTCTGGGTGCTGACCTGGGTAAATAAAAGCCAGATCCTCTGCCAGCCTGTCTGTTCACTCAGTGGGAGACACAGCAGTGCGGAGCCCGAGAGGCTGAGCTGACCAGCCGGCAGTGGAAGCGCTGGGGACTGTCCAGAAAACTGATCTCTGGGAGCAAAGTGTCCCTGTTCTTGCCACCAGAAAGAGCCCACCTTCAGCCTGACTCTAAGGCTTCACCTGCTCACTGCCCTGCTTCCCACACAATCAAGAACTGGATTTAGTCTAGACTTGTGTAGAGTCTTGATAACCCTGGGATAAAAGGCCCTTGGGCTCTATCTAGGTCCTGTGGGATCAATAGGGACTCACTTCTTTCTTTAAAAAATTTTTTTTTATTTATTTAGGTTTTTGGTCTACATCTGATGGGGCTATGGGGTCACTCCTGGTTCTCAGAAATCACTCCTGGCAGATTTAGGGGACCATTAGGGATGACAGGGATCAAACCCAGGTCCATCCAGGGTTGGCAGCATGCAAGGCAAATGCCTTACCGCTGTGCTATCACTTCAGCCCCTGGACTCACTTTTTTCTAAATGAAGTCTAGGGTAGAATCCAGAGTGCTGAGACCCAGGTATCTCTTACTCTGAAGATAGGTTGCAAAGCATGGTCTGTAGGCAGGGAGTTTCAGAATTGAGTTCTGTGGCAGCGACCCCAAATAGTGTTCCTGGAGACATAGAGAGTTGGCTTAGAGGGAAAACCCACACAGGTGGTGTCATGAGGGATCTGACAACAGAGGAAAGCCCAGTGTTCTTTGACACAGCCTCCCTTATCAGAGGAGAACTTTCTACAAAGTTCCCAGAAGACCTTTTATTTGTCTTCCTGGTCAGAGCTAGGCCACAATCCCAACAATCAGCATAGGGGTGCCATAATTGCCTTTGACCAGTCATAGTCATCTGCCACGGCTGGGCACATGGGGCCAGACTGGGGAGGAAGAAGCTGGGGTGCTGTTGGCTAAGAGCATTCATACCACAGGGCCTTTATCCTGAGAGCAATGGAGAGCCACTGGCAGACTTTAAACTGGGGAATGACATGGTCAGATGTTGCTTTTAAAAGACACTCTGTCTGGAGACCGGATTGAAAGGAGGCAAGAATAGAAATGGGGTTATTAGTTCTAAGCTATCTAAGTCTTTATAACAATAAATAAAGTCAAATAGAATTTATTTATTTTCTTTTTTGGGAAGGCCAAACTCAGCCAGCTCTGTGCTCAGGGTATCAAATGGGGAGCTGGGGATCAAACTCAAGTAAGTCATATGTAAAGCAAGTACCCTACTTATTATCTTGTGTCTCTGGTCCAGAATGTCATTCTATAAGTATTTTTGTAGCATGGATCTTAGGAAACCTTGGGACAGCAGTGAGCAGTGTCTGAAGGATAGTCCTATGGAATATAGGCAACTTCACTAGGCCCCACATCCTGAGAGATTATGTAGACACTTTGACACTTCTGCTTCCATGCTCCAACCCATCCACATTCTACTACTTTAGCGTCAGCTCCTTTTAGGGCCTATAAGATCTTTGCAGTTTTTCCCCACTCCAGGAATCCATGATGTCCCTGAGGGCCGACCAATGAAGGGATGGCACAGTGCTCCCAATACCTCTCCCTGGTGTATTCCCATAGTCTCTGTGGCACTTGATCACCACCTGATGTAGGAGAGGTAGGCTCTTCATTGGTGAGAGGAAATGAGGAAACCATGAATTAGGTGACTACAGGCAGGAGTCAGAAACCACAGAAGGCCTCGAACCATGATGACTTTGACTGACCCATAACCAGACTCTCTGCAAAGCTGTTGCTGGAATCTACAGGGCACTAAGACACTGATGTCAGTCTCGAGGTTGGAGGAGTGAAAATGCCTGACTGAGGGGCCGGGTAGGTGGCGCTGGAGGTAAGGTGTCTGCCTTGCAAGCGCTAGCCAAGGAAGGACCGCGGTTCGATCCCCCGGCGTCCCATATGGTCCCCCCAAGCCAGGGGCGATTTCTGAGCACATAGCCAGGAGTAACCCCTGAGCATCAAACGGGTGTGGCCCAAAAACCAAAAAAAAAAAAAAAAAAAAAAAAAAAAAAGAAAATGCCTGACTGCTACTAAAGCTGCTTCTCACTCACTTTTCCCAGGTCTTCCCAGGGAGGGTCATCTGGCAGGACTGTCATCGAACAAAGAGAAGTGGTGGGGTGTGTGTGTGTGTGTGTGTGTGTGTGTGTGTGTGTGTGTGTGTGTGCAAACAAATCATCCTAACCACTGTGCTAGGATGCATGTTATGCTTTAATAAGTGAGACATCTGAGAAGTAAAAGAATCTTCTCAAGTTATCCCCCCCAATCAATAATAACAATAAAAAGCAACATTTATTTTGTGTTCAACAAGAGCCAGATGCTCTGCTAAGCAGCTGACTTGAGTTTTCTTATTTAATTCTGACATCAACCCCAAGAGAGGCTCAGCTTTCAGCACTCATTGAAAACCTATGTAGTCAGAGAGCATTTACCAGCACCTTGGAGGGTCCAGCAGCAGGAGACGGAGCAGCAAGCATGACACAAGACTCTGCCCCCAGGACCTCACATTGCAGCCCACAGAGGCCACCATTAACCCCAATTTGAAAAAAAAAAAAAAGATTTCATGGAGCCCATTCATTGTTTAATATCTGCTGTGAACCACTCAGCCAAGACACAGTCCCTAAAGTCCCTGACTTTGAACCTTCTCGTGGCTAGGGCCTACTGCTTTCTCTACCCTGTGGGCTCTCACCTCAGAGCCCCTCCTCCTTTGGTTGCTAAGTGGATTTGGTTCTCTGAGAAGCTCAGGTCACCTTCCCTGGGCTCTGGCAAATGCTGCAAGGACCCTTAATGCTTTGGATTAAAATCCTAGAATTTCTTCTGGCACCCAAGGTAAGGGTGTTCTATAGTGAACTTTATTCTTTGAATGTGATAAAAGTGCTCATGACACAGAGCTAGGGAGATAGTACAGGGTTTAAGGCAGTTCCCTGGCATGTAGCCAACCTGCACTGGATCCCCAGCACCACATGATCCTCTGAGCACTAACTGAGTGCAGAGCCAAAAAAAAGCCCTGAGCACTGCTAAACTATCTTCCCTCAAATTCACAGTCTAAAATGTCCAAAGCACAGCTACTGTATAAAGTGCCCTCTCTGGGCAGAATTATATAGTAGGTAGGGTGCTTGCCTTTCTGACCTGGGCTTGATCTCGGGCATCATAGAAGATTCTCTAATCTTCAGGAGAGATCCCTGAGCACAGAGTCAGGAATAATCCCTGAATCCAGTCAGTTGTGTTCCCCAAACCAAAAAAAAAAAAATATCTGAGAAGCATAAAAGTGACTCATGCATGATCCATTTTTAGTGTCTTGTGATTCAGGAGGGGAGATGGACATTAAACTGAGAAGTGCTTATTGAACAGTTATCACATACCTAACACTAGGGAGACAGATATGTGGGTGATTCTCTTTTTGCATCACCCAGAGCTGGACTGAAAAACAGGCATGGACAGAAAACACTGAAGTGAGTAAACAGTGCTCTTGGGAGAATGGAGCGAAGAAAGAAGGGTCAGAAATAGCTTCCTGTGGGAGAGGTGTCAGAAATAAAAATGGGGATTTGTCTGGCACATAAGACAAGAATGATATTGGGTGGAGTTGACATGAAGAAAAAAGCTCTGATAACCCAAAGTCAGTGGCAACAGAATCAAGATCTACAACAAGTTACATACAAAGGGGACCTGTTACACTAGCAGTCCAGGAGGCAAAGAGGGGTGGTATGGAATGCATCCTGGGAACAGGGGCAGAGAGAGGTCAATACTAGTAGTGGAATTGCACTAATTCACTATCACTATGTACCTTAAATATAAATGTGAAAGACTTGTGATTCACATGGGTCACAATAAAAATTAAAAAAAAAACTCTGATAAATGGAATGTCTGGGAGTACTAGTGATGATGCTAACACCAGAAAATATTGAGGTCATATTGACAGGAGCCTGTTCTTCCTTGTAAGGTAGCCTGGCTCACTTCATCATCCCTCACAGCCTCACAGCCCCCAAGACATGACATCACTTTCCTACCTCGTAGGGTTGGGGTGGGCTCACCTGGGACCATGGTGGGCTTGCTTTGGAGTCTGTGTCCTTTCCATCAACTGTCACCAAGTGCCCTGAGCTCAGGCCCAGGGGTTGGAGGTAAGTTACAGAGAAATGTGCCTTCAGGCTGGGATGAATGGAGAAGAGATGTGTCAACCATGCTGGAGCTGAAGATGTGCCCACTGCAGAGCTGGGTCCTGTGGAAAGCCAGCAGCCCTATCCAGGCTTTGTAAAAACCCCCTTTCAGCTGCAAATGATGAAGTTTGCAGAAGAACTTGGAGTGAAGCTTAAGGCTACTGTAACTTGCAGGTCTGGCAAGTTCCAAGGCTGGAAAGGAGAAAGACTTATGAGTGCCTGAGGATGAGGAGGGTGATTGGGTAGTTAGATGTGTCTGGTGTCTTCAGTCAGTGATGAATAGAGTGAGTTTTTGGACCTTTGCTATTGTCAGCTCTGAACTGACTCTTTGGGGCTGCTGGGTGTAGATAATCCAAGGGGTGAAGCCATATATAAGGGGGGACTTAGGGGTCAA
Organism: Suncus etruscus; assembly: GCF_024139225.1. NCBI lineage: Eukaryota > Metazoa > Chordata > Mammalia > Eulipotyphla > Soricidae > Suncus > Suncus etruscus. The sequence continues at coordinate 35,695,024 of NC_064853.1, forward strand.
TGATAGAACAGGGGCCATAGGAAGGAAACATGTTTGTAATGGGGCAATGGTTGGAAAAGTGTGGAGGCACACCAAGCAGGGACCAAACCTAGATGCTTCTCCCCAGTATTGGGGCTGTGAGTCTGCATTTTTCTCCCATGCTAGAAAGCATTCTCTGTGTGTCATCACAGTGTTTGCAGACCAAGAATATCTCTCTTTCTTGTTTCCTCCTCTCTCTGCAGATTAATCTCACCTTTCTGTACTCAAGAGGTTCCTGAGAACATGTTCCCAAACAAACAAACAAACAAACAAACAAACAAAAAAAGTCTTTTTCCAAAGTTGAATTTTGCTATCATCCCTCAATGCAGAAACAGCTGGCTGCAGGCAATCTTCTAAAGCTGCAACACTTTCACTCATCACATAGAATTAAATGTTGCAAAAGGCCAGAAATGAGGCCTTGACCATTTATCTGATGTCTTATTGAGCAAATATTTATCGAGGGAGAATTTCCACTTCTGGTAATAGAGGGTAAAGAGGGCTGGAGTGATTGTACATACAGTAGGGTGTTTACTTATACACAGTCACCCAGTAACCCCTGATTTGATCCCCAGCATCCCATGTGGTCCTCTGAGACTGCCAGGATTGGTCCTTAAGTGCAGATTTGGGACTAACTCCTGAGCATCGCTGGGTATGAGGCCCCAAACTATCCCCAAAAACCACTAGAAAAGCTAGACGGAGTAGAAAACACAGCTGTATCACAGAGCCAAATAAGCTCTTTCCTTGGTCTCAATTATTCTCTGAGGCCCAGTAAAATCTCGCTTCCAGCAACTGAATTTAAAGGGTCCAGAACATGTGACCCTCCTAGGCATATTCTAGGCAAACCGAACAAAAACCTTCTCTTGTAGAAGTTGCCATCTACAGGTTATGACTCTAAACAGTGTTTTTCTAACCCAACACTTGACATTACATTAAAATAAATCAGGCATTTAAGTAATGACCTTCATTCACAAAGAGCCAAAATAGAATCAGAAGCACAGATATTAGAATAATGAAAATTAGGTTTAACAGCAATTCCATTCCTAGGGATAGAGCCTAGGAACACAAAAACACAATATAAAAATGCCCTCTGCACACCTATGTTCGTTGCAGCTCTATTTACAATAGCCAGAATCTGGAAACAACCCAGGTGCCAACAACAGATGAGTGGCTAAGGAAACTGTGGTTCATCTACACAATGGAATATTATGTAGCTGTTATGTCAGTTGAGAGTTGACAACTGCAAAGGTCCCAAAACTCACATAGATGAAGTTATAAAATTTTCCTATACATGGATGGACATAGAGACTATTATGCTGAGTGAAATAAGTCAAAGGGAGAGATAAAAACACAGATAGTCCTACTTATCTGTAGTATTTAAGAAAAATAAAGGTCAGTATGTTAATAATACCTTGAGATCATAGAGATGATGGCCAGAAGGACCAACCCACGATAGGAAGCTTACCACAAAGTGCAGTGAGCCCAGTTAGAGAAATAACTACACTAACAACTATCATAACAGTGATAGTGAGTGAGAAAAAGAAAATGTCTGTCTCAAAGACAGGTGGAGGTTAGGGAGAGGGAATTGGGGAGACTGATGACAAGAAGGTTGTACTGTTGAAGGGGAGTGTGTGTACATTTTATTACTAAAACCCAACTGTAAACATGTTTGTAACCATGGTGCTTAAATAAAAATATTATTATTAAAAATTAGGTTTAAAAGTTATTGAGTTACTTTGGGCTAGACTTTGAAATTAAAACAGTGAATAAGGGGTGGTGGTGGAGCTATAACACAGTGGGTAGGGCATTTTCCTTGCACACAGTCAACCTAGGTTCAATCTCCAGCACCACCTCTGAGCACAACCAGGAGTAATTCCTGAGGGCAGAGCCAGGAATAACACCTGAACACTACAGGGTGTGGCCCTAAAATGAAACAAAATAGAAATCCAATAAACAAAAAAACAGTGAAGAAACAAAACTGAATCCCACTACTTTAGCACCTATACGTCTCCAGAGGAAAGAGGCATTAGTCAAAAAAATCAGTTGGTTGCAAGCAGAGGCCAGTTCTCTGCCTCTTCCTGGTGGTGTGACCTTGCAGTTTTCTCAACAAGAGCAGTTTGCCCTCTCTTATTGAATCTGGACTCGTACTTAATTGGGCCAACAGAATGTAGAGAAAGCAATAGTGCTTTGGTCAGTTTTGAACCTAGCAGTCTAGAGGTTTCATGCATTTACTCAGAGTGTTGACACAAGAGTAATCTGGGTCATCTCTCTCTCTCTCTCTCTCTCTCTCTCTCTCTCTCTCTCTCTCTCTCTCTCTCTCTCTCTCTCTCTCTCTCTCTCTCTCTCTTGTGGCCACATCCAGCAGTGCTCAGGGCTTATTCCTGGCTCTATAATCAGGAATCACTCCTGGCAGGCTCAGGAGATCATATGGACTGCTAGGAATTGAACCTGCCTTATCCACTATTCTAGTTCCCTAGTTCCTCTATTTATTTTTACTAAGAAAGTTTTATTATATATACTTTAATTAATTCATTATGTTTTTGTTTGGGGGCCATATCTGATAGTGCTCAGGGCTTACTTCTGGCTGCTCTTAGTGGGTTACTCTTGGAAAGTTCAGGGAACAAACATATATAATGTTGGGGATTGAACTCTAGCCACAAATAAAGCAAGCGCTATTCCAGCTGTACTATTTCTCCAGCCCCCCCTAGGAATGATATATTATGATTTATTAAGGAAATACAAAAGAGGAGATAATAGAAAGTCCCCAAGAGTCCTATCAAGTAAAGAAATCTGAAATCCAGATGTCTTTATATTGCAGTTCTGGGTATTAAACTCAAAGCATCACACTTGGAGCACAGGTGCCTTTTCACCAAGCTGAGCTACATCTTTAGCAGCCAATTTCATTGTATAAGAGATTTACCAAGCTAAGTTTAGACTTGAAAATGTTGCCCCCAAGATCAGCAAACATACCCAGCTAGTCAGACATGCATGAGTAGCAAGAGCTGACTTGTCTCACAGACACCACCTCCTCAGCTCCTGTTGGATGCTTCTAGTTGGAGACCTGCTTGTGCTGTGCTCTTGTGGCAAAGATGGTAGATGTGTATGCTTGAGTAAATAGGACCAAAGCAAAGGAGACCTAATCTGGCCCTAAGATGAGAGGAATCCTTTCCTGAGGAAGGGAAGCTCTTGATGTGTGATATGAAAGCTATTCATTGACAAAGGGTCAGAATATCACTGTGACAATGATAGTGTGTGTGTGTGTGTGTGTGTGTGTGTGTGTGTGTGTGTGTGTGTGTGTGTGTGTGTGTGGTATGCTGCTGGGGATCCACCCACGCTTTACACCTGCAAGGCAAATGCTTTATTGCTTAGTCATATTCTGGCCCAACCATGACATATTCTGGAGAGGACCCCTGAGGCACTGAAGGATACTGAAGGTCAGTGGAGACATTGAAGAACTAAGCTGTCAGAGGAGAAAATGCCAGGCAGAGGGTAAGACACTAGGTTAGAGCACAGACAACAGATTCTGGAATGCCACTGTGCCTTTATTTCTTCTCCTATTATATGCCATGCTTGGGAGAAATGTGGTAGCAGTGATTGTATTCAGGATCTCTCATATGTAGGGCAAATGCTCTGTTGCTGAGCCACATCCTCAGTCCCTCACACATTGATTCATTTGTTTATTTGGATGTGAACTAAGAGTTTCTGGAGAGGAGGACACTTAACTTGTGATTCCCCTTGACTTTTCAGTGGTAGTGTTTGGAGTGTCCCACCAGGTATATGGAGAATCTCTGGTCAGATTCTCAGTTTAGGTATCTGAGTTCTTGAGCTGTGAGCTGACATAACCCAAGTCCAAGTTTAAAAGAATTCAAAAACTGGATGATTCTGGTAGTTTCGTGTTTTTGTTTGTTTGTTTGGTTTTTTTGGGTCACACCTGTTGGAGCTCAGCTCAGAGGCTACTCCTGGCTCTGTGCTCAGAAATCACTCCTGGCAGGCTCGGGGGACCATATGGGATGCTGGGATTTGAACTGCCGTCTGTCCTGTTATGGTTACAAATGCCTTACCATTGTGCTATTGTTCTGGCCCCGGTTCTGGTAGTTTCATAAGTTTATTTCCTTTTCTTTTTGGGCCACACATGGTGACACTCAGAGGTTACTCCTGGCTATGTGCTCAAAAATTGCTCCTGGCTTGGGGGACCATATGGGATGCCAGGGGATTGAACCGAGGTCTGCCCTAGGCTAGTGCTGGCAAGGCAGACTCCTTACTGCTCTGTGCCACTGCTCCAGCCCCTTTCTTGAGTTCCTGCATATGTTTTGGCCTGGTAATTGCTTACATTTCTTAGTGGCTCTATATTGTTTCTTAATAAGTTTTCTAATATATTTTGCTCATTACTTTTGATTATGACAAGAGGAATAATCCAAATGATCTAGGTTTGTCTAATGAAAATAGAAGTCTTGGATGCTAGAATTTTATTTTTTCTTCTAAAAATTATATCTGATGAGCTTTATGGGGAAAGTGGCTTTCTGAGAGAAACTTTGACCTTGTTTTGTTCAGCATGTTAATAAGTCTTAGAGATAAATAAAATATGTTCTTAGGAAGAAAGTTGAGGATAGTAAATACATGTTAAGTTGAAAAAAAATTTAGGTAAAGCTATGAATGGTCTTAAGAAGAAAGCTCTTTTAGGCTCTATTAATCTGAGTCATCTAAAAGTAGTAGAAACTCAACCTAGTACTGAGATTTTAGTCTCTAGGGAATCCATTTCCACTTAAAGTAGGAATAATTAGAATCATTCCATAAAATTTTATTGCTTTCCAGAGGCCAGGATAATGTCTAAAGTGCACAAGCTGAGAGGACCTAAAGAGGCTCCAGTTGATCAGTTATAACAATTTGAGCTTGAAGAACACAAATAACTATTGTGATCTTAATTATTTGGGAAAAAATTGTATTTTTTTAATATTGAAAACCTGAAAGTTCCTAATGATGTGCAAAAGAGAAAAGTTAATATGAAATATCAAAAAGTAGTTATTATACAAAGGAATGACCTTTAGTGTTGATTTTTTTGTGTGGAGACAGTGGTCCTCTAGGCAGTGCTCAGGGATTGGGGATCCCTGCTAATGACAGTTGGCCAATATAACTTCACTGTTTTGTGCGAGAACTTGAGGGTACTGCTTGGGACTGCTAAGCCTATCCTAGCAGTGCTTGGGGTAACAAAGAAGCAATGTTTGAGTGTCTCCAGGATTATTCCATGAGGTGTTAGGATCAAACCAGGTTTCTTAATTCTGTGCTATCTCAAGGCCCCACATTCAATGTTTTGATATAGAGGCAAGAAAGAACAATCACAAAATATGCCAATGAGCCAAGAGTCCTGGAACAAAAACGAGAACGGGATCAAGAATAAGCAGATTTAAAATCAGAAATAGTTCAGACACTCAGGTTAATGGGGTAAGAAATTACTCTGTATTTGTGATCTGCTGGCCACAGGAGAACCAGATTTCCAAGATGAAAATGCAGCCACATAATCCAGAGCAATGACTGCATAGATTCAATCTCTGATTTAGAGGTGCTTGCTAATTGTAGTGAGTATTTTGGCCAGGCCCCCTAAATATTTCAAGAGCAGTAACAGAGTTGGTCAATAGACCCAAAGGATTGTTAACTTGGCAATTCTAAACATGTGAAGCTAAAAGAATGTCTCGTATCTGGAAAGAGATAATATATACCAGATCTTTTTTTGTTTGTTTTTGGGCCACATCCAGTGACTCTCAGGGGTTACTCCTGGCTATACACTCAGAAGTTGCTCCTGACAGGTTTGGGGGACCATATGAGATATCGGGGATCAAATCCAGGTCCATTCTGTCTGGGTCAGCCACTTACAAGGCAAACACCCTATCATTGTACTATTGCTCTGGTCCCCAAATCTTATTTCCTATAAAAAGTAAATCCCACTGATGTTATGAGTAAAATTTTTCTAAAAGAAGCTCAGGCTGAAGATTGGAACCTCAAGGCTGCATTTTTCTAAAATCCAGAGCTGGATTCCACATTTTCAGTCAGGATCATACTGCTGCCACCTACATTCCCTGCCACACCACATATTGCAAACTTTCCTTCTCTGATGCAACCTTTGCTTCATTTGTTTCATCTTTTGAGAGGATTAAGAAAAACTACAATCCAAAGAAAAGTAGAGCTGAGTTCTAGCTAAAATAAACATCTGCAGTGTAGAAGTGCTCTGGATCTGTGCAGTTCATAGCTGCCAGCAGCTGCAAATAGCTATTGAGCACTTAAAATGCAGCAAGGGGAAACTCAATTAGAAATCCATTAATTTAAACTCATATAGCTACATGTGGCTACTGGCTACTCTATTAGACAAAGTAGGTATAGATATTACAGCTGGTGAAGTTATTGTACTACTTTACTATTGTACTACCAGAGGAAAGTAGAATAATTCCAGGAAGGGTATCATTTAAATCAGTGATATTAGTATTTTATTTTATTCATTTATTTATTTAATTTTTTTTTTTTGGCCACAACCAGTGGTGGTCAGGGGTTACTCCTGGCTCTGTGCTCAGAAATTACTCCTGGCAGGGTATGGGATATGGGATACCAGGAATCGAACCCACGTTAGCTGTTTGTAAGGCAAAGCCCTACCCACTGTGCTATCTATCACTAAGGCCCTGATATAAGTAGCTTAAAATGCTGCTTACTATGATAGTAACAATCGATTTTAAAACCAGATTTTAAATATAATCATTTTGGATATTTGAAAAATAATGGACATTAAAGTTTGGGGAATATTTGTGTTCAAGGAACTTAAAGACATGATATAAGAGCTGCCATCTTACATTCTTAGAAAAATAAATAACTTGGTCATTGATTTTCCTGTTTATAAAAAACAAATTTGGTAAACCTATTAGTTGTGATTTTGCGTAAGTCAAGTGTGACTGAGAAGAATGCTAATGGATTTTACATTTGAAAAAATGTAAATCTGTTAGGTCAAAAGCCTGGAAACTAAACCTAGAGTGGTGTAAGCTCCAGGTTCTTTTTACACCCCACCACATTGTTTTTTACACTGTAAAACCCTCTGGTGACCCTTTGCTTCACCTGAAAACAGCTCCTCATTGGGGACCATAAGGTTCTCTAATGTGACCTTCCACTTAACTATCCCCCTTCCAACACATGGGTTCCCTTTCTCTGTCTCAGATGCATGCATGCTTTATCTTTCTCAGCTCCTTTGCAGCTCAGCGAAGGCCCATGCTTTCCATGCTATTCTGGGGTTCAGGAACCCTCTCTGTGCTTTGGTGTTTCTGAGAGGTGTGGGTGGTGACCAGGGGGATGATCTAGTGACACCAAGCAAAGCAGTCCCTCCATTGGGGGACACCAGGGCTTGATGCTGCTCTATGAGTGATGACTTGATTTCTGTACTTGGCTTTTCCATACAGTTTGACCACGTGCTGATGCTCCAGCTTTCTTACCTGTTCCCCTTTTGAGGACCCAATTTTTTCTTTGAGGGACACTCCTTCAACTCCATTTCCACCTGGAACCCAGAGAACAGGTGACCTAACTCTTCTCTCTTCTTTATGCCACAGGGTTTAAATTCTGAATCCTTTTTCTTTGGAATACCAGCAGATAACTTTTCTATCTTAATAAACTTAGCTTTCAAATTGTGGCCTTTGACTTTGGGTTCAATGAGAAGTCTATTTTAAGACATTGAAATATCAAATATTAAGCATTTACTTTTGTATTCCCGAAACAGAAAGATTGGCTTTACAGCTACCAACCTGTTTCTAATTAATTTTTGATCCTTTGCAGGTAAGGAAATATGGGAAAGAAAAAGATAAACATCATCATCTTTATGTTATTGCTTGATAGATAACCCTCCTCTCACCACAGGACCTCAGTACATGCTCTGGCCTCTGGTTCTAGTTCTCTTCCTCCTCTGCTTAATGAAGTTGCAAAGCTTCTTCCTGTTTCTGCACAATGATAATTTCCTCAGCCAAACTGGCCATCCTTCAGTTCCACGACCTCTTGGCACCATATCCTTTTCTCCTTTACTATTTATCATAGTTATAATTTTGCATTTCTGTGTGCCTTTGTCACCAAATGCTGAGCTCGCTGCTAGATTGTAGACTCCAAGAGGATGAGACTACATGTTCTTTCCCTTCCTGTTAATCCCCAGTGTCTAGCACAATGTCTGGCTTATCACAGGCACTTGAGAGCAGGAAGAAGTGAATAACACACTTGATCAAAACTTAGCATCCTTCACCCTGTGCTGGAGCTGCCTCGACACACTTGTGAAGTCGACGGTGCCATCTATTCTCTCAACCCTGCATTCAGTGATAGTATCACAATAGCTCGTAACCAGTTGTGGTGACAGGATTCAATAAAATGTGACAGGCCATGGGGCCGGGCGGTGGCGCTGGAGGTAAGGTGCCTGCCTTGCCTGTGCTAGCCTAGGACGGACCGCGGTTCGATCCCCCGGCGTCCCATATGGTCTCCCAAGAAGCCAGGAGCAACTTCTGAGCGCATAGCCAGGAGTAACCCCTGAGCGTCACAGGGTGTGGCCCAAAAACCAAAAAAAAAAAAAAAAAAAAAAAAAAAAAAAAAAAAAAAAAAATGTGACAGGCCAGGCCTTCTCTGTCTCTTCCAATTCCACTCTGCCCTATTCCAGTTTTCTCTTAAATACTTGCTAGTTTACCACTGAGCACTTTTGCTTGGTGGGAGTTTTTCATCCTTAACCTCTGTGAGTTCACTTCCCTACTTTTGAAACAGCATTTTGTAATCGTCAGACATCCACACTTAGTTTTCTGCCAAATTTTCTTCTAATTAGTATGCATTCTTTATTCTCTGTAGGCATGAAATATAAAATCAGCAGTAAGGGAAAGGTGTGATATTTAAACGAATGCCATAAGCGAAGCCAAGGAATTAGCAGCAGATCAGTGTATTATTAACGTGTGAGGATTTCTGAGAACACAAAGGCAGAGACAGACTTTCAGACTTCTTGACTAAGAATCTGCAGAGAGAAAATGCTCTTATTTGAAAGAAGCCCAGTGATACACAGTGATCAGTGGTGTGGGAGTCAGGGGAGCTTGGCTCCTTGCTTCCTCCCACCCTGTGTGGGCTAGATAGTCTCTGGAACATCACAGAGCTTCTAGGGTCTAGTCCTTAAGGTGAGTCCAGACGAGCTGAAGCTCCTAGATCATGTTACAGGCTGTGAGCAGGCTGCCCAGGTGATCTCTTACTAAAAGAGGAAAGTGGTAAATGGGTAAATGCTCAGCGCTCAACCTGGGGGACCCTGCTTTTTTATTTTCCTCTGCAGTTACTAGAAATCTCCTTTGTCCCCTAAAGGAAGAGTTCATTTTAGGTGCCTCTGTTTATTTTTGTGATTCACTGGGAGTTGAGGGAATTTGGAATGTCTGTTATCACATAGTTATGAAAGAGAAAGGGTCTTGGGGCACTGAGGGTGACACCAAGCTAAAAATATACCTTGGGGACTCAAAGGATAGCACAGCAGATAGAGCATTTGCCTTGCCAGCAGTCAAGGTTTGAGCCATTGCATCCCATATGGTTTCCTGAGTCTACCAGGAGTAATTTCTGAGCACAGAGTTAGAAGTAACTCTTGAGTGTCACTGAGTGTGCCCCCAAATACCTTCATTTCTAGAAGAGATGTGTCCCTTCTACAAAGAGCAGGTGGTAATAGCCCTATCAACCATCAGGGGCTTCCACCAATCTGATGTTATATTTATATTATGAGGGGGATATGGTGCCCCATTACACAGTTATTAACCTTAAAGTAACCAACCATAACATGCTGTCCTCAGGGATTTATGGTAATTCTAAAATGCTGACAAAGTGTTATGGAATTTAGGGAAGACGATACTGAGTTGCTTAGGAAAGGAAGGTCTGGGGGCATTGTGCACATTTGAAATCATATATCATGACAAATACATGTCATCTTGAGAACACTTTATGTATGATTGCAGTGTACCCCTGAGGGATGGGCTTAACTCCTGGGAGAACTGGAAGATTTTAAGAATAATTTTTGTGGGGTGAAAAAAGTCATGATTGGCAGTGCTCGGGGCATATTCTCAATGCAGTGCTTGGAGAATACATTGCTTCTGGAGGTACTCTGGGGGTTGAATCCAGGCCTCCTGAATGCAGAACATATGCTCTAACCCATTGAGTTATCCTTGCAGCCCAACTTTGAGATTTAGAAAAGAATATAAATGGTCCCAAAAGGTCTATTTCATTAACTTCACAATGTCTTATTCAAACGAAGGATACTGGGTGGAATAATACATTATATATTTATGAGGGGCCATGAAGTCTTATTGTCTGACCACAGAGAAAGGAAGTACATATTTTTCTAGTTTTTTTTTGGGGGGGCATACCCAGTGACACTCAGAGGTTATTCCTGACTATGCGCCAGAAATCGCTCCTGGCTTGGGGGACCATATATGATGCCGGGGAATCGAACCGTGGTCTGTCCTGGGTCAGTGGCTTGCAAGGCTAATAATGCCCTATCACTGAGCCATAGTTCCGGAACTTCTAGTCTTCTTGAAAATGATCACCTGCTCTTTCCTTAGATGCTTCTAGTCAACTCCCTGAATTACTGATGTGTAGACTACACACAATTTGAAAACATTAGAAGAGATAAATGGAATCTTCTCATCCTGGTTTTTCCTTTTTGGTTTTAGGGAAACAACTTCCTATTAAAACTCTTCACTATCTTCTACCCAGAGATCTGACTCATAATTCATTTTAGATGTCAAGGTTTGCAGCAGCTCCTGTGAATTTCTCTATCATAGCTGATACACCTGACTACTGAGTAGACTTTTGATTTAGAAGCAAAAGACTTTGAGTGTCCGGATTGTGTGCTTTCAGTTAACACTTGCTCTTTTCTAAAGCATCTTTAAATTGGGCTGCAAAGATAACTCACTGGGTTGGAGCACATGTTTTGCATTTAGGAAACCTGGATTCAGTCCTCCACTCTGGGCCTTCCCATCTTTTTGTTTAGGAACCATGTGAATGTCCAAGGGCAGGCAGTAATAGGCTTATGGGCTTTGTTAGTTTGTTTTGAGAATCCTTTCTCAGTGCAAGGGGCTTTAGTGGCTACCCAGGTGCTTGGGAGGCCAGGTGGTGTGTGGGGGGTTAGGGGTGGCATGAAGCCTGTGTAAGCAAGGCATGCACTTCTGCCCTTTGAACAAAATCCTGTGCTCTGTTCTTTGTTGTATTGGTCCTCAGTCCTTTGACTCTAACAGAACATTAGAGCTCTGAAAATCACACTCAAATCCTAGTATTTTTAAATTGCATGAAGTACAATGACAACTATCTTAAGAACATTGAACATGATTTTCTCTTTTCTACGTCTGATGCAAGGTCTCATTGTACTCATGAAATAGGCCATCCTGAGGTGCACTGGACTCCTGCAAAGGCAGGTCCTTATTGGGAGTGGCCAGAAAACTCTGAAACTAGCAATCATTTTATATCAAAGGAGATAAGCTCTCAAGGAACTCAGGCCTGTTTGAGAAAAGAGACTGGTGGGGTTTCTGAAAAACAGTCAATGTGAGTCTATTGCAAAGTCTTCTAGTTTGGGGAAGGGGATTTCTACATCCAACAGTGCTCAGGTGACTATATGACGACTGTGAAATCTCCCTGGTCCTCAAATTATGACTTCTAAGAGCCAAGTTTGGAAATTGTAATAAAGAGACTCCAAAATGCAGCACATTTCTTTTTTTCTGATGGAAGAATGGAAGATTTGATTGCAGAGGGGTTTGCCGACCTGCTGTGACAAAGTCAGAGGGAACCTTCCTTTACTTACTTTTCTCTCATATCATAGCTTTAAGCTTGGCTCAACTTCTCTGCCTTGTTAATAAGGAGTTAGCACTGAACCCAGGATTGGTCTCAGGCTTAGGAGGGAGTACTGTTTGTTGCCACTGTAACTCTTTAGAAAAAAATAAAAATATCAAGCAAAGAGAAAAGCCTCTGAGCTCAGTATTTATACATATTATCTCTTATCTTTGAAACAAACCTGTAAAGCAGGTATTATATTGAATCCTTAATCTCACAGAGGTTAAGTCATGGCCAGGTAGTAAGTCACCAGGATAGATTAAAATACAAGATGATTCATTTCTTTGAGTTGGGGTGTAGACACTGGGATAACTTCTCCTTATTAACCAGATGGGGTGCTTTACCAGGTACACAAATTAGATAGATGATTTGATAGGGGGAGAAATCACTTTTATTTTTAGCAATGGAGGAAGCAGGTTTTGTGAGGCAAGAGGCTAGTCTGAGAGCTTTAGCAAGAAAAATGAAAGTCTTTGTCTGTTGTTAATGTGGATAAATGCAAACCCTCATTCTATGGGGGAAAATTCTACAGATCTTTAAAAGGTTTAAAAGCAAGATACCATACAACCCAGAAAGTTTGCAACTGGATACAGACCCAAAAGGTGTGAATGCAAAAATTTGAAGAGCTGAACACTGGTTTCCATGGCAAAATCATTCACAATATCCAAAAGGTGGAGAAAAGTACACAGTAGAAGATTAATGAATAGACAAAATGTGGTCTAGACGTGTAATGATGTATGCAGGGAATGAAATTTTGAGCTGTGCTGTAATGTGATTGGACATTGCAAACACTTTGCTCAGTGAAACCAGTCAGATGCATCAAGATAAATGTTGTATTATTACACTGACCTAATGAACCTAGAGCAGACAAATTTGTAGAGACAGAGAGGATAATAAGGGCTAATAAGGATTAAGGGAAAAGGAGCAGGGGGGCAATTATTTAATGAGCACAAAGTTTTTGTTGAAGCTGATGAAAACACTTGGGTATGGAGAGTGACGAAAATGCATAATCACTGAATTGACATCACTGAATCAAATACAAATGATAAAAGATACATTGATGTGCTTATTTTAGCAAAATAAAAAATAGAGAGGTCAGAGAGGTAATAAAGCAAGTAAAGTGATTGCCTTGCATGCAGCTGACCCAGGTTCAATCTCGGGCATTTCATATCATGCCCTAAGCAATGCCAGGAGTGATTCCTGAGCACAAAGGCAGAAGAAAAAACATGAGCATTGCCAGTTGTGGCCCCAATCCCTCCCCAGATAGAGAAAATGTTACATTTAGTTAGCAACAGTTTTCCACAAAGTAAGTCATTGAGAGACTGAAGATAAAGGTAAGTGACGGAGCAGAGAAAAATGTTTCACAGAATTGGCCAAAAAATAACTTCATTTCTATATCTTAAAATCGCTTACAAATTAAGCTACATAGTACAGCAGGTAGCATGCTTATCTATATGTGGATGTATACATATATGTTTATATGCAATATATGCGAGTACCATACCCTTCTAACTATTATAGCTTTGTAGTTAGTTTTGAAAGCATGACTTGTTAGTCCTCTATCTTCTTTGTTAATGTTTTTTTCTGGCTATTGTTCTCCCTTGGCAATTAAATATGCATTTGATTGGCTTTTTTTGTTGGGCTTACTCCTAAAATGCTTTTAGATACTATTTATTTGGTTTTTTTGTTGTTGTTGTTCTTTTGAGGGGTCACACTGCTAGTATGCCAGAGCTACTCCTGGCTCTGTGCTTGGGGGTCACTCCTGGTCATGCTTAAGGGACCACACAGAGCCAGGGATCAAATTTAGGCCTCCCACATACAAAGTATGTATTTAGATGGTTGAGTTAGTTATTTATCTGGCTCCTGATTTAATTATTTCAAATGCTATTATAAATAAAATTGCCTTTTTTTATTTTCCTAGTCAATTGTTTATTATGGTATATAGAAGCACAATGAACTTTATTATGTTAATATTGTACCCTGAAACTTTTCTGAACTTATTAGTTCTAGTAAATTTCTTTTCTTTATTTAAGTACTGTGGTTACAAACTTGCTTATATTTGAATTTCATTCATTGACTGTACAGTACCCTTTAAACTTCTTCTTTTTTTTTTTTTTTTTGGTTTTTGGGCCACACCCGGTGATGCTCAGGGGTCACTCCTGGCTGGCTGCTCAGAAATAGCTCCTGGCAGGCACGGGGGACCATATGGGACACTGGGATTCGAACCAACCACCTTTGGTCCTGGATTGGCTGCTTGCAAGGCAAACGCCGCTGTGCTATCTCTTCCGATCCCCTTTAAACTTCTTATGTGTTCTTTGGTATTTTCTATAATGGGATCATGTTGTCTGAAAAAAGCATGTTTTTCTTCTTCCTTTCCAATACCTTTTATTCTGCCTTGTCTGATAGTTCTGGCTAGAGCTGCTAACACAGTGTCTATAGTAATAGCAAGTGGACACCTGTGTCTTATTCTTGATTTTAGAGGGGAAATTTCAGTCATTCATCATCAAATACAAAGCTATCTGTGAATTTTTCTTACAAATAATTTTTATTATGTTGATAATCTTCCCTGTAGTTTTGTTGTTGCATTTTTTTTTTTTTTTTGGTTTTTGGGCCACACCCGGTAACGCTCAGGGGTTACTCCTGGCTATGCGCTCAGAAGTCGCTCCTGGCTTGGGGGACCATATGGGACGCCGGGGGATCGAACCGTGGTCCGTCTCCTAGGCTAGCGCAGGTAAGGCAGGCACCTTACCTCCAGCGCCACCGCCCGGCCCTGTTGTTGCATTTTTTTGGTTCAAATATAATTTTGCAGTTGTGTGGTGGTGCCAGGATTAAATTTAGGGTCTCACATATACGTGAACTTTACTCCTGAGCCACATTCCTACCCATATCAAGAAATTCACCTCTATTTCTAGTGTTCAGAGAACTCTTATAAAAAAGTATCAGAGAAGGGGCCGGAGAGATAGCATGGAGGTAAGGCATTTGCCTTTCATGCAGAAGGTCATTGGTTCGAATCCCGGCTTCCCATATGGTCCCCCGTGCCTGCCAGGAGCAATTTCTGAGCATGGAGCCAGGAGTAACCCCTGAGCAACGCCGGGTATGGCCCAAAAACCAAAACCAAAAACAAACAAAAAAAAGGTATCAGAGAAGTATTTAATTTGTTTAAGTTTAGTCACAGTGAAATCACAAAGTTTTTATGATTGGGTCTGGTTTCAGGTATGTAATGTATCAACACCAGTTCCTCCACCAGTGTCCACTTTCTTTTTTTTTTTTTAATTATCTTTATTTAAACACCGTGATTACAAACATGATTATCAGTGTCCACTTTCTTCTGTCAGTTTTCCTCCATTCCATTTGAGGGAAGGATTTTGAAGCGGGGAAACTCTGGTGGAGGGTGTGATGCTGGAATAATGTATGCATAACATTTATCATCAAAGGAATTGTAAATCTTGGTGTCTAAATCAATAAAAAAATTAAGGTGTTAGAGTTTGTCAAATGAGAGAGAAGAAAAATGTCTGTTTACTGAGGCAGGCAGCAGGGAGATTGGGAGGAATACTGGGGACATTGATAGTGGGAAATGTGCACTGGTGAAGGGTGTTGGACATTGTATGACTGAAACTCAAACATGAACAACTTTGTAGCTGTATGTCACACTGATTCAATGAATGCATTTATTTTAAAAATAATATAAAAACTTGACTTTAAATTTGTGGAGGTTTTTTTGTTGTTCATTGAAGAAATTTGCTTGCTTATTGTTCGTTTTGTGTCACACTCAATGGTACTCAATGCTTATTCCTGGCTTTGTTCTTAGGGAGTCAGTCCTAGCAGGCCTGGGTGTAGGGGGTCAAATCCCAGTCAGCTGTGTATAAACCCTCTGGGCTGTTCTATTTCTGTGGCTCTGATAAGTTTTCTTTTTTTCTTTGCTTTTTTGATTTTGGTGATGCTCAGGGGTTACTCCTGGATATGTGCTCCTGGGTCAACTGTGTGCAAGGTAAAGCCCTACCACTGAGCCATCGCTCTGGCCCCAGGGTTGGTGATTTTTTTAAATCACATTTTAGCTCTGTCTTTGCTAAAATCTCTCAAATAAATATATCATTTAACAATACAAAATAGACAGCAAACATTTGTTCCTTAATTAAACTAAAGTTCATTCCTTTGGGTTCAGACTTCATATCTCAGTGTCCTCTGTTATTGAGCTCATTTTCTGGCTATCACAAACCAATGGGGCACTGTCTTCTAAGACCTGCTTGTCTCCTGAGAGTAGATGACCTTACTGGGAAATGTGGCCTGAGAGAACTGGACAGCAAAGTCTGGTATTCAGGAGGAAAAATAGAAAGATAGGCCTGTGGGGTATGAATGTGGAGAGAGCTGAGCTGTTGGCTTTTGTGAGATCTAGGCAGTTAGAAACCAGGTGGTAGGCAGTGAATGTTGCAGTTTTATTTTTCACAAATTCTGTCAGAATTCTGTCATGAATTCAGAATATCTGGGCCAGAGCATACAAAAATACTGCATAATTTTCTTAGGAAAAAGGAAAAAAAATCACAGCCACTGCAATGAACAGATAGTAAACACCCAATGAATTCCAGCATCTTTGCTTGCTGTGGATCCCTCAGACTCAAAGAGCTCCAGGTTCTCAGGAAGAGACTTTCCTCCCTTTCTTGCTTTTCTCCCTGGAGAAAAAGAAACACAACTGTTTCTGCTCCGGAAAAGTCAATGACTGTCTGAACTGAGTTGGCAACACAAGTGCTGGGAACAATATACGTGTTCATTTATCACTCAACCTTTATATATTTTTGGAGACAAGTCAGATGTTGTGAGTGTCAAATCTTGATTTTGCAAGTGGAAAACCATAGGCTAACCTTCTAAATCTTTAGTGTCTGTTTAGGAAAAGTAAGAACATTCTAAGTGCCTGCAGAAGGTGTTTTTGGAAAATACATTTACATGAATGTTCAGTTTCAAGTTATACTAAGAATCATTTGCTTTTTTTTTCTTCAATCTGAGGACGTCAACACACATTGCAAGCTACTTAAACTTGAACTCACTTATGAGAAGGTGGTCTCATAAGTGGAAAAAACAAGCCTGATGAGCCCATCAGGTTGTACAGAGGAGCTGAGATACCCTGGAGGTGCCCTCCCATTCTTCCCTCCTCCCAGTACTTGGGGAGAAGGGAAGAGGATTGCCATGCAACTAAGCCCCTTTTCCACCAATTCAAATAACCTGGAAGGTTTTGATTCTTGCTCATTATGGACTGGAAAGTTCAGTAGTGCTCTTTAGTCTGTGAACAAAGAAATTCGGTGAAGCGGGCCCGGAGAAATAGCACAGCGGTGTTTGCTTTGCAAGCAGCCCATCCAGGACCAAAGGTGGTTGGTTCGAATCCCGGTGTCCCATATGGTCCCCCGTGCCTGCCAGGAGCTATTTCTGAGCAGACAGCCAGGAGTAACGCCTGAGCAACGCCGGGTGTGGCCCAAAAACCAAAAAGAAAAAAGAAAAGAAAAAAAAATTCAGTGAAGCAAGCTAATAAAAAATGAGGTTCTAGGGAAGTTTGTTACAAAAATATAGAGTTATTATATGGAACACCAGAGTGGGAATGCAGCCACTTCAAGAATACAAAAGGCTAAAAAAAAAAAAATGGAATACAGAAGGCTGAAGTGGGGAAGCATCCCTGCCTTATTTCACCCATTCTTCACCTCTGTTTATTACCAGAGATGAACTTTCTCAATTTCTTTCTCATTCACTGAAAGAAGCCTGGCTTTTGACTTGTAGATAAAGGCAATCCTGATTTGCTGCGTTTCTGTGTGTCAGAGAAAATATGACTATCTAGGGGCTGATTGGTCCAAGCTTACTCAGTCACAAGGTGCAAACATGGCTGCCAGAAGCCTGCCCTGGGGGCCGAGACACAGTTCCAGAGAAAGGCGTGGGGGTTTAGGAACCATGCCAGTCACTCCCTAAAGGTTTCTTTTAGCTGGGAATTTTATGAGCGTATGGAAGTTCTCATTAAAGAGAGCCTTGGGGATGTTAATCTTCACTTTAATCAAAATAGCACAGCTGGCTCCTCCCTCAAAAGGCTGCCCAGTCCTCACGTTGCTTTCTAAACATTTCCAATGTGTTAATAGCGTCAGTGGTAGCAGTGCCTATACCATGCCTGGCATCCTTTGAAAGGAGGTAGTTCAGATCCTTCAAAGGGCAAAGTGAAAGTGACTCAGCAAAAAGGCTGCAGGGCTGGACAAGAATCCTTGAGAGACAGTATGGGGAATGCAGAGTTCAATTATTAATTCTCCTAATAAATCCTACCGAGGCATGGGGATTGCAATAATGAATATCATCCGTGCTATCAAGGAAGCCAGAGTCTATTTGGGGCAGAACAGATGCATAAACAGGAAATTAAAATCGAGTGTGGCAGGTGCTCAAATGGAAAAGTGTGTGTGTGTGTGTGTGTGTGTGTGTGTGTGTGTGTGTGTGTAGGAGGGGCTGTGGGAACACTGTGAGGGACATCTCATCAGTTTTGGAATGGAGACATTACTTAGAGGGCAGAGGGTCTTTGTTATGGGTCAAATTCTGAACAGGCAAGATATCCAAGCTCTATCTTGGTTGGTTGTTGGTTTGTTTAGGGGTCACACTATGCTCAAGGCTCACTCCTGGTTCTGTGTTCAGGGATCACACCTGGTGGTGCTCAGGACCATATGGGATGCTGGAAATCGAACCTACGTACTATCACTCTAGCTCCTTCCAGTTGCATCTTGTAGAACACAGCCATTTATTTATTTATTTATTTATTTATTTATTTATTTATTTATTTATTTATTTATTTTATGGCCACATCTGGTGGTGCTCACGGGTTACTCCTGGCTCTGAGCTCAGGAATCAGTCCTAGCAGGCTCAGGGACCATATGGGATGCTGGGGATCGAGTCTAGGCCAGCCACATGCTAACCAGCACCTATGTGCTGTGCTATATCGCTCAAACCCCAGGACACAGCATTTCTGATCCAGCAAGGAGAGGTGAGAATGACTAAAGAATTTTAGAGAAAGAGGACTATAGACCATAGAAAGACATGCTGAGAAATAAAAAAAAAAAAGGCAGACAGTATACTTTCTGATGTACACCATCAAGTTCTAATATTTATAAGGGACAGGAATCTCCTATCTGTCTCCAACACCAAGACCTTTGAGATAACTACAGATTCATCAGGGAAATTTTCACTAAATATTCCCCACTGCTTGAGCTGAGGCTCAGTGCCCACTCGGAGAGCTTTCATTGTGCAAGTGCCCTCACTGTCTGTAGATGGAGACTTTTCCCCTTTCCTACTTCTTCCATCTCCCATCACGTCCTACCCACAGATAAGCCCCATCAATGATAAAGTTATATACAAATATGTGTGCACAAATGTTATTTTTGTCTTCTTTGTTTTTTATTATATAATCTCTATGTCATGCCCCCACCCTCCAATTAGCAGTACCTCATGGAAACTTCTCCAAGCAAGATAAAAAGCTCATTTTTCACTTGTTATTGTTATGTTCTGTTGCATGTCAGAAACAACCTTGTTCAGTTGCTCCCCAACAACAACCTTTCATTGTATTTGGAAGTTTTGTGCCCCCTCCCCCCCCCAACATGGTTCTGCAAAAATATTTCTGCAAGTACATATGTCCCTGAAAGTTCTACTACCACTTAATTACTTCTAACATATTCTTCAATATATCTATTTTGGGTAGAAGAAACAAAATGTGCTCTGATTTTATGATGTTTTTGTTTGATTAATCACTCTGAGAACAGATTGGCTTTTGTTATCTTTATTTATATCTAATTTCTCATACTTTGGTATTTTTCAATATGTGCCTCTAATGCTCAAGGAATGATATAGGAGCCTTCAACACATTGAAAGTTATTGAAAGCTCAACTTTCAATACTAAGTTAGATTTAAAAGATATCTCTTTGCAGGATCCAACTTCTGATTGGCTTAAATTTTAAATAGGTAAAGTTAAAGGTATGAACATACTGCAGGAGTCACACATGTGTTAGATACTATTGTCTTAAAGTATCTTTTAGAAAATTCTATGCTATATCAAAACAAACATTTTCCAGTTAATATTCTTTTTTTTGGGGGTGGGGGAGATGCAGGTCTTTCACACAATGCTTAGTATTAGAAATCTCTTTCAGTGATTCTTAGTCAGTGTAAGGGTCTGAAGGTGCTGCCTGGGGGTGGGGTGCTGGAGCTTCTGAACCACACTAGGTCAAGGTTAGGGACTTCTAGTTTCACACCTGGTCATGCTTCATGTGGTCAGAGGAACTAAATTGTGCAGGACATTTGCCCTAATTAGCTCTCAGTTTAACTTCTTGCAATTGTCATAAAGATTTCAACTGAGGGAACATTTTAGTAAAAGTGCTTGGTTCTTGCTACTGAAGCCCACCAAGTCTCTTCCTCTCACACAGTTACACCAAACACTACTTAGAGCAAGAGAATGACAGGCTGTTTTAGGAAAGCAATCTGTTGAAGAAACATGGTCTGTGACTTGGAAATCTAAGCTCTAAAATTGTTCAAAACACATGAAATGCACTTTTACAAATCTATTTATCATGGCTTATTATTTGTGCAAACACAAAATTGGAAGAAACCTAGATATTGAATTATCACAACAATTATCACATTATCATTATCAATTATCATTAACAATTATCAATTATCACAGAGAACTGGGGAGATTGCTCAAAGGCTGAACATGGACCCTGACTGAACACCGCAGGGAGTGGTCCCAAACCAACAAATAATCAGAGAAAGAGTTGAGAGAATTATAGGTAGCCATTATAATGGAAGAATATTTAAAAATATTAGCCTACGAGAATAATGCACGTCTGCAGGTTATACGTGCAAGCACATGGAAATATACCCAGGCCTAACATACAAGTGAGTACTATGTATAATTCCTGAGTTGACTAGATAGAATTTTGGGAAGAAGAGGATTTTGAACTACTAAAAATTTTACATCTTTACTTTTTATAGAAAGGAACTAGGTAAGGGGTGTGTGTGTGTGTGTGTGTGTGTGTGTGTGTGTGTGTGTGTGTGTGTGTGTGTGTTTAATTGGGCCAACGTAAGGGAGCACTCAGGGGTTAACTCTTGGCTCTGTGCTCAGAAATCACTCTTGGCATGTTTGGAGGAACATGTTTGGGATGCTGGGGATCAAACCTTGGTTGGCTGCATGCAAGGCAAATGCCCTATCTGATGTGCAATCACTTCAGCCAAGGTTAAGAAGTTTTTTTTGAGGGGGGGTCAGGGAAGGGCAGGGTGCAATGCCAGGGATAGAATACAAGTGTTATCTATCACTGAGCTACATACATACCTAGCCCAAGAGAAGAGATTTCTTAATTATAGTTAAAAGAAATTAATCTATGTGATTTAATAGGAATTGCCTATTAAATTGTGATTTAATAGGAACATGAAATACCAATGAGGTGATAATATAGGACTCATGACAATCATCTTTGGAAAATAATGTTTAAGAACAGACATAAAGGAAAATTTTGTTTTTGTGTATATTTTGATGTGGCACATCATGGTTCTGTATGAATTTTGACACAATATCCAAATCTACAAACGAACAGAAAAGCAAGAGTTTCCTATACTATGTTGAAATACAGAAACAGGGGCCGGGTAGGTGGTGCTGGAGGTAAGGTGTCTGCCTTGCAAGCGCTAGCCAAGGAACGGACCGCGGTTCGATCCCCTGGCGTCCCATATGGTCCCCCCAAGCCAGGGTCGATTTCTGAGCGCTTAGCCAGGAGTAACACCTGAGCGTCAAACGGGTGTGCCCCCCCCCCCAAAAAAAAAAAAGAAATACAGAAACGATGTAAAATAATAGAAAAACCTGTCAAAATTTAGTATTTTTCTTTTTTACTTCTATAAAATAAGAAAGATTGAATGTAGCTCAGGAGAACCCCTTTCTTTTTCCTTTTCTTTTGTTTCCTTTACAACAATAATCATTCTTTGTGGTTTTAGCATCCCATGCATATTTTCCATATTATCATATTTGTGTGTGTCCATACATAAGAGAGAGCATAATTTTCATAATTTCAAATTTATTGCCTCTATTATTATTATGAATACATTCCTTTTTTTAAACAGCTTTTGTATTCAACATCAAGTTTTACATTTATCCATGTGGACATAGGCCTGCTTTATCAATGTACCACTGTAGAATTGGCCAGAGTTTACTTGTCATTTTACTAGCTATGGGCATAGAGGTCACTTCCATTCTCTAGTCACCGCAATGCTGCAGTCAGCAATCTTGTTGACTTGCACATGGTGCACAAGTGAGGAGCGGAATTGCTGACTCACAGAATCGCTTCTCTTCAAGAGATAAGGCCAATTTATCCTCCAAAATGGTGAATCAAGTTATACTTCCACAGCCTTATAACTAACATCAGCACTTGATTTTATGAAAATTGTTTTTGTATTTTGTGTCACACTGGGTGGTACTAAGGGTTTGCTTCTTTGGGGAGGCACACCTCTAAATACTCAGGCATTACTCCTAGTTCTGCACTAGGGAATTTCTCTTGGCAGTGCCTAGGTGGCCATATGGATGATGGAGATTGAACCTGGGTCAGCCACAATCAAGGCAAGTGCACTATCCACTGTACTATTTCTCTGGCTTCTTAAGGGCTTACTTATGATTGCACTCAGGCATCAGTCCTGGCAAGGCTTGGCATACCATAAGGCATGCTGGAGATCGAACCTGGGTTGGCTGCATGCAAGGCCAGTACCATTTCCACTGTACTGTCTCTCCAGCTCTGTTATGGAAATTTTAATTTTGACAATCTGTTGTGAAAAGTCAGACAATTTGCAACTTTCTGATTCCCATCGTGCTTGAATATTTTTTCAGCTGATTTATGGTCAGTTCAAGTGTCTGCTTCTGTGCCTTGTCTGTTAAAGCTCTTTGTTTACTTCCTGATTGTGTTGTCTAATTACCAAATTGTAGTTGTGTATGAATTTTGGACAATAGTCTTCTATCATTTAAATGCATGATAAATATTTTGTTTCATGTTTTATCTTATGCTTAACTTTGCACATGATTAGTTTTGTTAAACATAGTAAGCTAATCTTATCAGAAGTATATAAATCTGTTACATTGTGGTTAATATTTTTTGTTTCATTTAAACAGACTAATTTAAAAAAAATCCTCCTCACAACCTTAAAGGTATATATTTTTTGGAAATTTTAAAGTTTTAATAGTCATATTAAATCTTTATTCTGCCTGGAATTTATTTTATATAATATGAGTTAAGGATTGAATTTTAATTTTCCCCTTTGGATATGTCTCAGCATAAATTATTAAACAGCCCATCCTTTCTGAATTGATTATAAGGCTGTCTTTGCCATATATCAAGTATTTATATATATGTAGCCTGTATCTGAACTGTGCTTTATTCCCTTGATATATTTGTCCATTCCTGAGCCAGGAATTTCTAATAATATTGCTTCATTATTGTGAAGCTTTACCCGAATCTAACTTTCTAATATGAAAGTTTGCCAATCTACTTCCTTTTAAAAATTATCTCATCTCGTTGGATCTTTTTGCTTTTCCAATTGAATTTCAATGTCACCTTTTCCTATTGAGATTTTCATTGGAAATATCTTCAATTTAAGAGTCTTTCAGAGAGAATTGCCACCTTCAATTTTGCAAGTCTTCATCATTCTTTTAATTTAATAAAATAAAATATTTTTATTTGTTTATTAAGACTCAAAATAATAGTAAGGTAATAAAATTAGTATATAATATCAAGAAACAAATAGGTTTGGGATATGGAGAGGTACTTGCCTAAAACACCACTGACTGGCTCTGTATATGGTCCTCCAAGTACATTAAGAGTGATCCCTGGGGCCGGGCGGTGGCGCTAAAGGTAAGGTGCCTGCCTTGCCTGCGCTAGCCTAGGACGGACCGAGGTTCGATCCCCCGGTGTCCCATATGGTCCCCCAAGCCAGGAGCAACTTCTGAGCACATAGCCAGGAGTAACCCCTGAGCATTACGGGGTGTGGCCCAAAAAACAAAAAAAAAAAAGTGATCCCTGAGGGACCAGAGTGATAGCACATTGATAAGGTGCTAAGGTGCTTGCCTTGCACACAGTTGACCCAGAACAGACCCGGGTTCGATTCCAGGCATCCCGTATGGTTCCCAAAGCCTGCCAAGAGCGATTTCTGAGCTCAGAGCCAGGACTAACCCATGAGAGCAGGTAGGTGTGGCCCCAAAACCAAAAAAAAAAAAAAAAAAAAGGATAATCCCTGAGCATAGAGCCAGAAGTAAGTCCTGAGAATTTCAGGGTATGACCCAAAACAAAAAATAAAAAAAAAGAAAATAATTAGTTTGATGTTATAGATGGTAAATTTCTTTGTTCCATTGAATTCCCCTTTGATTCGTTAGCCTCTCTGCTATTTCCCTGTCTGAAGCTTTAGTTTGATGTATCCAGGAAATTCTAGGGGTTTATATTCCATTAGCTACATTAGCACTCTTTTCTTTTTTTTCTATAAACCAGCAATGACCCTGCTCAGAGTTCAGATCTTCATCCTTGAATGTGTTATAGCTCTTCCTTTCTTTCAGTCTTTATATCTTTCACAATATCTTACAATATTCTTCATGAGGAACTTTACTAGATACACAAATCTTTTACTAGATTTATACATAAACATGTTTGTTTCTGCTATTCTTATATACATGCACTTTTTAATTGCTAAATATATTCTAATTGCTATATGTTAATATTCTAATTCATCATGCCTGGCATTTAAAAATATGCTAATGTTTAGAACCTTGCTGACCCTCTTTTATGACTACCAAAAGTTCACACTTACATTTTCTGTGCAAATAATATATCAGTGGCAATTTGTTGTCTTCAATCTTACAGGCACAGAAAGAAAATTCTGATGTCTTACTCTCACTCTGCACTGACTTTGGTTTCCAGCACAGAAATGCCAATAGCCTGCATCCTTCCTTGCTTCTGTGGGTTCTTTTACACTTCCATGGGTGCACCATGGTATATACTTGCTATTTGAGGTGGGAAGAATAGTAATTAATTATTAGACACAGAGCTATAAATATTTAAGGAGCAATGTTTTGTAAACTTCAGGTCAAGCTCATTGTTGGGTTATAAAGTCAGTTTAGTTGATTGCAAACAAAATTTTGTGTGTCTATCAGTGGTTTTGGGGCTGGAACCCAAAGTCTCAGACATGCCAGGCACACACTTTAGCACTGAGTTACATCCTGCAGCTACAAACTAATTTTTTTAAAAGGAAATGGAATGAAATTCAATTAATTTTATCAAAATTCATCACTGATAATAAAAGTGAATATTAATTTAAAATAATCTATTTTCTGAATATATTGCATATACATATGTTTTAATAGGATATATATAAAAAGGACCACATTAAACAGTTTTGGAAAATTCTGTTCTATAGCTGACTTACTTTTTTTTTTTAACTTTCTATAATCATAATGAGTTTTGTCTGCATGATCTATATTTTTTATATAAGTTGAAACTATTTCAGACTTTGATTATGAATTTGTGTGTTTGTGTTTTTAGGACCATACCTCAGGGGTTACTCTTGGTTCTGCACTCAGGAATTACTCCTGGATATGTTCAGGTAACCAAATGGGATGTCAAGGATTGAACTCAGATCAGCTGCCTACATGGCATGCACCCTAACTACTGTACTATCTCTCTAGTCCCTGATTATGAATTTTGTAATTTCTCTCAGGTAACTCTTGGGTGTTTCTTCTAGCCATCATGAGATGTTCCTTTCTCTCATTGTCATTACTTACTTACTTTCCCAAAAATTGACTCATAATTACAAATATTCTAAACTTTATTATTTTGGTCCACACTCAGTGATGCTTAGGAGTTATTCACAGCTCTGAACTCAGGAATCAGTACTGTTAGTGCTTAGGGGGGGCATATGGGATGCTGGGAATTGAACCCAGGTCAGCAATGTGCAAAGCAAGCAATCTACCCATTGTACTATCTTCTTGGCCTATATTCTGAGCTTTTTTAGTTAGTTTTTTTGGAGGCCACATACAACAGCACTCAGGAGTTACTCCTGGCTCTATTTGCAGAAATCGCTCCTGGCAGGCTCGGGAGACCATATGGGATGCCAGGAATCGAACCCGGGTCTGTCTCAGGTCAACCTTATGCAAGGCAAACAAACTACCACTGTGCTATCTCTCCAGCCCCCCATATTCTGAGCTTTAATATTCTTCAAATATTGCTTCTCCATAATTACCTCCATCTTCTTTTGGAACATCTACCACCTATGTTAGGGTCTCTCAAAGTATCTTCTTTGTTAGCTGCAATATTAAAAATCATCTTGTTTGCACTCCAGACTATGTTCTATGGGAATATCTTTCTCACTACCATTTTTCAATACATTCCCCTTTAGATGATCTCTCAAGATAATACAGATTTTATCTTTTGCATTTTATACATTAGCACCACATATTTGTTAGTTTTGACTTATATATCTTATCTATTTTGGGGGGTTTCTAAATGCCCAGTTGATAAATTATCTGTAACTTTAAAGTCTCAGAATTTTGTATTTAGGAGTAACAGTGATGCCATTGTGTCTTCTGTCTCTGAACATTTAGATGCACATATTTGAAGAGTTTTGAAAGATTTCTTGCAAAGTTAATTTTATCTTGGGCATTTACTCTTTCAATTAATAATGCAATGATTTTTATAGATTGTCTTCTTTAGTATTGTATTTCTTCATTTGTTCTGGAGCCACATCCTTTTACTTTTATTTTTTTTATTGTTATGAGTACTCATTCAGGTACTAGAAAGTTCTAGAGAGTCTCTCATGGTGGTGTTTGGGGGACCAAGAGGTGCTATAGATTGAACCCTGCTCTCCTTCTCACAAATAAATGTTTTTTTTGATAATGCCCGTATTCAAAGTTGACACCTCACAATATAAGGCAAGGACTTTACCATAGCTGACTGCCACATGTTGTGTATTAAACACATGTTTTTGTGTATGTGATTTTATCATATTCATTTGTCTAGCAGTTATGAGAATTTACAGCTGCCTGCACCCGACTTTTCTTCTGACTCCCAAGTACAGCACTAGGTGGAATTTGCTGTGCGTGCTACTGGGGCTCTCATTGTCCCAGTCTGGGGCAGCAGGTGGCTGGCTCAGTTCCTAGCCAGGAAGTTGTATCTACAGTCTGCTTTCTTGAGCCAAGAATCTTCTGTAGAATTGTCTCAGGAAGTGAGCTGATAATTGCTTTTTCTTAATGGACTCCTTCCCATAGAGGGAGGAGCCCCATCATGTCCTCTTGACTTCAACAAGTGGGCCCGGTTCTTATCCACTCTTATGCATGAAGTACTTTCAGTTCCCATTACGTAGTAGAAGTCAAAGCCTACCACCACTCAGGGTTTACAGACTTAGAACATTCCAGACCTGTGGCTTCAAATCTACTCACACTCTGTAATTTATTGCCAGCTCTGGTCAGTGGAGATGCTTATCTCTTTCTCCCTCTTCATTTGATCAACTATTGCAATGTATTTAAAGCACAAGTGGGTGTACTGAAGCCTTAATATTTGATGTCTCATTTTGACCCAAAGTCTCATTTCAATGGTAAAACTTTTCATTTTGTTTGAAGCCATCTATTATAATTTAGTTTCTGAAAGCCACATGCTATACTTACAGACTTAAACTGATTTTTTTTTTACTGGAAGTTATTTAATTTGTACTATTTAGAAAATCTTTTCCAATATTTATAAGCATTTTGTGATTTGAGTGAAAATTTAAAGCTCAAAATCAGGTTTGTTCTTTTGGATAAGGGTTTCTCTACTTTCACAGTATATACCCTTCACCCAGCCTTTCATCTATAGGTCCTGTGACCCCATTTCAAAAGTGAGTGGCAGAAAAGCTTGTTGTCTATAGTGGTCACTATCAGCCTGGAGCTGCCTTGGATCCTCCAGTTCTGCTTGTAGTTTTCATGCAACTGATTATTAACTGCATGACTGAGAAGGCTAAATACCTTGCAAGACTTATTTCCCACAACCTCAAAATTTTGGTGATAATAAAAACTAATAGGATTATTTTAGGATCAAATTACATAAATATTTGATGTGTTTCCACAGAATACCTGACACATAGGATGTACCTTAAAAAAGAAAAATACACTTTCTGGTGCTCGGGGCTTATTCCCAGATCTGCACTTAGGGATCACTGCTTGTGGTACTTGGTGACAGAGCCTTTGTCAGCTGCATGCAAGGCAAGTGCCCTATCGGCTGTACTATTGCTTCAGCCCCGATTGTCAGCTGCATGCAAGGCAAGTGCCCTATCGGCTGTACTATTGCTTCAGCCCCGATTGTCTCTCCAAAATCATCTGAGTACAGAATCAGGAGTAATCCTTGTGAACTGCTAGATGTGCCCCCCAAAAAAAATTAAAAAAGAAAAAAATGTATCTCAACATTATTTGGGGAGCTCTTCTATTCTCATCAGTAGTGTCAATTAACTAAAAGGATGCTTCATTTCTTCTATCCGAGTTTTAAAAAAGTTCAACAAACTGGGGCCCGGAGAGATAGCACAGCGGCGTTTGCCTTGCAAGCAGCCGATCCAGGACCAAAAGGTGGTTGGTTTGAATCCCGGTGTCCCATATGGTCCCCCGTGCCTGCCAGGAGCTATTTCTGAGCAGACAGCCAGGAGTAACCCCTGAGCACTGCTGGGTGTGGCCCAAAAACCAAAAAAAAAAAAAAAAGTTCAACAAACTGAAGGGTGATCTCAGTCCAAGAAGAAAAGTTGTGTTTTGCAATGACATCACACCTATAACTATTGTCCTATCAGATAAGGACTTGGTGGTTTAAATGGCCTAGTTAAGCAATGAAAGCTAACCTGCTTGGTCCTTTGGGCTTATAAAACCAAGAACCAGGCACTCAATATAACCTCAGGGGACTCCTCTTTAAAGGTACCTTATTTAACTTACTTTAAAAATAGTGCCCCATGTTTTTGTGTGTTTTACTTGGCAGACACACTGACTCAGGGGTTGGTCTGACTGCTTGGTTTAGCATCAATGCAACACCTTTTGTTAATGGATGTAGGAAGGAAGTGTGCTAAAAAGAAGGCGTGGAGGCATGTGGGAAAGTGTGTCACTTGTTTGCAGAGTAATAAGAAAACTGTAGGAGAAAGGAAGGCCCAGAAAGAATAAGGGTATGTCTCCAGGGATAAAATCATCTTGGATTTGAAGATGCATCAATAGTTGGAATCAGGAGTGTTGGTGGGAGTTGGTTTGGAGCTCCACCAGGCTGGGGCTTTCAGGACCTATTTTGGAAGTTTTAACATTAGTCAACCTGGAGGTCCTTTCGTTTTTTCTTGTATTTTTTGTTTGTTTGTTTGATTGATTGATTTTAGTCACACCAGGCAGTTCTCAGGTCTTACTCCTGACTCTGTGCTCAGGGATCATTCCTGGTGGGAGGAGGTTTGAAGGACCATATGAAGTGCTGGGGATTGAATCTGAGTCAGCTGCATGCAAGGTAAACTACCCTATCCACTGTGATACCACCATGGTCCATGTTCCTTGTGTCTTAAAGACCAGGCAGATATATTATAATTGGAAGAGTGGACAGCTAGACCTTCTCCTCTCAGAAGTGAGAAGCTAATCCTTGGGAGGAGTGGGAGATCTGAGACCTCCACTGACTAACTTTCGTTTCCCCAGACAGAACATCAGAACAAAAGAGAGATGTTGAATATGTTTTCAAGCACCTGCTGATCACTAGTATGTCTTGTAAAATTGTCTCTCAGAGTCCTTAGCTCATTTAAAAAATTGGCATGCATCTCTTTGACAGACCTGTAGCAGTTTCTTGTCTGCTGCCCAGGTTTTCAGTATAGATGCAAGGAAATAAAGGTCCTCACACTTTCTATCTGACTAAGGCAGCCCAGATTAGATTGGGGAATATAGGAAAAAATAAAATTAAAAATTGAATTACTTTTGGATTTTTTTGACTGATGAGTTGTTGGAATTTCTTATGTGCTTTAGAGATTAACTCCTTCCAGATAGATTTTAAAAATATATTTTCTTGCTCTGTAGGTTGCTTTTTCATACTCTTGATTGCTTTCTTTACTGAAGAGATGCTCAATGTCACTAGTCATAAGAAAAATATAAGTCAAAACTTCAATCGGTTATCATCTACCCACATGAGGATGACTGTAGCAATAGATAAAGATAGATATTGTGAGGAGGTGGAGAAATGGAAACTCTTGCACGCTACTGGTGGGAGTGAGAAAGGGTACAGCTGCTAGGAAACCTAGAGTGGAAGTTCTTTTAAAAATTAATTTTGTGGAGTAGGTAGAGCCAGAGCAATAGTACAGCAAGTAGGATGTTTGTCTTGCACGCAGCTGACCTGAGTTTGATCCTCGGAAACCTATATGACCCCCTGAATTTGGTAGGAGTAATTTCTGGGTGTAGAACCAGGAGAAACTCCTGAGCACCAGTAGGTGTGGCCCAAACACCAAAAAAAAAAAAAATTATTTGGGTACATATGGCCCAAATGGAATACCTGAACCCAGTTCCTGATATAGCATGACCCATGGAATACTAAACCTATGGACCCCAAGCACCACTGAGCAAAGCATTCCTAGGGGTGACCCTGGAGCACTGAGCATCTATGGGGAGGCACCTTCCACCCAAAGAAACAAAATCGCAATGTCACTTGTGATTATCCCATGGAAGCAAACCCAAGATCTCTAAGGTATGTATGTTTACATTTCTAGATTTCTTATATCACTACCCTCAATAATAAAGTTGTGGGAACAATTTTAATGTTCCTAGATTGGAGAATTGGATAGAGGAAAATATGACTTCCACATTCAATAGAACACAATTTGATCTTTAAGAAGGAAGTTCTGCATTATATAACAACTTAAGTGAACCTTAAAACTATTATACTAAATTAAGTAAGCTAGTGACAGAAAACAAAGAACACTGCATGATTTTATGAGGGATCTAAAATAGTCAGATTTATTCACTCATAGACTCAGTAGAATTTAGGGACCAGAGGGAGGAAAAACAAAGCATTATTAATGCACACAAAGTTTCCATTTTCTGAGCTGAATCTATTCTACAGATCTGCTAGAAGTTTTCCCATAATTGACACTATTGTATTATACACTTAGACTTTATTTCAAGAGGAGATTCACATTAAGTGTTCTTATTACAATTGGATAAAATAAAATAGAAGGAAAAAAAGAAACCAGAAAAGGGACCTAGGATTGTACCTTCTTTGACTACAACATCAGTTTTTACCTGTGACAAAGGCATCTTGTTTGGATTCCTAAGGTCAGACCTTGAGGCCTTTCACTCAAACCCTTTTCTCTTTTTCATATACCCATGTGCCATCTCTAAGAAGCTGAGCTCTTCCAGTGTCTTAGCAGATGGCATCATTTTTGACGTGACATCTATTCCATGTTATTGGTGTTCATCATGCTCTTCATTGTGCTCTGTGAACAGACACTTTCATAGATAAATGTCAGGGTCTATGTTTCTAATGGCTCCAAAACTCAACTTTCTGCTCTAGTAGATCCAATCCTTAGTGGACTTCCTAAGAATGTTGCTGATTGAAATGACAGTGAGGAGGAAGATAAAGGAGAACATAGACCTTGGCAATACATCAGAGTTAAATAAATGCAACTTTGCAAGCAGACTATCATTCGTTTGACCTTGACTTTGCAATTTGCTAATTGTGCATTACTTGACAAATTTGGGGGGGGGGTTGGGTCACACCAGGCAGCACTCAGGGTTCCTCCTGGTTCTATGCTCAGAAATCACTCCTGGCAGGCTCAGGAGACCATATAGAATGCCAGGATTCGAACCACTGTCCTTCTGCATGCAAGGCAAACCTCCTATTTCCATGCTATCTCTCCAGCTCCAACACATTTCTTAATTGAGCTGAGCAAATTTATTTTGAGAATCAAATAAAGTGACATGTACATATGCAGTATTCTAGGCAATGCAATAGATGCTCTTCTCTTTCACCTCTTTACCTAGTTCATGCTGGCTTCTATATTATAAAGAGCTCCCAGCCTCAATGTACTCATTAGAATTCTTTGAGTTTCAAGTGACAGAATCAAGATGTATTTCATTTTTATTTATTAACAACAAAATATGTTTTATTTGTTAAATAAACAAAAGCGCAGCAGTAACTTGTGCCCTGTCCCTACAAAGACAAAGTAAAACTTGATGCAACTGGTAAGACTTGTATCCGAAAAGGGTCTTTTTTCCTACCCTGTAAGTTCTTCTTACTCTGTCATTGTGTGGCACTCAGGAGGCTCCACCCTGGTGGCAGATGGCCATTTAAGCTTGAGCCTGTGTCCTTGGCAACTCCAGAGGAAGGAAAACACCTTTTCCTGAGTTGCTCCAGCCTAAATCCTAGAAAGTCATTGAGTTAATTTCAATTGACTTGCCCAAGAACATATGCTGGCTCCTGAATCATCCATGTGACCTGGGAGAACTGATGGGAAAACTGATGGCAGGAGTGGCCATGTTGGGGGGTCTCACATTTCTTTTGAGCTGGAGTGTGGGAACAGTCCCATGAATCCCCAAGCACCAAGAGAAAGGCATAGTTGCTCTGCGAGGGGAACCCAGGGTGCTGTGATCAGAGGAAAGTGACATGGTGACGGGCAGGAAAGTCAATGTGTACCATTTGTCATTAAGATTATTATGAAGGAAAGTGATAGATACAGCAACATAATGGGAGAACTGATCTGCACAGTTGAGTTGTGGGGTGGGAGGTTAGGAATGAGGACTGCTGAGGTTCTTGGGAGAGAGAAGTGGGTGCACAGGTGATGGGCGTTGTGTTGGAACTATATGAACTGGAAACCATTATTAATGGCACAGAATCGCAATTAATAAAAAATAAAATGAAACTACACATGGAAGTGAAACCGGTCTTTCTGCCTAACGGAGTTGCTAAACATTCTAAGAGACCTGCAGATGTCTTGGATCTCCGTGGCTTTGAGCCTCTTCTTCATGTTCCCAGTGCTTTGGAGACCTTTCCTAGAGTGTTGGGAGAAGAGAGCTTGGGAGGAGATGCCAGTGAGGCAAGTGAAGTCTTAGAAGGAAAGAGATGATGCCCTCTAAGGAGCAAGACTCACTGACAGAGAAAAGTGGCACTCCCAGGCCACTCTTGTAGAAGGGACAGAAGGACAAGAGATCTGACTGCGAAAGGCTAGGCAGCACTGTCTGACCCAGGCCAGGAGGGAAGAAAGTGCCCCAACCTCTTTCAAATCCCAGGAGAGTCAAGAGGCAAGGGTCACTAGGTGAGAGTATGAAGGATAGGCAGGACAGGTGACAAACAATTAACTTCTGCTCCTCTAGGCTGACTCCAATGGGGGAGTAGAGAAAGGTCCCATTATCAGCGTGGCTGGGGGAGGGGGAGTTTAGTCAATGTCTGGCTAAATTCTGATTTATTCTCTTTGCTTTTGGAAATGTAATAATCTCTCATCAAAGCTCCATCTATCTGCCAAAATAATGCATTCCTTTTGTATAAATGAAAGAATTACTGCTATTATGCAAACACTGAAAGGATGTCACATTTGCATGCAAAGGGGGAAAAAAAGGGAAAAAATCCTATTTGCCATAAAATCAATTATACCAATGTGGCAAAGAGACACATGAGCATCCATTTAACATTTGGACAGAACTCACACAAACTTCCCTTGCCAACCCTGATGCAATAATGGAAGTCCCAAAGAAAATTCTCTGAAAATAGAGGCCTTGTTAGAATAAACAGAACTTGGGAATTTCTGGCTGTTTTAAGATTCCTACTCAACAGAAACAAAAGATTGAAATGAAGGTTTTTACAATACTAACCATGAATATTAATGTTCTATAGCTGATGCCTGCACCAAGTTCCTCATTAAAATGGCCTCTTGGTAGAGAAGTGTTAGCATACAGGCTTTGGGACTGGTGGGAGGAGCCGCTGACAAAGAATGGGTTTTGTATCCGAAACCAGAGGAAAGGTAAATGGATCAAATTTAAAATATGTTTGATGTTTATATTGTTGTGCTTTAATAATAGATCATGGGAGCATTGGAAAAAATACTGAGAAACCACTTATTCTAGTGAAGTGCAAGTTAGACTGTTGCCCAGGAGAAGAGCAGTTCCTAAGGTGCTTTTTTGCAACCCAGGCTTTTCAAGACTCCCAAAGCTCTTCTGGCCTTTGTCTGACCAGATTGAGCATTTCTTAGGAATAAGGATTGTGTCTGAAACTTGCTTTTCTTCTGCCTGTATCTCCAGCACTGGATATAGAATAGGCTCTCAATAAACATTGAACTCAGAAACATATTAGTGAATGAATCACAGAAATTTAGAGCCCAAGTGAGTCTCAGAAATAATTTTATTGATTCCAAAAAAGATGAAAGCACTTGGGTTAGACAGAGATGATGGAATGGGAGAAGAGGATAAGGATAAGTTATGTTTTGGAGAGATATTTTTGAAACAGGTGTCCCCCCCAATCTCTGCTAGCTACTCTGGTCTCCACATGAGTTTCAGGAATTGAGAGTGAATATGGTAGTTTGAAAGCTCCATTAAGTCAGTTTCTGCCTAACCTGGTTGAGGTTACAACAACCAGCCACCCAGCAGCCCCTCTGATTCTCTCTGCTCCCAGGGTTCAGCTTATTACCAGCCATAAAAATAGGAGCAGCCAATAGTTATGGAGTGAGTGATGTCACAGGAGACAGCTCTCAGAAGTGGAAATTATCTTCCCAAGATCACTCATAGTCAAATATTGACATGCTAGTATTCAATGTGAAGGATCAACATGGAGGAAATACTGACATTTCTTTCCAACACCTTTCCCTCTGTCTCTAATGTCAGGATTAAATTGGAAAGTTGTCATTTGTAAAAGAAAAGGAAGGTCAAGTGGCATGTGGCCCAACCATGGGGGCAATCCTCTAGGACACTAAGGACTTTTCCTGTTAGCTGCTCTGCTGGAGGTTTAAAAAGGTGATGAACACACATTATCCTATCAGGGGTCTCAAACTCAATTTACCTGGGGACATCAGGAGGCAAAGTCGGGGTGATCCTTGAGTGCAAAGTCAGTAGTAAGCCTTGAATATTGGGGGGTGTGACCCAAACAACTAAAACAAAACAAAACAAAACAAAAAAAGATTCCTCTAGGGCAGGGCCACAAAATGTTGTACTGAGGGCCCGCGGGCCGTGAGTTTGATTAAAATGAGTTGTATAACTGTGGATGTAACTCAGTAGTAAAAAACTTGCATTGCATGTGTGAGGCCTTGGGTTGGAAGGAAGAAAGGAAGGAAGGAAGGAAGGAAGGAAGGAAGGAAGGAAGGAAGGAAGGAAGGAAGGAAGGAAGGAAGGAAGGAAGGAAGGAAGGGAGGAAGGAAGGAAGGAAGGTAGGAAGGAAGGAAGGAAGGAAGGGAGGGAGGGAGGAAGGAAGGAAGGTAGGAAGGAAGGAAGGAAGGAAGGGAGGGAGGAAGGAAGGGAGGAAGGGAGGGAGGAAGGAAGGAAGGAAGGAAGGAAGGAAGGAAGGGAGAAAAAAGAGAGGAAAGGAGGGAAGAAGGGAGGAAGGGAGGGAATAAGTAAGCTAGAAAGGGAGGAGAGAAGGGTAGAGGGACAGAAAGAGGAAAGGAAGGAAGGAAGGAAGGAAGGAAGGAAAGAAGGAAGGAAGGAAAGAATGAAGGAAGAAAGGAAGGAAGGAAGGAAGGAAGGAAGGGAGAAAAAAGAGAGAAAAGGAGGGAAGAAGGGAGGAAGGGAGGGAGTAAGTAAGCTAGAAAGGGAGGAGAGAAGGGTAGAGAGACAGAAAGAGGAAAGGAAGGAAGGAAGGAAGGAAGGAAGGAAGGAAGGAAGGAAGGAAGGAAGGAAGGAAGGAAGGAAGGAAGGAAGGAAGGAAGGAAGGAAGGAAGGAAGGCTTTTGTAGAGGCAAAGACTAGACCAGAACCAGAAGCTCTTTAAGCCCATGATTTGTATCGTTACCTCACATTGTTTACATTGCTACCATTAAATGCAGGGTGATAGAAGAACAATTGCTTCTTTTTACATCTCTTGTTCAGTAAAACCCTTGATAAGTTGGGTTTCCTTATTTGACTAATAGATCTCTATATTTCTATGTACTTACGAGCTATGCTATATTATTAAAGATATGAATTTGTGAGTGTACCAAGTGTTACTGAATTGCATGTTTTAAAATTGCTAGAATGGCTGTAACACACACAACCATACAACCACACATATAATAATTGGATTCTATAGTTAGATAATTTGACTTTTAACATTGTCTATGTAACCTTATAGCTGGGTGGCTTTGAGCAAATTACCTAACTTCTCTGTATCTGTTTTTTTTTTTTTTTTTTTGTCTGTGAAACAGCAATAATAATAGCACTTACTTCAAGGTAACATTGTCAGGATCAAAGAGGTTAAATTTGTAGAGACTTAGAATAGCATGGCATGCAGGAAGAGCTCTCTGAGTATGAGCTCTTGTTACTATTATTGTAAATGGGATGCTGGTGGGGAGAGGAGACTGGTGTGAACATTTGTGGCTTGCCTGTAAGTTTGTGCATTATTTAATAGAATAAGTAGAGGCTGACAGATGAAGTTATTTTAGTTGGATGACACTAAATCAGACTGTGTCCCTTTGTGAGAAAGAAGAATTTATTTTTCTAGACACAGATTAATATAAATTATTTCCTTTGCATTTTCTAAATCGTAGAATCTTAGGTACTGGCAGAGGGCTCAGAGGTCATCCCTGCTTGCATAGAGAAGACACTGTCTTGTCAAGGTTGTAGAAGTAGCCTGGCCTTCTAATTGGTAGAGCAGGCTTTTTCTGCCATCATCACCATAGCTACAGCAATCTGATGCAAGGAAATGCATTTTGTTTTCATATCTTCAATGTTTAAAGTGAAATCCACATGTGCACAAACTCAAGATGCAGATAGGGCTTTAGGTTTGCAGGAAACCAATGGCATTTAATTGGAATACGTCGTATTTTCTGTGCTGGGGGAGGTAATTCAATGAATTCAATGTACCAGTTTCCTGGTTACAGGTAACAGAAAGAATTGCTGGCTAGCCTAAAGTTAAGGAATTGATTGCTGGACATCAGGTAGCTTTAGCATTGGTGGGAAGCTGGTCAGGTACCTGCAGTCACAGGCTCAGTGGGGATGCTGCTGATTCTAGCCCAGGCATCCTGGTGTCTCCCTTGCTGACTCATGTCCTAGTGGAGTCACTGAGGACTTGTGCCTTCCCTCCAGAGTGCCAGGCTTGGGGATACACGACCCCTGACCTGGAGCACAAGCCTCTGGCTTTCTCAGATTGTAGGCTATGAGGAGGCTCTATATGCAAGCAACTAGAGGTCTCCCACTTTGAGTTCTCCAAAAGTAAAGTTATTACATAAATAGAGGAATCACAAAAGAAAGAAAGAAACAGGGGCTGGAGAGATAGAATGGAGTAGGGCGTTTGCCTTGCTTTCAGAAGGACAGTGGTTTGAATTCTGGCATCCCATATGGTCCCCCGAGCCTGCCAGGAGCAATTTCTGAGTGTAGAGCCAGGAGAATAACACCTGAGCGCTGCCCGGTATGACCCAAAAACCAAAAAAAAAATTATAAAAGAAAGAAACAACAAACAATCCACTGAACTAGAAACCCCAGGAGAAGTGTATCTCTAACCCTTGTTTCTGGAGCAGTTCCTTCCTGGCACCCTTCTCTTCATGCTGGAGAACAGATGACAAATGAGTCTTAGAGAGGTTTCCCTCCACCACTGCCAGGCTTGCCCCCAAACTCTTGCTCCCTTTTTGCTGACGTTTCTATCTCATGAGATTCTTCTGACATCAAATTAATTGTTTTAAAGTATCCCAAAATATCCAACCCAGTGCCATTTATTTTAGTGTTGGTGGTTGCTTTAAGTCGAACCCCTCTTTGTTCTAGACACCACTAGACACCTAGTGGTACAGCAGAAAATTACTTGTATTATTTGGGATCTATGAGAGTAGAGTTGCCAGGCTCAAACATAGAGCTGCCCAGATTGTACTGGCACTTGGGAGACACAGAAGATTTGAACGTGTGACCATTCACTTGCAAGGCAGGTACTGTAAGTCATGTAATATTTTTTGGACGCCTGGTTATTTATTCTTGGTTTCCATGGATGTATCCACTCTGCTTTATTTGTTCAGTGAAGCTCATACTTTTTAGATGACATCATTTGGACTCACCTTGCTGGCAGGAAGTTAAGGGGTAGTTCTCTGGTCAGCCAGTGATTGGCTCTTGCTAGGCACTGTGAGTATGGAAGGGATGTTTAGATGTTTTCCCCAGGCTGGAGTGATAGTACAACAGTAGGGCATTTGCCTTGCATGCTGACTACCCTGGACAGACCTGGGTTCGATCCTCGGCATCCCATATGGTTCTGCTGAGCCTGCCAGGAGAGATTTCTGAGCACAGAGCCAGACATTAATTCCTGCGTGCTGCTGGGTGTGGCCCCAAAACAAAAATAACAAAAAAAGATGCTTTCTCCATTGCCTCTTGCTTTGCAACCATTCCTCTCGCAGAATCTCTTACTATAGTTCCTTCCTCCTATGTTCCCACTCTTCTGTGTTTCTCTTCAGCTTCTATTCATCTCTAGGGTTTCCTGCTGTTGTGGATATCTAGATGCCTCCTCACATTTTCCTTCATCTCTGTAGTATCTTTTCACTGAAGTTTCTTCACTTGAACCCCATGGAGCAAGCTCTGTCCTGCTTCATCCTCACTTTCATCCCTTACTTTGTCCATCACTTGAGGGGTAGGACTGTCTTAGCCATTTGCATATGCCAAGGTTATCTAATCATAAATGCTACATGAGTCCATCAAAGCTGTGCTCAGGATCTGTCATTTTTCTATGAGTTGTGCAAAGCCAGTACAAAGAGTAACTAGCAGCATGCTTTAAATTTCTCTTTCCAGGAAATCAATCTGGGTTCTTGCCACATCTCATCTTCCTAAAATTCCTAGAGCCTTCAGGCAGGCCCCAATGTCCCAGTGCAAAACCTAACTAGGGACCCCTCAATGCCTTTAAAATTAGGATATTGATTACAATTGAATATGAAAGTGATTTGCTTCATTCATGCTGTTTATTCAATGTCAACCTTTTTCTTTCTTTCTTTTCTTTTTTTTTTTTTTTGCAAACATTGCTCATAAGGGGTTCATTAAAATGGCTCAGAAAGGTTAAGCAAGGAGGGGTTGTAATATTAAACTTGAAATCAATCATCACTCTTTATATGAACTGTAAGCTTTTATACTGAAAATACATTTAAAGCCAACAGTTTTTCATTGCAGTAACATAGGTTCTCAACAGTGAATATTTTCCAGACCTTTTTTGAGTATATTCTTTGAAATGGACTGCATATTCCATATGTGAACCCTTTCACATATAATTGTGAGTACAGGGTATAAAACAATCTGTTCAGCCCTTCGGGCTTCTAAGGTGCTTAATCTCTTTTATTA
This sequence comes from Suncus etruscus, assembly GCF_024139225.1. Lineage (NCBI taxonomy): Eukaryota > Metazoa > Chordata > Mammalia > Eulipotyphla > Soricidae > Suncus > Suncus etruscus. The sequence goes on from NC_064853.1 coordinate 35,734,327, forward strand.
AGTGACTCTCCTCCACTAAATAATCATGCTGTTCTCCTTCCTCTAGGCCATGTTTCTTCAGATAAATGAAACTGTGCTCTGGAGTTGCCTGGCTAATAGATCATCACTACCAATTGATTGAATGTGATCAGTGTTGGGGTTACAGACATAAGGGGACATTGATAAGTTAAATACCCAGATTCAGAGATCAGAGATAGGGAGAGATTGAAGGCAGAGGGGAATGCTAAGGCCTAAGAGTTTGTATAGAAGAGAACAGAATCAGAATAAGAGGTCTAAGACCATGTCACTACCACCAAGAATCATTGGAGATTTATATGATTTATATGGATTTATATGGAGAATAAAAAGCTGGGCCACCCTGTATGCTTTTATCCCACTCCACTTCTCTCCACTTCTGTTTTCACTGTTGGAACAAGTGACTAAAGTGGAGGGGGAAAGGATGCGGATTAGTGTAACTCTAGGCACTAGTCAAAAATTCATGATTTTGGTTTGCATTTCTAGTCTCAGTTATCTTCTTATTGGATCCAACTAGAATGTTACTTTTCTGAGTGTTTACTAGTAAGTTTTGATGGATGCTTTTATACTTCAGAGATTCATAGGATGTGAAAGTTGGTAGAATTCATAGAGTATTCATGTTACTTTTATTTTTGAGAAAATAAAGATTCATTGAAATGGTTAAGTTTCTTGTGGGGTGTTTTAATGTTATAGGTAGAAAATACATTCAATGCAAATAATAAATTGGTTCATGTAGCTAAAAAGTAAAACTCCATCAGCTTCAGGTGTGGCTTGATCTAGCTTTTCTCTCCTCAATAGTGTAACCAAGATTATATTTATAGTTCATTTTCTGTCTTCCTCAGGATTCAATTTGGCAATCTGTTCTCTATCTTTTTGGTCACAGGAGGCTACATTAATTTTAGCCCTTACCTCAACGATAGGAGCTACAGCTGGGTGAGAAATCTTCTCTTTATCAGAAGCCCTTGAAAGTATCTTCTCAAATCTCATTGTTTTGACTGGATTTTATGTCTGTCTTTGAACTAATTTCTGTAGCCAGGGAGACGAGAGATAGAATGATTGCTTCAAGCCAATCAGGATCAACCCCTGCAGACTGGGGTCAGGTTAAGCAATACCACATGGATCAGGATGGAGAATTTACCAAAGTGGTTTGCCCAAGAAATTTTGTGATGGTGGGATAGTAGAGGAATGGATCTGGGGAAGCTGACTGTAAGTGTCCAGAGATAGACACTCATTTGAGTTCAAGCAATTGTTTAATCCAAACTGGGTTCAAATACTGAGCAAGAGCCTATGACTGGTTCCATGATTCCACACAGGGGAAAGAATCTTTCTCAACAGAAATCTTGGTGGGGGCCAGAGAGATAGCATGGAGTTAGGGCGTTTGCCTTGCATACAGAAGGATGGTGGTTAGAATCCCGGCATCCCAGGAGTGAGCCTGTCAGGAGCGATTTCTGAGCGTAGAGCCAGGAGCAATCCCTGAGCACTGCCAGGTGTGACACACCCCCCCCCCAAAAAAAAAGAAAAAAAGAAATCTTGGTGGAACTGTGTTTTTACTTGCTGTATTCAGCTTATTCTTTAGCTCTGATTTCAAATGTATACAGAAACTGTGCCTTGCCATTGAATCTCAGTAACAAGTACTGTTGTCTGGGTTACTTCACAGCTCAAAAGTCATGAAGGTTTTCAGGAGAAATTGAGTAGAATGTAGAGAATAATTAGTTTGACTAAGATTTTAGAAGTCTCTAAAACATTCTGGTTATTAGAATAGTTTTTGGATAACCTTAAGCCTTAAATATCTAGGATACTTTAGAGAAATAGTACAAGCAAGGAAGATGCTTACCTGGTTTCAGTTAGACCTGGTTTCAGTCTTGAAGCTCCTGAGTGATCAATTCAAGAGTGATTCCCAAATGCAGTCAAAAGTAAGCCCTGCACTTATGAGTGCAGCTAAAAAAACAAACAAGAGATAGACATCAATTCCATTTTTTTTTTTTGACTTTTGACCCACACCAATGATGCTCAGGGGTTACTACTGGCTACGTGCTTAGAAATCACTCCTGGCTTAGGGAACTCTATGGGATGCCGGGGATCAAACCGAGGTCTGTCCTGTGTCAGCTGTGTGCCCTACCACTGCGCTACCACTCTGGCCCCATCAATCTCAAATTTTTAACTTTCTGTTTGTTTTGTGCTTTTGTTGTTTTATTTGGTGTAATGCTACTCTCAGTTAGGTGCCCCAGAGTCATTTCCCCAGAGTTATTTTGGGGAGACCATGTATGGTGTTGGGGCTCAAACCCGTGCACCTGCACGTATATTCTAGCCTCTTGAGTTATCTCTTTGGTTCACTAAATATTTGCTTCTTCTGTGTCTGAGGAAAATGACTTATGTCTGTCAGAGAGACCTCCTTCTTCTGATTTAGGAGCTAGAGAAGAAAAAAAAAAGGAAGATTTTTGAGTTTGTCATCTGCCACGCACTGTCTTGATATTAAGGATACAGAAAAGTGGGATACAGCTATTGTGGAATTCCAGGTTTACTGGACAGGAAGATAATTTAACAAAGAAGTAAAATGCCAGGGAAATAAATGATAATAGGTGAAAGAGAAGGATGCTTGGAGAATACAGATGTAGGCAAGCTGTCTGCAGGAGAGAGGAGACCGGAAATGGTTTTTGAAAAACTCTTCAAAGGTTGCTTGAAACCTATTGGTGCAAAACAGGGAAGAGTGTTCTACACCAAGGAGAGGCTGTGTATGGAGGAGGATTTCATGAACTTGGGACATGAAATATTACAATGAGTGTGCAAAAAATTCCAAATAATTAAAAAACAGCAGAGATAAAGGCAAGGCAGTAAGTGGGGCAAGAAGCAGGCAGTAACTTAGAGACTAGCCTAGAGGTGATAGGATGTTTTTAAGAGTTTATGGGGTCAGCGAGGTGGCGCTAGAGGTAAGGTGTCTGCCTTGCAAGTGCTAGCCAAGGAAGGACCTCGGTTCGATCCCCTGGCATCCCATATGGTCCCCTAAGCCAGGGGCAATTTCTGAGCGCTTAGCCAGGAGTAATCCCTGAGCATCAAATGGGTGTGGCCTGAAAAATAAAAAAAACAAAAACAAAAACAAAACAAAAAAAATGAGTTTTAAGTAGGATGGGGCTCGAGCCAGAGCACAGCAGGTAGGGCATTTGCCTTGCATGTGGATGGTCCAGGTTGGATCTCTGGCATCACATATGGTCCCTTGAGCCTGCCAGAGTAATTTCTGAGCACAGAGCCAGAAGTAACCCTTAAGTACCACTGGTCATAACCCAAAAACCAAATAAAAAGTTTTAAATAGAAGACAGAATTTGTGTCTTAGACATAGCTATTTATCAGGTAGTTTCTATTGCTGTAGGTAGTGCAGTTAATTGAAAAAAAAAAAATAGAAAAAGAATGTATCATAGATGGGATCATTTAGAAAACATAAAAAAATATAAACAAAAGTCCTGTATCTAAAAGGAGCACTTAGGGCAAATGAAAGAATCAAGGGCATCTTCCAGAGGGAATAATTTGTTGCAAGTACATTTAATTTTTTGTTTTTGTTTTTGTTTTTGTTTTTGGGTCACACCAGGTGACACTCAGGGATTAGTTACTCCTGGCTATATGCACAGAAATTGCTCCTGGCTTGGGGGATCATATGGGACTTTGGAGATTTGAACCGAGGTTCATCCTGGGTTAGCCGCATACAAGGCAAATGTTCTACTGCTGCACTATCACTTCAGCCTCAAAAACCTTTAATTTGATGGTGTACTGCCTAAATTCTAGAGAAGGGTCCTATGCCTCAGTTGGAAAGTACACCAAGTTGGTCCAGAAAAGTTGTGTTTTGATCAAATCTCGCCAAATTTCTATCTCATAGAATTGGGGTGGGGAAGTTTCTAAAGCAAAACCAGTGTTGTGATCATAAGAAAGAGGACTGTTGGGCATATCAGCTAAAGCAATGGGATGTCACATCAACAGCTGTTTTTAATTTAGATTTGAAGGGATAAAAGATAAAAGGACTTAAAAGACAACAGGTGATAGGTGTGTAGTCTAGGTTTGTGGCAGTGTGAAGAGAGAACTAATGCTATGGAATTTCATAATATGTATGGGGGAAAATTAGCAACTGACTCCAAAGAAGGAAGAATGGAGAATGAAGGATGGGTCCCAGATCCTACCAGGCAATGAAAGATATGACATAGAAGAAAGAGGAGGAGAGATGAAAACTTGCTTAGCACTGACTTTGAGTCTCAGATGGAGAGATGAATTTGAAGCACAAGGGCTGGAGCAATGGTTCAGGGGAGAGAACATTTTTCAGCCAACCTGGGTTTGATTTCTGGCATCCCATATCATCCCCTGAGTATTTCTAGGAGTTATCCCTGGGTGCAGAGCGAGGAGTACCTCCTGAATATCACTGGGAATGGCCAAAAAAACCCACCACAAACTAAAGAATTTAAAGCACAACAACTGAACTCATGAATAGGGTAATACAAGGTAGGAAGAAGTCACAGAAAACATCTATATTTAATTTAGGTATTCCAAGAAAGCAAGGTCAAAAGGCTGCAAGATGTGGAAGAAAGAAAAACCAGATATGATGAGGATCACAGGAAGTTACAGGATTCAAGAAGAGGCAGATTTGAACTCAGGCTGGAGTTCATATTTCTACAAACTAGTATGTCAACGGAAGATGTGGAGATGAGTTTATAAACTTACAAGTCACTCCTATAAGAATCTTCAACCAGGACTGGAAAACTTGCACATTAGGTAGAAGAGGTACAGAATTAAGGTGTGTGTGTGTGTGTGGGGGGGAGAGTGATAATAATTTTTGTAAAAATTGAGACATATGTCACATAACAAAATTGTGGCCACACCTGGTGTCATTCAGGGATTGCTCCTGGTCTGTGCTCAGAAAGCACTCCTGGCAGATTCAGGGGACCATATGGGATGCTGGAGCTCAAACCTGAACTTGCCGCATGCAAGACAAATGCACTGTACACTGTGCTATTGCTCTGGCTCCAAAATCCACAATTTTAATATATTCTGAATATAATAAATGCAATTAAAATATACTTAATAAACAAAGATTTAATTTAATTAGTTAATTAATAAATATTTAATGTTTAGCAATAAAATATACTAATATTTAATAAATGTATTTAAAATAAATAAAGTCATTTAATATTTATTTAATATAAACATAATATATACATATGATAAACCTTTAATAAATAAATATAAATATAATTTAAAATATGGTGTTCATTTTATTCACAAACTTATACAGTTGTCACCCAAAGAATTCCCAGGCCCACTAGCAGTAACCTCCCACCTTTCTCTTCCCCTGGCCCTTGACAACTACTCATTATTGTCTGTCTTTATAGGTTTACCTACCTGAAATTTTATATAAATAGACATATAAAATGTATACATTTACATAAATAACAGGTGTTTTATTTGGTCTTAGTATTTTGCTTCCTTCACTTAGTTTTCAATTTCATCTGTACACCAAGGACCTCAACAAAAGCATCCACTTTAAGCTAATGGCAGCTAAAGAATGAAGCTGGGTGACCACTTTCTTTAGCATCAGTTTCTGTTGGCATGACCCAAATGCATGGACATTCTCAACTAATATTTTGCTTAATAACCAGGCTTGCTTTTTCTCATCGACATGAAAACGAAGCAACGTAGACTAGAAAGACCTGTTTCAGGATGTGCTGTATTTCATTCCTTTTAATGACTCAATGATATTCCATTTTATAAAACTTAATGTGTTTACTCACTTATCAAGTCATGGACATTACAATGGTTTCCACTTTCTTGGCCATTATGAACATACGTCTCTTAGCCATGTTTCCATTTCCCTAGATTATAAATGGAATGGACTTGGAATGAACTTGCTGGGTCATCTGATTCTTACTGGGAGAAACTTGATCTTATTTGTAGGCTGTTGGTCTGCAGCCAGTTCAGAAGTGGAAGTAGGAGATACAGACAGGGTTTGGAGAGGAGTGAGTTTCTGGAGGACCGCTTTTCTTTAACATCACTTTCTGTTGACCCTAAATTTAGTGCTAACCTTCCATCACAACTACTGTATCCTCTGCAAGCCCATTACACCTGCTGACCAGGGGATGAATCTAAGCGTGGATAAAGCGTCCCTAGATATGTTGCAGAAGGGTCAAGGTGAGGTGTGTGTGTGTGTGTGTGTGTGTGTGTGTGTGTGTGTGTGTGTGTGATGTTCTGCATGCAGCAGTTACATAGTTTAGAGGTCTCTGGTTAGTGGCTGACCCATTTCTGGCTTGGATTTATTTCTTCTGTAGATGGTCCCCAGGTGAATTAAGAACAGTTCACATCAAGTGTGAGCCTGTCTTGCCGTTCCTCAGATCATTCAGGAAGGGTGGTCCAGCCATCCCTTCCCAAAAGGAAAGAATGTCAGGGACTGGGGGTGGTTAGGTGAACGAGAGAGAGAACACCGGTGGCGTAGAGTGTAACGCGTTCCCCCCCTCCGCAACCAACGCGCATGCGCCACTTCCCAGCCCCAGAAGGGGGTGGGGACAAGTGGGCGGAGTTGGCACCCTCTGGGCCAATCGGAAACGAGCGCGCCCCCTCCCGCCCGGCCGGTGGACCTAGCTTGACCCCAGCGGTGGGCGGAGGGGGCGGAGCCAGTGGCGCGGCCGTGGAGGGGGCGTGGCCAGGCGCCTGGGGGCGGGGCCAGGGACTGTCAGTCCCGGGGCCGCCGCCGCTGCAGCCGCGGTTGCTCACTTGCGATGGTCCCGGGGATTTGCCAGTGCCGCCACCCGCCGCCCACAGCCCCGGCATCCCGAATCGCATCCTGCCTTACCGGTCCGCGGCGCGCAGGTAAGGTAGGCTGGCCGCGCTGCCGAGCCATCGCACCCCCCATTCCCCGGGCATCGTTCCGCCGCGCGGGCGCCCCCTCCGGGCTTATGTCAGCGCCGCTGCTCCCCGAGCGGCCCGGAGGCGGTCCCGGGGGGCGGGACGTCAGCCTTCCCCAGACCCCCTCATCCCGCACTGCCTGCTACGGGGGGGTCTCGGGACTGCTCTCCGCATCCTATGGCAGGGGCTGGTCGTTAGGCCCCCCCACCCCGAGCCGATTACACAATCTCAGATCTAGGAGCTAAGGGGGGAACCCCTCGCCCTCCCCCCAAGCCCCCCACACCTGTCCCCGGCCTAGGACAGACGCCTAGTGCGACAATGGGGGCCCCCCGGAAAGTTTCACTTGGGGCTCCGGGGTTTGTTGACATCCGAGGGATCTGGAAGGGAGATGGATGGAGGATGCATGCGCCTTGTGATCAGCATTCTTTTTCCCTTCGCCTCGGGGGTGGCCCTGGGCCAGCTTTCCCGAGCCCCAAATCCTGCCCGGAGAACCTCCTGCGGGGCGGGAGTTTGCTGCAGGGCACGCACGGGTCTGTCCGCCTCTGCAAAAGGGAGCGAGCCCTGGGTGGACCCGGGGTGACTGCAATCTGGGGGTGTGGGGGGCAGCTCAGCCTCCTCCACTCTTCCCCTCGTTCCTAATTTAGCAGTGACATTTAGACCAGGTAGGCGAGTTTACTTAGCTTTTTTTTTTTTTTTCCCTCGACACTTTTTCTATTTGGGAGATGTTCTGCCATTCCCGAGTTCATTACCAAGGTGGGAAAGCAAAATAGAACCTGAAAAAATAATACACGGCTCATACAAGAGTCTAGCAACTCTTGAAGAAGCACCGAGAGCGTTAGGAGAAGCTATTACTGTCTTCTGGCTGTTTTAGAAGGGTTTGTGATGAATGGCAAGATTTCTCTCTGCTTTTTCCTCCTCGTGTCGGTTTGTTTTTGTTTTTGTTTTTGTTTTTGTTTTTAGGGCCAACCAGTCCGTGATGGGTTCTGTGTTTTTGTTTTGGATTTTTTTCACTTAAGCCAAGGAGGGCATTAGAAAAGTGTCTAATCAAACTGTTAAAAGGGAAAAAGACCTGAGATTCAGAAAGTTTGGTATTTCTCTGCCTTTCAAGATTACCCCTCCTGTAATAGGAAACATAGACTATTTCTCTGCTCTCCCTGTGTGTTCTCCATAAAATGTGCCCAATTGAGCTGGCATCCTGGGGTCCTCATTCTGTCCCTCAACCTCTTGCTACCTATGGTTTACTGATCTGCCTAGGGACATCCTCTAAGAAGTGGCTTAATTAGCACTTTTAGCTGCCCATTAAGCAATAAAGCTTGAAATATCTTGTAATCAGGTGCTGTTGTAGTGTTGAATCTTTAATACTGTCTAATTCATTTTGATAGTGTTTCTATAATAATCTTTCTATTAGCATGCCTGTTCTGTAACAGTACTTTTGGTATAGAAGCAGCAATTTGCTAGAAATATTATCATGGCAGAAACAATTCTCCAACAGATTTGCAGCCCAATTTACTTAGATAATTACTGCTGGAGGCTGTTAAGGTTTCGATTCTTCCGTGCTGTGCCTGTTACAATGTTTTTGAACTATGAGGTCACAACGAGGTTATTCCTCTATATATTAGTGGTTTCTACCCCTATGTTGCTTACATTTTATTTTGGATTAATATCATATGAAGTTTTATCCCTCTCATTCTGATTTTTGTTTTTGTTTTTGGGCCACACCCAACGGCACTCAGGGGTTACTTCTGGCTCTGAGCTCAGGAATCACTCCTGGCTGGTGGGGGGACCATATGGGATGCCGGGGATTGAACTCAGGTCCATCTTGGGTCAGCAGCATGCAAGGCAAACATCCTACAGCTGTGCTACTACTCTCCCCTCCCCTGCTGATTATTATTATTACTATTATTATTATTATTATTATTATTATTATTTTTGAACAAGGTTCAGAACTAAGAAGATTTCATTTTTATCTGACAACTTAGATTGGTTGTATTTGGGGCTTGACTGGAGCTATGTTGGTGATTTTGTTAGCCTGAGTATCCAAAACTCCTTTGGTCCCTTGGGGATATTAAGTTATCTAATTCTCACAACTCTGTCAGGAAGGAACTATTATTAGTCCATGTTTCAGATGATGAAATTGAGGCCTAGTTGTTTGATGCTAGTCACACAGTTTAAGTCAGGGACAGCCAGACTGCCCTGGGCAACTAAGTTTCAGAGAATGAGTCTTTAAACACCAAGTCTTCAACATAGAATGAGTCTTCAACTACCTCTGTTGATTATTCTTACAACAAGTATTTTCTTTACCTTGACATCTGCACAACACTACCTTCTTGGTCTGGAGGAAGAGAACAGTCAAGGGCTAATACTGGGTTAGCAGTTCTTGTTCTGATCTTAATTCTACCACCAGAAAATTTGTGATTTTTGCATGAGATACCCTGACTTTGCTCTGTCTTTGGTTTCTTCATTGGTGGAGGAACTGAGGCAGAATAACTGCCCTTAACCTCCTTGAGTGCCAGAGAGATGAGTCAGTGCATGTAAACACTAGCAGTATACAGGATTAGATCAGGTGGTGTGTGTGTGTGTGAGTGTGTGTGTGTGTGTGTGTGTGTTATGAAGAAGGATCAGTGGGCACACATTATCTACTGCCATTGGCTCCTGGCAGGTACAATGATGGAGCAACTTCATCTGAAACACTTCATTATTTTCTTCTGCTTTCACCAAACACTGTTTTTTTTTGGTAATTAAAATAGAAGAAGACAACTTAAAAAAAGTCATTTTGTAGAAGTGGGTTGTTCAGGTGCAGGACTACTTAATGAACATTTGTGGGTGCCCATGGGTATGATTGTGGAGGACAGTTGGGTTATATGGTGGATGGCAGGAGCTGAATGACAGAGCCAGGATTATGGGAATCCAAGAAAGCCAGGTTGGAAAGCAGGCATTCAGGTCATTGTGTTCCACATTTCTTCCTCTTCCCAGCTACTATCTCTCTCTAATGAATAAACCCCATCTGTAAGAACCTGTCCCCCCCCATGTGCTCCACCCACTTCTACTCAGAATTTCCTTGATTCAATCCCTTGATACACCTCATGGCCTGTGTACCAGGGATATGTGAAGCAGTAGAGAAGAAAAACCCAAAAAAGGATTCTGGGCCTTTTTGGCTTGTGCTTTGAAAGATTATCATAGGTAGAAATCTGGGTTAGGGGGAAAACCCTGAACCAGAGAGACCAGTTATGAGGCACTGGCCAGAATCCAAGAGTAAAGTGGTTTCTGAGACCAGTGGTGCCATGAGATAGAAGAGTGGGGGAGGAGACAGGGGTTCTTGTGGTTAGAACCCCCTTTCCCATCACTGTCAAGAGAATAGGGGCTGCTAGGAGAGTCAGAGTAGAGCTGGAGGATTGGTGGGATGGCAGGAAAATAGTTATGTGTGTATCCCCCAGTTTTTTCATAGACTGAAGCTAACCTAAAGCCTTTGTGTGCAGCAAAAATAGATGTTCTCTCTTCTCAAGAAGGGTGTATACCACTGAAAGATAGTGGGAAATTTCAGCCACCTCATAAAGAAATAGTAGTATTTCCCTTGGGTATTGCAACCTCTTAAGGACTCAGGAACCATAGTCTCTGCACTGCTTCCTTGTCAGGCTGGGAAACTGGTATAATTCTCATATTAGGGGAAGGGGTTGCTGGAGGGAATCTCACTCCATATCTCTCTGGCCTCAAGTCCTAAGGCAGGCTTGGAAGTCAGGGCTCTATGTAATGAGGCTCTGCCTTCAACAAGGTCCTTGGAGCAAGATCTGCATGAAGTTACTTTGGAGTGGTTCCAGTAGGATATATTGGCAATGATTTTTGTTTTCATTTCATTTGGAAGTCTTTTGGGGGTTCTTTTCTCAAGAGACACCTGCTAATTCTGCTCCACAGAGAAGGAACAGCCTGGAGACTCCCTAAGAGATCTTCCTTGGGAGCATTTGATGTGGTTCTTCAAAGTGGCCCGTGGTGAAATTATAGATGGCTTATCAGACAACTAGAAAAATTTGGGGAAAATTTGATTTATGCAGGAAATCATAAAGATGGAAGACAATGGTTTCAAGTGTTAATTTTCATCTTCTTGTTCCTTGATCTGTTTCTGGCAAATATCTTAGACATTTGCATTCATAACATTTTGCTGCTTCCTAGCATATGTAGACATTCCAGGACCAGAGAGTTTAGTGGGTTGAACATAGGATTCCATCTCCAGGCTCTTACTGTCCTCTGAGCATCACCAATAGTGACCCCTGAACACAGAGCCAGAAGGAAGCTCTTGTACATTGCTGTGTGACTCCACCCCCACCCCACACAAATAGAAAATAAAGAAATGATATAACTTCATGTTTTTGCCTAGAAAATGTTAGTCTTGGGTTTTTAATCTTTTAGATCAGTGGTTTTCAGCCAGGTTCTGTCATCCATATGGGACATTTTGGCCATCACAATTGTGGGTGCACTGGGTGTGTGAATGGCTTCTGGTGGGGAAGGACCGGGGTGCTGCTGGACACCCAGCAATGCATAGACAGTTCACCTCATCAATTGGATGGAAAAAAAATCTAATTTAGATGATAAAAAAAATCTCTGTGAGGAAGAAATTGAAGTTAAAAGAAAGAGGAAGAAGGAAACATAAAGTGTTCTCCAAGTCCTTAAAAGTGCTTACTGTACTCTTCTTTCTGACACCCAATTGGGAGAACAGACTAGTCACAGGAGCACAGACATTTGTCTGTCACTCAGGCGCTATTTCAATAGCACAGTTGCTCAAGACATTAGTTTGGAACAGGAAGGTGAAGCCTGCATAGTGTGATGAGTCTGTAGGGGTAATTTGTGGAGGCAGAAGGTTTAATAGGCCAAATGGAAAACTCTGTCTGCCAAAATACTTTTGAAAGATTTAGGGGAATTTTGGAAGATGATTTTGTTGAGGACACTGTATGTAGTGCTCAGAAGAGACAATTCCTGCTCATCAAGGGCAGAGTGTGAACTCCTAAGGTCTGAGAGTCTGAGCTTGTCCTAGATTTTCCTATGCCTGGAACCAGAGTAGATAGGGGATAAGCTTAATTTTATATTCTACTCATCTCTGTGTTTCCTCATCTTCCTTAAAACATGCTTTATTATGTTTGTTTCTGGGCCATACCTGGTGGAGCTCAGGAGGTTTTTCTGACTTTCTGTTCTGGAATCAATCCTGGTGGAATTTGGGGGATGATATGTGGTGCCAAGGATTGAATGAGTGCCAATCACATGTAAGGCAAGTCGCCCACCCTTTCTAGTATTTCTCTGGCCCCTTCCTAATGTTTTTAAAATATATAATATCTTAAAATAAAACAAAATAAAGACAAGAGAAACATAGATTCTTTCTGCCCATTATCCAGCTTCAGTGAGTGTCAATGCTAAACCATTCTTAGATTCTCTACTTATTTTTAAACTAGAAGTAGCTCCCAATAATTACCAAGTGCCTGCCTACTAGTAGAAGCAGTGAAGGAGAGAGCTTTGCCAGTGAAGGAGAGAACTGATTTCCCAGCAGTTGTGTCTCCCTGGAGGAAAATTGATAATGGTTATATACTCTCATAGGTCCTGGTATATGGGGGAATGGGAATGCTCAAGACTTCTAGGTGGGAAAGGGCTGATCAGAGACAAGTTTCCTTCTTTGGCATCTTCTTAGTAGAGTGCTGGAAAAAATGTGTTTCTGGTTTCTAGAAGGGATCCTCTTAGATGACAAGCCTTGAAGGATCATTTGGATATTTCCTTTTAGAAGAAAGGAATTTCTTTCCCTTCCTATGTGCCTTTGTCCTAAGCCCTTTGTGTGCACTGGGCAGTGGATTGCTGGGCATTCTGTGTTGCCCTTTGTCTTGGACCTGATGCTTCATCGCTGTCTGAATTCCCTGGGAAGCATGGGACTGGGTGAGGGAAAGGGTATTTCTTATGAAGGGATGTGCGATTAGCATTCATAATTCTTGCTTCCCTGAATTTATCAGTGTATGGAGGGTTCTCCTGGCCCACCCACAGGCAGTCTTCCTAGGGTGGTCAACTTTGATCAGTCAACTTTCTGCAAACAGGGTTTGCTTTCCTCACTGTGTCTCCTGGAACTATTGATTATTTATTTGAGGCATTTGGAGAACAGACATGCATTTTCTTGACTCTAGGTTTTGTTGTATATTCTTACTAAAAAGTTCTTCAAAAGGTGAGCACATTATTGAATAATCAACTAATTGATGTTTATACATTTTAATTAGTGCTGGGTGCTAGGTTTTTTTCGATGTAAACATTCTAGACTAAGTTCATAATTGACAACATTACTCTGAAGGTCTGGACCCCTGAATGGTCGTTTCCCATTGACATTTCTTCGTTAAATGTGTTCTAATGCATTCCTTATTCTGCAAGGAGGTTTAGTGATGTCAGTTTGTCATGAACATCCTGTGTCACAAGAGTAGATTTTCAAGTATGAGACCTGTGGAAAAGGCAGCTCCTAGTATGTCCTAATAGATTGCTACTCTGTGCTTGTTATGTGCCAAACACTTGACTTCCATTAACTCTTTTCCCCTAGGATATTTCTGCTGAAGTAGCACTCCCATTTGGCAGCTTAGGAACTGAAGTTTAGGGAGGCTAAGTCCTGCTAAGAGGAAGCCTTGACTTTTAGCCCAGATTTATCTGATTCTACAACCCAAATACTTTGCTTTCTACCATGCCCTGGCTCTCGGTGGCAGTTTGCACTAAGTTAGACAGAGAAGATGGGCTCAGGTACTGTAAAAAGGAGTCTGGTTGCTCCAGCTAATGAAATCTTCACATTGAGCACTCTGGAAGACTAAGCTTTTGAATGTGATAAGTTACCTCTGGCCTATTTTGAGCTGATTGTATATATAAAAGAGAACTGCACTCATATCCTTGAGCCAGATTTGGTCAACAGATGTGTTTTGTTTGGTCTGCATAGTGTATTTTTTTTTAATGGGACTAGTTGTCATCACTTAAAAAAGTGGGAGAGTTTACACTGACGTTTTCCAAAAAATCTTGGCTTCTCTGGAACTTTCAGAAGATCCCCAGGCCCAGGCCCACATTCTTGTTTGGCAGTGCTTCATTAGAGCAGCTGCTTTCTCTGAATGTATCATAGACTCTTGCTTTGTCATCTTTACCAACTCTGCTGTCTTCCACCTCACTTTCATTAGTTGCCAGGACTTTTTAGGCATTGGAGGTAAGAGATCTTTTTAGAAGTTGTATACATTTCTTTTTTTTTTTCTGCCAGTGTCAGGGATGTTTTAGGTGAAGGTTGTTCTGTATTTGATTTAAAAATCTTCAACCTATTTTTCCCCTTTGTAAATTCTGGAAATAGTTACATTCCTTATGAACTGACATATCTATATCCTTCTGCCCTTCCCTCTTTTTAACCTCTAGTAATGACTAATTAAGTATATTTTGAATTTGAATATCAAATCAGTGAGCTATGGGAGCCTCAGGAAGAAAGGACCCAGAGACTCAAATTACAGATCTTAGTACAAGAAAGTTAGAAGTATGGGCAAAACAGCTGGACAGTGAGAAGGTGGAGTGACCACTGGCAGGAGAGAGGAAGAGCTGTGTGGTTGCTCCCACTGCACTTCCAGCTTAGGGTCCTCTGTAGTCCCAGCATTCCTTGGGACATTTGGTTGTTGCTTACTGTAATGGCAAGTATTGTTCTAGATGCCTGTGATGCCTCTGTAAACAGAATCAGATAATGCTTTATTCTCTGGGAGTTTATATATTGGTGGGGCAAAACAGATCCAAACAGAAAAGTAGATAAATCTGTAAGGTGATAAAAAGGGCCAAGAAGTAACATAAAGTGAGTGTGGAGTCTGAGAGAGGCTCTATGGGGCAGGAATGTGATGATAGGAAGGCTCTTGATAGGGTGATATGTGAACATAGGGGAACATTTCTCATAGAAGGGTTTAGCATGTGCCAAGAGTAGGAGTATTCTGAATCCAAAGAACAACAGGAAGAATTGTGTGATACAAATGCAATTGTTAAAGGGAGCAGGAAAATAGAGGACAGGTAGGGTTTCACAACTATGTACAAGGGTTTAGATTTTGTTCCATGAAACAGGAAGCTACTGGAAGATTCTAAACATAGATGCCACAATCTGACTTACATCCTAAAAAATAAAAAATATTGTATGGAGAACAGTCTGTAAGGTAACTAATATATGTGAAGAGCAACTAATCCGAGGCTCTGCAGTAGTCCAGGTATGACAGAATGGTGACTGTGTGGGATGACACTGGAACTGGTATAGTGGGTATGGGGAGACATAGCCACATATAGTGGTGTAGAGCTAAGCTCCTGAACCTTTCTAGTATTATAAACCATATTTACTATAAAATTGATATATTTACTATATATAGTAAGTTATATTTACTGTAATAGTAAAACTTTAAATATTACAGTGATGGTTTGGACTAGAGTACTGGTAGAAGTGGTTATAAGTAGACAAGTGTTGAATATATTTTTGTAGACAGGGCAGGATTTGATGATATAGATGGTACTGGATCTAGAAAGAAACAAGTAGGATTCCATTTTTGAATATCAACATTGCTTTATTAATTGCCTTTCTCAAAATATGGGTAAACAAGGCAAGTGGAAAAATCTTGCAAACTCTAATTTCAGGTGACACAGTGGTAGGGCATTTGCCTTTCACACCGCTGACCTAGGATGGACTGTGGTTTCATCCCCCAGTGTCCCATATGGTCCTCCAAGACAGGAGCGATTTCTGAGCGCATAGTCAGGAGTAAACCCTGAGCGTCACTAGGTGTGGCCCCAAAACAAAAACAAAAAAACAAAACAAAGCAAACTCTAGTTTCAGAAAAATCAGGATAGTATTTATGGGACAATAGATGAGATCAGCTGGAAGTTGTGTAGGAGGAAAAGAAGAGAAGTAGCATGGGAAGTCAGTGAGGGAAGTGAAACCTTTGCTTGCAGCACTCATGTGAATTGATATATAGCTGTTGGAAGATAGTTTGATCAAAGAAACAAAAGAAGGGGGTTTATAGAGATTCATAGATGCCAGCCACCATGTTTGTAGGAAGCAGGGTGGAAGAGAGCTTTGGCTTGTTAAAATAACTAAAGAGGTATCCGATTAAAGACAGACATTTTTCCTTTCCCAGCCTAAAGGAACTTTAAATAGAAACTATAAGTATAAGGAAAATGAATGCATTTATTGCCAGTGAGGAATGGAGAATATTATGACCAAAGGTCCCAATGAAAAATATTATGATGTTAGATGTACTTTTTAAATTAAAATTTAAAAAATTCTGTTTTTTTTGTTTTTTTTTTTGTTTGTTTTTGGGCCACACCCGGTAACGCTCAGGGGTTACTCCTGGCTATGCGCTCAGAAGTTGCTCCTGGCTTGGGGGACCATATGGGACGCTGGGGGATGGAACCGCGGTCCGTCCTAGGCTAGCGCTGGCAAGGCAGACACCTTATCTCTAGTGCCACCTTGCCGGCCCTAAAATTTAAAAAATTCTTAAAATCACTGAAGTTTGAGGGAAAAAAGCTACCAGACCCAAATATATGATTAAGTGGGAGCCTAGAGAAAGGTACAAATCACTAGACAATTTAGGTTGCTTTTGCCTCAAGAACATTTGTTGGTCCTCAATCTGGAATTTGGTATTGGTGCTCTTCCAGGACAAGGAGGGTAGAAGTAAAATTCCGTGCTGTCCAAACAGCATCATCCAACAGGATACTTTCTGCATATAAAGCAACAATTATCAAGGATATTAGTGAATCAGAAGTAAAACCATGCTTCCATACTCCTAAAAGACAGTAGAAAGTTTGCCTCGGTATGTATGATGAGAGAACTGTAGGGTAATTGTGCTCAGTGGCTGCCTTTGCGCAGATTATGAGGATGGTTCTAGGTCATTTTGAATTAGAGAATTGAGTTGAAATTGCACATTACCTCAACCTTCCATTCAGAGGTATCAGAATCAGACTTGTGGATGAGAGAGCCAGCAACTGGTAGAAGTTACAAAACAAATTCATGTATTAACTGTTTATTATGTTCATAGAAAATGAAGGAAAGCTTGTAAATATCTTCAGGAATGACTAACGATTAGAACTGATTTGGCAGATTTGGAAAAGACCAATCAGGGCCAGAGAGAATTTGTCTTGCCTTCCTGACAACCCTGTTTTGCATTCTGAATCCCACATAGGGGTCTCCAAATCAGAGTTGACTCCTGAGTCCATCAGAGTCCACTCTGAGCATAGACCCAGGAGTACCTGCTGAGCATTGCTGGGTGTGCCCTGAAAATGAAAAAAATAAAATTAAATTAAAAGAAAACTAAGCAGAATGTATAAAAATAAAAATAAATAAAATAAAAAAACTAAGTGATTTGTCAGCATATTAGACAAAATAAAAGAGAGACTGGTAATTTGCATGATAAAAGTTCTAAGAAATTACTCAGAAAGCTGAACAGGGAATGAAAAGACAGGTTAATAATGGAATTTCAAATTAATAATACTGGGATATGCATCTGGAAAAATGTAATTTGACTATCACTTTACAGAGTACATAAAAGTAAATTTCACAAGGATTAAAACTCTTAAATGTGAAAGGAGGGGCCAGAGAGATAGCATGGAAGTAAGGCATTTGCCTTTCATGCATAAGGATGGTGGTTCGAATCCCAGCATCCCATATGGTCCCCCGTGCCTGCCAGGGACAATTTCTGAGTGTAGGTCCAGGAGTAACCCCTGAGCACTGCCAGGTGTGATCCCAAAAACCAAAAAAAAATGTGAAAGGAAAAATTATAACAATTCTGAGTGATAATGTAAAAATCAAGATGTGTTTTGTTAGGGAAGGGCTTCTTTAAAATGATGCAAAGACCTTTAAACCTAACTTAGGAGAAATTGACAACTTATTTAATTAAGGAGCATTATGCAAATTATATAGTTTATTATAACAATGAAAAGTTTTATGAGTTTCTTGAGGGTCAAGACTGTGTTTATTTTATTCATCATTGTATGCTCATACTTTATGGACATCTAAAGTCAAATCTCCAAGGCAATATTCACTGAATACTTAAAACAATTCTCTAATGTGGGTCACTCCTTTACTGAACCCCATCAACATTGTAAACCACCATCCTGGTCTGTTGCTCTTCTGTTTCTACTCAAACTTAGAAACAGAAATGTTAGCTTAACCATCGAAATATTAAAAGCATTATTCAGGAACAGAGAGAATACAGTGGATAAAACCACTTGCCATGCACAGGCTGACCTGATTTTAATCTTTGATACCCCAGAGTCCCCTGGAAACTGCCAGGAGTGACACCATGAGCACAGGAGTAAGTCTCTGAAATGTTTTCTATGTATGGCCCAACCCCACCACCCCTAAATTAAAAGTATTAATCAGTGTAGATATATGGTTAGGACTGAGAATATTGCTGAGATGAATATAAGTTCTCCATCCTGAAGGAGTTTATAATATAACTGTGAAATTCACTAATAGGAAAAGATAAGTGACAAATCCAGGCCATTAGAAACCCACTGATATGCATTTGAACAGAGATAACACTTCTAGATATATTCATTGGGAAAGGTATCATGGAGAAGGGAAGATTTGATTTATGTATTGAAAGAGGATAAATTTATGGATAGTGAGCAATTCTAGACTTCTATTCCAGGAAAGCTACTTTCCAGAACAAAGAGTGTTCAAGGTTTATTGAGGATGAAGTGTTCTCTGTAGGCAAGAAAAATTTAAGGTGCTTTGAGGAAATAGGACAATATGATTAGAATGAAAAGAGGTATCTTACGAATAAATTTCTTAAGACTTAAAAAGAGAGAGAGAGAGAGCCATAGGGTGCTAGAGAGATAGTACAGCAGCTAGGATACTTGTTTGCACAGGATCCATCTGGGTTCACTCTCTAGTATATCCTATGGTCCCCTAAGCTCTTCTAGGAGTGATTCCTAAGCACAGAATCAAGAGTAAGCCCTTCATAATGGTGGGTGTGGCCCCCAGCCTCCAAAATCAAAACAAACAAAACAGAAATGAGAACCATAGTGCTAGAGACATAATGGCCTTACTCTATGAAAATGTGTCCAAAGGCAAAGCAATTTGCCAATTTGGTAGGGTCAGAGGAAATGCAGTGGATATTTGTGGGTGTTGCTGCCCAGCACATGCTTGTGGTGCCTTCTTCTTGGCATTAATGGAATCAGGATGGTGTCCCAATGGAGGAGAGCAGAGTAGAGAAATAAAGAGATATTTGCATCTACATGATGCAAAACTGGAAAATAAAAGCCTGTACTTTTTATTATTACATAAGAAACTTCAATTTTTTTATTTGTAGTTGAATCAAAGTGAAAAAAGAGAAGCCCTCCAGAAAGACCAGGAAAATTAAAAAAGCAGATACATATATGTGGTCAAATTCATGTTACTGGATATTATTGTCTTTTTTGCTATAAAATGCTGTTCCTGGTTTCAAAAAAAAAAAAAAGTATCCCAGGCATAGGCTTATACCTACCTGAATTTTTCCCATGTAGCCATTAGAAACATGTATTTGCTTATGACTCCTGTGTGTTTGTTTACAGTTTTTATAGCTATTCACTTGTCTATACTTGAATATGCAGTTCAACATTTCTTTTTACCAGACTCCTGATTTTTAATTTTTCCAACCCAGACTTGTTTATTCCTTAATCTTATTGAGTCATGTAACAGCAACATCATTTATCCAGTTACTTAGGCCAGAAATCTAGGAGTTATCTTTCAACCTGCTCTTTACTATAGTTCTCATGACTAGGTGTCAGAAAACTCTATTGAGTCTACTTTTATTAACTGTGTGGTTAATTAAATTTGGGGGGGTCACACCTAACTGTATCAGGAATCACTCCTGCTGGTGCTGGGGGACAATTTGGGGTTCAGAAGATTGAACATTGGTCAGCCACATACAAAGAAAGCACCCTACATACTGTACTATCTTTCAGGTTCCTGATTCTAATATATTTTGTTGTTTGTTTTGAGGTTATACCTGATTATGCTCAAGGTTCACTCCTGGCTCTGTGCTCAAGAGAGCTGGTGCTGGAGCTGGTGGTCAGGGATCAAACTCAGGTCTGTATTTTTGCAAAACAAATACCCTACCCACTGTACTTTCTCTCCGGTCCCTGATTTTTCAAGTCTTAGCAAAGAAAATGTTTTAATCTGGTAACGAATACTTACAAATAACAAATAAGAATTTTAGTCATTGTAGCATGGTTAGAGTAAGAAAGAAAGTACATAGGATTGGTATAGTAAAGCAATAAAACCATTATTGTTATGAAACTATTTGAATTAATAATTTTGTGAGCTGAATAAAAATTCAAATCTATAAAAAACATGTGTTTCTATATACTAGTCATTAAAACAGAAAACAAAATAACAAACACTTGCAATAGTCTCCTAAACATCAAAATTATAGTAAGATATTATCTGAAAGCAAGAAGACATAAAGAAATTAAGTCAGGGTCAGTGGTCATACACATGCATTGTATCATGCAAGAGACCTGAATTTGACCCTTGACAATTACAATTAAAGAAGAATTAAATAGATGGAGAGTTACTATATTCACAGGCTGATCAAAATTTAACTGTAAATTCTGTGAGTCACATCTAATTTCAACATATTTTTAAAATGGACATTAACAAGCTGTTTATCAAATTATATGGAAAGGAAAGAATCAAAAGTAGACAAGACAATTATGAAGAGTAGGAACAGAGCTGGAAGAATTTCACACCAGATAGCTAGACTTACTACAAGTGATAGCAATGATGGGAACAGAAACTGACATAACTGCTTTGAACAACTTTAGCACCTACCAAACCTAAACAAACATACACACACTTTAGTCTAAATTCCATTCTATCTGTATACCATATGAAAATGTATAGCAGAGTTAAGAAAAGGCAGCTATAAGAATGTTTGTAGAGGACCAGAATGACATTATAGGGGGTAAGGCACCAGCTTTGCACACACTGAATCAGAGTTTGATTGCTGACACTGCATATGATACTTTAGTATTGCCAGGAGTAACCTCTGAGCTCAGAGCAAGAAGCAAGTTCTGAAAACAGCTGGGTGTCACCCAAAAACCAAACAAAAGAATGTTTGTAGCATTCATATTATTTCTCTCCTCAAACTGAAAGGAAGCCAAATATCTGAAGAATAGGAGGAATAAATAAATTGTCATTTATTTATACAATGGGATGTATCTAGGTATAAAAGAACTAAACTATAACTGTATGAAAAGACATGATGAATTCTTTGATGATATAAATTAGGATAGTAGTTACCTGGCAGATTTAATGATGTAAGTTGAAATTAAGAGTGTTTCTGGGGGCCGGGCGGTGGCGCAAGAGGTAAGGTGCCTGCCTTGCCTGCGCTAGCCTTGGACGGACCACAGTTCGATCTCCCGGCGTCCCATATGGTCCCCCAAGCCAGGAGCAACTTCTGAGCGCATAGCCAGGAGTAACCCCTGAGCGTTACCGGGTGTGGCCCAAAAACCAAAAAAAAAAAAAAAAAAAAAGTGTTTCTGAAGTGTAGGTCATGTTCTGTTTCTTGAACTGGATGGTGGGATATCTGAGGAAAGTTATGAATATTTATCTGTATATTTATGATTGTATATTTCTTTTGTTTTTTTTTTTGGGTCACACCCAATGGTACTCAGGGGTTACTCCTGGATCTGCACTCAGAAATTTCTCCTGGCAGGCACAGGAGACCATATGGATGCTGGGATTTGAACCACCGTCTGTTCTGGATCAGCTGCATGCCCTACCACTGTTCTATCTCTCCGGTCCCATGTTTTGTATATTTCTTATATCTTATATTTTATTAGAATTTTTATCTGAGAAAAAGTAGATTTTTACTTCAGTTCTGAAACCAAAATAAATTACAATTAGTGTCAATATTTAAGTATAAAAGGAAAGTTCCACAATTAAGTATGAGTCAACATATATAATTTTGTTACCAAAAATTAGGCTGCACAAATTTATGTATATATATGTATATATATATATGTATGTATATATATGTATATATATATGTATATATATATATGTATATATATATATACAGACACATGTATGTTCCTATGTATAAAAGTAGTCATTGAGGAGTTTTTGTGTAATGGTTTTGTTAAAACCAAAAATATGTTATTTTTCTAACTTTATTTAAACACCGTGATTTACAATAGTCATAATACAGTTGTTTTGGGATTTAGTGTTCCAATACCATCCCACCACCAATGGGACCCACCACTGTCCTAGTTTGCCAGGCTCCAAGCCTGCCTTCTTAGAAGTCACAAAGTAATTTATTTTATATTGCTTGTTACAACAAAATGGCAAATGGAATTATCAAAAAATAGTTCAGTAAAAGAAATTTGTGAAAATTGGTATATGGCATTATTAAAGGATCCTCACATTGTCTGAGGACTTATTGAGCTGTTGGTTGATAATTGTGCCTTCTGTGTTATTTTCATTTATTGAGCTTGGTGGGTTTCTATACTGCTTCCCATCTTATCTGGTGTGTTCAATTCACAGGATTGTGAATTGTGGAGGCATTGTAAGGTTGTATATGCAGCTGTAGGTACTGGGGAGTTGTAGAACTGTGATGGTTCTTTGCCTTAGCATCTCTCCTGAGCCACAAAGAGGATCCTGCTACCACTCTATCTGCCTCAGTTTCTTGGGTTGGCATGACTTCTGATATTAGTCATGAAGCTGTGAAGCTGAGTTGTTTATATGCTGGAGGCTGTGGTGGTGTGGGTATGACTACTGGAGCTTTAGAAGTCTGGGGACTCAACCTTTTCCCCTCCCAGATGGATCCAGAGTTTTCAGCCTTAAGACTGGTGTACCTGAGCATTGGCTTGGCATTTCTTCTGAGCTTCAAATCAAAGATATTTTGGTAGAGAGAATGAGGTTGATTGTAAAAATAATCTGATGGTCAGGAGAAATTGATGAATAGTGAGTAGAGAAGTTGATGAACACTTACACAGTGTGATTTACTTCAAGTATATTCTATATATATATTTAAAATAAATAAATAAATAAATATTTATATCAACAAATGTGAGATTTGGGATATATATACCAAACTCTTATCTAGCTTGGTGAGCTTATGGGGCATTTCAGTTTTAAGGAATTTGAGTTTCTTGTTTTGTTTTTGGACCACACCTAATTGTGTTCAGAGATTTAGTCCTGACTATGCTCAGGGAATACCACTGCTAGTGCTTAGGGTACTTTGGGAAGTTGATGATTGAACCTGGGTCATGACTGCAAGGCAAATGCCTTATTTCCTATACTGTGTCAGAGAATAGGAATACTCCAGCCCCAATTCTGCCTAACTTTTTATTAGTTTCATGATAAGGATCAATCTTGAAGAAAAGTCCTTTTTCTCTCTACTTTCAGCCAGTTTTCCATTTTTCTCTTTTGCTCTTTTTCCACATGTCTCTCTTTTTCATTTTGTTAACAAAAAAATACTTTCTCATGGGGAGTAATATAGGCAATGCCATCAGATATAGAAAACCTTGGCAGTCCCCATCCCAATGCCACAGTCCTGACAAAGTCAGTTCCTCTATATCTGCTTCCATGTACATGCCTGTGTACAGTTGGTCTTTTCTGTTTTAAAACATAAATGCCTCCCTGCTTCTAACAACTTTTAATTACTAATTATTCCTTGAATTGCTGGTGTTGTTCACCCCTACAAAACCAGCCCCAAACCCCCTTTGCCCTTTCCCTGTACATAACCAGCAATGACAGCATCTAATTATGTGATAT
Organism: Suncus etruscus; assembly: GCF_024139225.1. Classification (NCBI taxonomy): domain Eukaryota; kingdom Metazoa; phylum Chordata; class Mammalia; order Eulipotyphla; family Soricidae; genus Suncus; species Suncus etruscus. The sequence continues at coordinate 35,757,971 of NC_064853.1, forward strand.
TTCTACTAAAGACTTCGGATGGGAGATGTTCAAAAGGGATAAAGCTTGAAAGGAAAGTACAGGGCAGCTGGATGGGGGTGGGTGGGGAAACCCTGACAGGAGGCTGTTTCCAAGGATGCAGGGAAGTCTTTGTCTTCCTCTTTCCTTTTAGTCTGAGTGTCCCCTGCCTAGGGCCTCCCATTTGTTACTGCCTTGGGGGGACAAATGACCTCTTAGAATTCAGAAAAAAGATCTTAGCTTTTGAGTTCCCAGAGCTTGGTGGGTCTGCATAGGGGGTGAGGGGATGGGGGATGGGGGGATGTAGGATAGGGTGGGGAGCGGAGGGGTTGATGGGGGTAGGCACTAGAGCTAGAGGTTTAGAGCATAGATTTCAAAGGCTGCCTGAAGTGTAAGGTTTCTCCTAGCTCCCCTCAAATACCCTGAGGGGGACAGGGAGGAGAGGCCAATGTTGGTGACCTTGAAGAGGCAGCTGTGCCCTCTGTACAAGCTGTACCCTAAAGGGCATTGCTTTGGCATATTCTTCAGAAGAGTGGAGAGATAAAAAAAGAAACTCATGCTCTTGCTTTGGTGGTGTATGTCAAAGCTCAGTTGGGGGATTGACCCTACTTTCCAGTGCCAGGATCCTCATTCAAATAGAAATGGATTCAAGTCTATTATCAGAGTCCTGGAACATCCTTAGACTGGGAAAGTGCTCCTGGAAGGTACAGAGAAAGCATGTAGCTAATCTGTGGCGGAGAGGAGGCCCAGCTATTCAGTGGAGAGAGATCCAGGTTTGAGGGCAGAGTGGGGTGGGCAGAGGCTGTGTGCCAGGCCAGGGGCACTCGCTGAGGCAGGACTTTAGAAGTCACTTTGGTGAGAAAGAGCTGGAAGAGAGACTTAATGCTGTGGATTTGTCAGATGGAAGATTTTTATTTGGGTGCAGTGAGATTCAGTGCCCTTATGGACTGAGGAGTCTTGGCTATATTTCATGGCTTTCATGGCGCTGAGGGGCTTCCTGAACTCTTTTTGGTTTTGAGTTTTGTTTTTGGGTCACACCCACTGATATCTCAAGACTTCCTCCTAACTCTTAAGCTTAGGAGGGACCATATGGGGACTGGCCGCATGGAAGACAAATGCTCTACCTGCAGTACTACCGTATTTTCCGACGTATAAGATGACCAGGCATATAAGACGACCCCTAATTTTACAGTTAAAACATAGGTTTAGGCCTATATTTGCTGTATAAGACAGAAAGTTCCTGTGTTGCAACTGTATGTACCACAGTGAGCAAAGGTTCAAATGTTCTACTGTAATAGACTTCCTCTCTGACTGGCCAATCTGCGCAGGCTTTTTACAGTATATATTAGGGTACAGAACATTGTAGAATTTGCATGCATAAAAAGCCTGCTTGGATTGGCTGAGTTAGAGAGGCGGTCTGAGCAGTCTTGCAGTGATTGGTGCAGGATCGAGTTGGAAAATTCATTTTGTGACAATATCCAGACGGTTTTCGTTTTGCAGCATTCCGAAACGTTTTTCGGAGTATACTCGGCGTATAAGACGACCCCTGATTTTTGGTTGACTTTTTTTTTTGTTTCAAAAGTCGTCTTATACGCCGGGAAATACGGTGTTTCTCCAGCTTCAAACCCAGGGCTCTTCTTAAGTATGATCTGCAGAAGTCATTGCACCTTTCATCTCACTTCTTTGTGGGAATATCATGGACCTTTGGACACCATTGTAACATTTGAAAGTTTTCTATGTCTTCACCACTGCAGCAGGGCTGCAACTGGGGAAAGATGCAGAATATGCCTTTCTGTTTAAGACTGTGTGGTATGAGGCATACTCAGAGCCAGAACTAGATAATCCATGTTCACCAAAGGAAATCAGCAAAGAACATTTTTTGTTTATTTATTTGATCTTGGGGCCACACCTGGCAGTGCTCAGGGGTTATTCCTGGCTCTGCACTCATGAATCACTCCTGGCAGGCTCAGGGGGACCTTATGGAATGCTGGATACAAACCTGGGTTGGCTGCCTGCAGGACAAGTCCTTTCCCTCTGTATTATTGCTCCTGCCATAAAGAACCTTTTAAATGTTTTTCAGTGTTAAGGATTGAACCTCTTTCACATGCAGACATTGACAAGTCTACCGAACTGCCTCCCCAACTGTAAGAACCATTTTTCCGGTGTGGTTTTGGTTTTGGGTCACACCCAGTGGCACTCAAGGGTTACTTCTGGCTTTGCGCTAAATAATCACTCCTGGCAGGCTCGGGGGACTGTATGGGATGCCAGGATTTAAACCCCATTCATCCTGGGTCTACTGCATGCAAGGCCAACACCTTACTACTGTGCTATCACTCCAGCCCCAAGAACCATATATATCTATATCTATATATATTTTTTTTAAGTTTTACATTTTAAAGGAAAATTCTTGCTCACTGACTGGGTTAGGTGATTTTCAATCTGATGTTTATCACTGAGTTAATTTTGGAAAACACCTGGCAAATTCAGTTTCATCAGTACTGAGAACCTTGTCTTAGTCGACATTACATATCAAGGAGCCAGTGGAAGGGAGAAGACTATGGGGGGGCAGAGATTAGGGTGGGTGGATGAAGGCTGGTGTGCTTCTTGGACTTGCAGCTGAGGAGTATGTGTCTGTGGAAATTCTAGTGTTCCATCAGGTTGGAGGTACAGATGACTATGGTCAGCCCGGTTTTATTTGTGTCAACAAGAATCCTGATCTACCTGTTTCTCATTTTCTTCTGCCTTCCTCCTCATGCTTGGCACATGCTAACTTCTTTGCTCAGTGCTGATCCTTATTTTGGCTCTTCCTCCCACTGTTTGTCCCTGTTCCCTTTTCCCCCTATATTGGTATTATTCTTGCTCTAGGGTGGCTCTCTTGTTAATTTCCAGGCATGTCTTATTGTTTCCTTTCTGTTTTTTTGATGGTGGAAGTTGAGCATACCAAATGGTATTGAAGGCTTAGTCCTAGGTCTATATTTCAGGGATCACTTCTGGGGGCTCAAGAAACCATATGGAGTACCAAGTATTGGTATGCAAGTGCTGGTATGCAAGGTCAGTGCCCTACCTGTTGTAGCACCTCTCTGACCTATCTTATTCTTTTATCTCCTCACTTTCCACCCGCTGTGAAGAAATGTGTATCTGCTCTTCAGGAAATGCTGTCTTTTGGGTGGAAAAGGACTGACTTCCAGGCAGTGCCAGAATGAAGATTCTTCTCAGCTGGAAACAAACAAAACCTCTTTATCTGGGAAACTTCCGGTTTCCTGCACTGTAAGCTGTGTGTCTCTAACATGGGGCATGATGCCAGGGACACATGAAATCATAGGATAAGACAGGCACATCTTACTGGTTATTACTTGAAACACTGATGAAAAAATTAATTTTTCTTCCTCAGATCAACTAATGCTACATATAAGCCAGAGCATATTAGGGAGCTAACATACAAATTACATGATATTTAAGATTAAACAGGTGATATGAAATTTGAATGCTTTGGTTAAGATGTTTTAGATTATGTCTTCAAACTTCCTGGGGTATCATCCGCTCTCCTGTGAGAAAATGCTTTAGTGAAGAATTTTGAGCAATACATAATGCATACCTTGTAAGTGGCAGATCATAAGATTCCTATCAAGATTTAAAATATATGTGTATTTTAACTCATTGTAGAGATCAGCAGGACTTTTCTTCTTTTTGTTTGATTTTGGGCTATACTCAGCCATGCTCAGGACTTACTCTGGCTCTGTACTCAGGGATCATTTCTGGTGGGTTTGGGGAATCATAGAGAATGCTGAGGATCAAACCTGGACCAGCCAGGTGAAAGGTAACACCTTACTTGCTGTACTATCCAGATCCTTTATTTTATATATTTTTCTTTCTTTCTTTTTTTTTTTGGTGGGTCTCTTTCCTGTAAGACATATACTCTACCATTGATTGACCTATTATAGACAGGGCAATTGATTTTTTATGAGTTGGGGTTTGCAAATCAAAAGCAAATTTTTGAAGGAATCAAGGTGTTATGGACTGAATTGTATCTCTCCCCATTAATGTTAAATTCTCAGTATCTGAGAACATGACCTTCTTTGGAGATACAGTTTTTACAGAGGTAGTCAAGATAAAATCACACTAGTGGTCATAGGTAGAAGATGATGTGGCGGCATAGGAAAACAATCATCTATAAGTCAAAGAAAGAGGCTTGAATTAGAAGGAATCCACCGTGCAATATCTTGATCTCAGGCTTCAGCTTCTGCAAGTGCAAGAAATTCATTTCTGTTCCCTAAGTCATACCATTTATGGCAGCCCAAGCAAATTGATACATAAGGCAGATTTTTACTAAGAACAATAGACTGAAAGTAGTGAGTTCTGGTAAATCTAAAGTTTGGTAAGGATAGACCCAAATGTCTCTAACTTGTAAACTCCATCCCAAGAGACCTCAAGATGTAAAGAAAATGTGCATCTTAGAATAAAAGTACATGGCAATGAAGAACAAAAGTTTCTTGTTTTATTGACCAACTAACTGTGGCCTTAGTGAAGGATGGGGAAAGACCAGAGGAAATGTACTGGATCTTTTATTACCATGAATTCATTAGCAGAGATCCAGTGTTTTCTCTCTATGTAGGGTAAACCTTGAAGTTGGGTTCAGGTGAGCAATACTACAGCAGGCAGGGCACTTGCCTGCACACAGTTCATCTGGGTTTATTTCCTATCACCACATATTGTTCTTTGAGCTCTTAGTCCTGCGAGGAGTAAGTCTCACTGAGCACAAAGCTATGTGAAGCCTGGAAAATTGCTTTATGTGGCTCCCAAACTTAACAAAGCAAAACTAAGAATAGAAATGCCACCACCTTTCATTACATACCTGTTATTTACCAGGGTAAAGATTTTTCTGTTACTGGGGCCAGAGAGATAGCACAATGGTAGGGTATTTGCTTTGCACACAGCTGATCCAGGATGGATGGTGGTTCGAATCCCGGCATTCAAATGGTCCCCTATGCCTGCCAGGAGTGATTTCTGAATGCAGAACCAGGAGTAACCCCTGAGTGTTGCTGGGTGTGACACAAAAATAGAAACAAACAAACAAAAAAATCTTTCTGTTATCATAAGGCATAGGACCAGATACAAAAGGGTAGAGTGGTATGTCTGAGTTAAAAAATGGAGAGTAGCACAGATAGGGTATGAAATTCTTGGCATTAAATATAGTTTTACTTTTTGGTTTTGGTATGCACAACTGGGTATGCTCAGGGTGTTTCCTGGCTCTGTGCTTAGGGAGCACTCTTGGGGGTGCTTGACTTATGTGATGCTAGATATTGAGCCCAAACTGGTCACATATAAGGCAAGTAAGTACTTTATCCACTGCACTATCTATCTGGACCCTTAAGATAGTTTTCAAGTAGCAGAGTGGGATGAGTGGGATGAGAGCAAGTGAACCAGCAAACTCCAAGACACTTGTTGAGATTACGGCCATGGCCATGAGATTAAGGCCATCAGAATAATGCTTTGGTCAAAATGACGATGCAGGATATAAGTGAAAGAATTGGTGGGGACAGAGACCAATGACCAAAATTCAGGTTTAAGAAAGATATGATGAGGAAATCAGGCAGAAACTTTGTCCCTACATGCCTGAGCCATGTGTGATAGAACCTTGACAAGAAGGATTTAGAATAACATTTTGAATTGACCAAGCATGAATCAAGTATTTATCCAAAATGAACCAGATTTATCAAGAAATGACCCAAATTAAATTCCTGACTTTGATGGGCATAAAGGTCAAGAGAGAAGTTAATTCTGGTCAAAATCAATTTGAAAAAAATGATGGACTCTTTTTACCCTTGATTCAAGATATAAAGATTTTTTTTTCCCTCAGTGTATTATAAATTGCTCCTGGCTTGGGGTACCATATGGGACACCGGAGGATTTAACCTCGGTTTGTCCTCAGTCAGTCATGTGCAAGGCAAATGCCTTACTTCTGCACCACTGCTCTGGCCCTTTAACTTTTGCTTTTAATATTAATTTTGGCTTCTTTCATTGTATGCATTTCATTTGCACTAGAAAGATTCAGTTATATTTTTACCCATTTATTTTTATTTTCTTGATCTCTTTTGTGTCACAGACCACTTATGTGGGAACAACAAAAAAAGGGAGTGACAGAGTGAGAGAAAAAGTGAGAGAGGGAGACCCAAACACAATCATGTATGTAATCAAGGTGTTTAAATAAAAAAAATATGCATTAAAAAAAAAGTGAGAGAGGGAGAAACAGAGTGAGAAAGAGAAGAAAAGGATATATAGAGTGAGAGAAAGAGAGAGAAGAAAATGCCCGCATCAGAGGCAGGCAGCAGGTGTAAGGGAAACGGGGGACATTGGTGGTGAGAAATGTGCACTGGTGAAGGAGTGGATGTTGTACATTGTATGACTTAAACTAAGTCATGAACAACTTCATATCTGTGGGAAAAAACAACCACTCTATTGTGAACAACCTTGTAATCATAGTGTTTAAACAAAGTAATTAAAAAGAGTGCACTCTGGAGGCTGGAGCTATGGTACAGTGGATAAGGCACTTACCTTGCACCTGCTGACCCAGGTTTGATCCTTGGGATCCCATATGGTGCCCTAAGTATTACCATGAGTGCAGAAATCCAGGAGTAAGCCCTTAGCATCTCTGGGTGTGGCCTAAAAACCCATTAGAAAAAAAGTAAACTTTGAACTTGGAGCATAAGAGTGAACTAGAAATCCAGCTGGTTAGCTGGAAAGATGAGCTTGGGACACTTGACTAAGAAGTTCCATCTTTTCTTCAATATTCATGAACTTATGAAACATTTGCTGGTTAGGAAGTTGAAGCAGGAGAGAAAGCAGGATAACATTTAAAGTAGATCCAGAGGATAAAGTGGAAATCCTGTGTAAAACCAGAGATCAGTAAGGAAAATCATCTGAGAATAGGAGAGTAATACATTGCCATGTTCTGTTTGTCTTTAAGAATAGTGGAGACCCTTCCTCATCAGCTGCCAACCAATTTCCAAAGCAAAAAGACAGATTCCGAGCCTGCCTTGCTTGAGCCTAAGATGAAACTTCCATTGCTGCTTCTGCTGATTTGCTCTTGGTGGCCCCTTTCTCCCACCTCCCTTTGCTGTGGACTATTGCTCATTACCAGATTCATTTTTTTTTTTAGGTAAAAAATATTTTATTTTATTTTTTTTTTAATTTATTTAAACACCTTAATTACATACATGATTGTGTTTGGGTTTCAGTCATGTAAAGAACACCACCCATCACCAGTGCAACATTCCCATCACCAATGTCCCAAGTCTCCCTTCTCCCCACCCGACCCCCGCCTGTACTCTAGACAGGCTCTCCATTTTCCTCATACATTCTCGTTATTAGGACAGTTCAAAATGTAGTTATTTCCCTAACTAAACTCATCACTCTTTGTGGTGAGCTTCCTGAGGTGAGCTGGAACTTCCAGCTCTTTTCTCTTATGTGTCTGAAAATTATTATTACAAGGGTGGCTTTCAATTTTCTTAAAACCCATAGATGAGTGAGACCATTCTGCATTTTTCTCTCTCTCTCTCTGACTTATTTCACTCAGCATAATAGATTCCGTGTACATCCATGTATAGGAAAATTTCATGACTTCATCTCTCCTGACAGCTGCATAATATTCCATTGTGTATATGTACCAGTTTCTTTAGCCATTCGTCTGTTGAAGGGCATCTTGGTTGTTTCCAGAGTCTTGCTATGGTAAATTGTGCTGCAATGAATATAGGTGTAAGGAAGGGGTTTTTGTATTGTATTTTTGTGTTCCTAGGGTATATTCCTAGGAGTGGTATAGCTGGATCGTATGGGAGCTCGATTTCCAGTTTTTGGAGGAATCTCCATATCGCTTTCCATAAAGGTTGAACTAGACGACATTCCCACCAGCAGTGGATAAGAGTTCCTTTCTCTCCACATTCCCACCAACACTGTTTATTCTCATTCTTTCTGATGTGTGCCATTCTCTGGGGTGTGAGGTGGTATCTCATCGTTGTTTTGATTTGCATCTCCCTGATGATTAGTGATGTGGAACATTTTTTCATGTGTTTTTTGGCCATGTGTATTTCTTCTTTGTCAAAGTGTCTGTTCATTTCTTCTCCCCATTTTTTGATGGGGTTAGATGTTTTTTTCTTGTAAAGTTCTGTCAGTGCCTTGTATATTTTGGAGATTAGCCCCTTATCTGATGGGTATTGGGTGAATAGTTTCTCCCACTCAGTGGGTGGCTCTTGTATCCTGGGCACTATTTCCTTTGAGGTGCAGAAGCTTCTCAGCTTAATATATTCCCATCTGTTAATCTCTGCTTTCACTTGCTTGGAGAGTGCAGTTTCCTCCTTGAAGATGCCTGTAATGTCCTGGAGTGTTTTGCCTATGTGCTGTTCTATATATCTTATGGTTTTGGGGCTGATATCGAGGTCTTTAATCCATTTGGATTTTACCTTCGTACATGATGTTAGCTGGGGGTCTAAGTTCAATTTTTTGCAAGTGGCTATCCAATTGTGCCAACACCACTTGTTGAAGAGGCTTTCCCTGCTCCATTTAGGATTTCCTGCCCCTTTATCAAAAATTAGGTGTTTGTATGTCTGGGGAACATTTTCTGAGTATTCAAGCCTATTCCACTGATCTGAGGACCTATCCTTATTCCAATACCATGCTGTTTTGATAACTATTGCTTTGTAGTACAGTTTAAAGTTGGGGAAAGTAATTCTTCCCATATTCTTTTTCCCAATGATTGCTTTAGCTATTCGAGGGTGTTTATTGTTCCAAATGAATTTCAAAAGTGTCTGATCCACTTCTTTGAAGAATGTCATGGGTATCTTTAGAGGGATGGCATTAAATCTGTATAATGCCTTGGGGAGTATTGCCATTTTGATGATGTTAATCCTGCCAATCCATAAGCAGGGTATGCGTTTCCATTTCCGTGTGTCCTCTCTTATTTCTTGGAGCAGAGTTTTATAGTTTTCCTTGTATAGGTCCTTCACATATTTAGTCAAGTTGATTCCAAGATATTTGAGTTTGTGTGGCACTATTGTGAATGGGGTTGTTTTCTTAATGTCCATTTCATCCTTATTACTATTGGTGTATAGAAAGGCCATTGATTTTTGTGTGTTAATTTTGTAGCCTGCCACCTTGCTATATGAGTCTATTGTTTCTAGAAGCTTTTTGATAGAGTCTTTAGGGTTTTCTAAGTAGAGTATCATGTCATCTGCAAACAGTGAGAGCTTGACTTCTTCCTTTCCTATCTGGATTCCCTTGATATCCTTTTCTTGCCTAATCGCTATAGCAAGTACTTCCAGTGCTATGTTGAATAGGAGTGGTGAGAGAGGACAGCCTTGTCTTGTGCCAGAATTTAGAAGGAAGGCTTTTAGTTTTTCTCCATTGAGGATAATATTTGCCACTGGCTTGTGGTAGATGGCCTTCACTATATTGAGAAAGGTTCCCTCCATTCCCATCTTGCTGAGAGTTTTGATCAAGAATGGCTGTTGGACCTTATCAAATGCTTTCTCTGCATCTATTGATATGATCATGTGGTTTTTATTTTTCTTGTTATTGATGTTGTGTATTATGTTGATAGATTTACGGATGTTAAACCAGCCTTGTATTCCTGGGATGAAACCTACTTGATCGTAGTGGATGATCTTTTTAACGAGGTATTGAATCCTATTTGCCAGGATTTTGTTGAGGATCTTTGCATCTGCATTCATCAGTGATATTGGTCTGTAATTTTCTTTTTTGGTAGCATCTCTGTCTGGTTTAGGTATCAAGGTGATGCTGGCTTCATAAAAGCTATTTGGAAGTGTTTCTGTTTGTTCAATTTCATGAAAGAGTCTTGCCAAGATTGGCAGTAGTTCCTCTTGGAAAGTTTGATAGAATTCATTAGTGAATCCATCTGGACCTGGGCTTTTGTTTTTCGGTAGACATTTGATTACTGTTTTAATTTCATCAATGGTGATGGGGGTGTTTAGATATGCTATATCCTCTTCCTTCAACTGTGGAAGATTATAAGAGTCCAAGAATTTATCCATTTCTTCCAGGTTCTCATTTTTAGTGGCGTAGAGTTTTTCAAAGTAGTTTCTGATTACCCTTTGAATCTCTGTCATATCAGTAGTGATCTCTCCTTTTTCATTCCAGATATGAGTTATCAAGTTTCTCTCTCTCTCTTTCTTTGTTAGGTTTGCCAGTGGTCTATCAATCTTGTTTATTTTTTCAAAGAACCAACTTCTGCTTTCGTTGATCTTTCGGATTGTTTTTTGAGTTTCCACTTCGTTGATTTCTGCTCTCAGCTTTGTTATTTCCTTCTGTCTTCCTATTCTTGGGTCCTTTTGTTGAGCATTTTCTAGTTCTATTAGCTGTGTCATTAAGCTACTCAGGTAAGCTCCTTCTTCCTTCCTGATGTGTGCTTGCAAAGCTATAAATTTTCCTCTCAGTACTGCTTTTGCTGTGTCCCATAAGTTCTGATAGTTTGTGTCTTTATTGTCATTTGTTTCCAGGAACCTTTTTATTTCCTCCTTGATTTCATCTCAGACCCACTGGTTATTGAGCATGAGGCTGTTTAACTTCCAGGTGTTAAAGTGTTTCTTCTGAGTCCCTTTGGAGTTCACAAATAATTTCAGAGCCTTGTGGTCAGCGAAGGTAGTCTGCAAAATTTCTATCCTCTTGATCTTATGGAGGTATGTTTTATGTGCGAGCATGTAGTCTATCCTGGAGAATGTCCCATGTACATTGGAGAAGAATGTGTATCCAGGTTTCTGGGGATGGAGTGTCCTATATATATCCACTAGGCCTCTTTCTTCCATTTCTCTCCTCAGGTCTAGTATATTCTTGTTGGGTTTCAGTCTGGTTGACCTATCCAGTGTTGACAAAGCCGTGTTAAGGTCCCCCACAATTATTGTGTTGTTGTTGATATTATTTTTCAGATTTGTCAACAGTTGTATTAAATATTTTGCTGGCCCCTCATTCGGTGCATATATGTTTAGGAGAGTGAATTCTTCCTGCTCTACGTACCTCTTGATTAATATAAAATGTCCGTCTTTGTCCCTTACAACCTTCCTGAGTATAAAGTTTGCATTATCTGATATTAGTATGGCCACTCCAGCTTTTTTATGGGTGTTGTTTGCTTGGATAATTTTTCTCCAGCCTTTTATTTTGAGTCTATGTTTGTTCTGACTATTCAGGTGCGTTTCTTGTAGGCAGCAGAAGGTTGGATTGATTTTTTTGATCCATTTAGCCACTCTGTGTCTCTTAACTGGTGCATTTAGTCCATTGACGTTGAGAGAAAGAATTGTCCTGGGATTTAACGCCATCTTTATTTCAAAATTTGGTGTGTCTTTTGGGTAGTCTTGTCTTAGATTAGGTCTTTCAGTTTTTCTCTTAAGACTGGTTTTGTGTCTGTGAAGTTTCTGAGCTGTTTTTTGTCTGTGAAGCCATGTATTCTTCCGTCAAACCGGAAAGTGAGTTTTGCTGGGTATAGTATTCTGGGTGAAGCATTCATTGCATTCAGTCTTTTTTTTTTTTTTTTTGGTTTTTGGGCCACACCCGGTGACGCTCAGGGGTTACTCCTGGCTATGCGCTCAGAAGTTGCTCCTGGCTTGGGGGACCATATGGGACGCCGGGGGATCGAACCGCGGTCTGTCCTAGGCTAGCGCAGGCAAGGCAGGCACCTTACCTCCAGCGCCACCGCCCGGCCCCATTTCATTCAGTCTTGTCACAATATCCCACCACTGCTTTCTGGCATTGAGTGTTTCTGGTGACAGGTCTGCTGTAAATCTCAGGGAAGCTTGCTTGAACGTGATTTCCCCTTTTGATCTTGCTGTTTTTAGAATTCTGTCTCTATCTGTGAGATTTGTCATTGTGACTAGGATGTGTCTTGGGGTGGTTTTTCTGGGGTCTCTTTTGGTTGGTACTCTTCGGGCATGCAGGATTTGATCACATATATTCTTTAGCTCTGGAAGTTTCTCTTTTTTTTTTTTTTTTTTTTTTGGTTTTTGGGTCATACCGGGCTGCGCTCAGGGGTTACTCCTGGCTGTCTGCTCAGAAATAGCTCCTGGCAGGCACGGGGGACCATATGGGACACCGGGATTTGAACCAACCACCTTTGGTCCTGGATCGGCTGCTTGCAAGGCAAACACCTCTGTGCTATCTCTCCGGGCCCTGGAAGTTTCTCTTTAATGATGTTCTTGACTGTTGATTCTTCCTGGAAATTTTCTTTCTGGGTCTCTGGGACTCCAATGATTCTTAAGTTGTTTCTGTTGATCTTATTGTAGACTTCTATTTTCATCTGTTCCCATTCTTTGACTAATTTTTCCATTGTCTGCTCATTTGCTTTAAGTTTTTTGTCCAATCTCTCCTGCTGTATGGAATTGTTATGTATCTCATCTTCCACAGCACCAAGTCTATTCTCAGCTTCTGATACCCTGTCCCAGAGCTTATCCATTTTGTCATTCACTTCGTTTACTGACTTTTTCAGTCCTGTTAGTTGACATGTTATTTCAGTTTGGAGTTTTGTCATTTCTGTCTTCATATTTTCTTGGTTCTTATTAGTGTTCTGTTCAACTCGATCCATGGTTTCTTGGAGATTATTGAGCATCTTCCATATTGCTAGTCTAAAGTCCTTATCTGAGAGGTTGATTAGTTGGTAGGTCATTATCTGGTCCTCAGAATTGTCATCTTCATTCTCTATGTCTGATGCTGGCCTGCGTTGTTTCCCCATTGTCACACTTGTATTGTGGGTTTTTCTACGTGTTGTGGTGGTATTCATTGTCTATATGATGCAGGCAGCACACTCCTCTGGCTCCTCCCTTTCTGGATGGGCTGACTTGCTCTAAGGGAGGGTAGTCCTTCGTGGATGAAGCCTCACACTGGGTCAAATCTTAGGCCCGAGCATGCAACAGAGAAGACAGTCCGGAGAGAAATGTTTGCTTCTGTGATATAGCGCCGTTCTTAGTGTGATTTTTCCTTCTTGTTGCAATGGTGTTCTTTCCTTAGAAAGAGTGCACGGCCACGTAGCGAAGCGGAGCGGCCGTGCTCCGCTGGAGCCTCTTTTTGCCCCACTCGCAAGAGTTTCACGCAAGAGGACAGTAGACATACATAGACAGGTCACACTCACAGTTTTTCACAGTTGGGCCCCACTGGGCCGGTGTACTTTCGTGGATTTTCCCCACCTGGTGTCACACACAGGGAGCCGGCTTTTGCAAAGCTTTGCCGGTTTTCATGCTCTGTAGTCCCTCCCTGAAAATGGCGTCTGGGCGAGCGAGGTTTCTGGAGCCTCTTTTTGCCCCACTCGCAAGAGTTTCACGCAAGAGGACAGTAGACAGACATAGACAGTTCACACTCACAGTTTTTCACTGTTGGGCCCCACTGGGCCGGTGTACTTTCGCGGATTTTCCCCGCCTGGTGTCACACACAGGGAGCCGGCTTTTGCAAAGCTTTGCCGGTTTTCATGCTCTGTAGTCCCTCCCTGAAAATGGCGTCTGGGCGAGCGAGGTTTCTGGAGCCTCTTTTTGCCCCACTCGCAAGAGTTTCACGCAAGAGGACAGTAGACAGACATAGACAGGTCACACTCACAGTTTTTCACAGTTGGGCCCCACTGGGCCGGTGTACTTTCGCGGATTTTCTCCGCCTGGTGTCACACACAGGGAGCCGCACCAGATTCATTTTTTGAGAAATCCCCAGCAAGAGGACATTTCCTGATATGGGATCGCTAGGAGCTGTTTTTCAGACTTCACATGACTATGTCACAAGCTGAAACTGTGTTCTGGATTTTATTCACACTCCTCCCCCCCAGCTATTTCAGAAGACTTAAAGAGGATATCTATATATCCTTCATATATATATATATATATATATATTTTTTTTTTTTTTTTTTTTTTGGTTTGGGGCAATATCCTGTGACGCAGGGGTTACTCCTGGCTATGTACTCAGAAATTGCTCCTGGCTTAGGGGACCATATGGGATGCCAGGGATCCAACCGAGGTCTGTCCTAAGTCAGCCATGTGCAAGACAATAAAAGACAAAACAAAAAAAACCCCACTGAGCTATCGCTCTGGTCCCTCTTCATATATTTCTTTAGGTGTATTTCCTTAGTAGGTATAATTCTTATTGTCTATTTTCTTGTGTAGAGGTAGTTTTCCCCATTCCTTTTATTTTTGGTCATTTTAGTAGGAAATTTTAGTAGATAAGTTTCATTTGGGTTCTGAGTTCATATTAGTGTCAGGCTATAGGGATTGTTTAGCTTGTTATTTTTACCCCCATATGCATCAGTAGTATCATATGACATTGTTCCTTTTTGCTTAGCACATTAAAATGGAGAAATCTTATATATGGAAACAAGTTATTATCAAATAGGGATAGGAACTCATAAATTTTATATTGTAGTGGGGCCCTTCACCCTGAACATTTGTCAGAGTGACTTGGCTTAGGCTTCAGATGATTGGAATGGCCATTCACCCCTGAACCTTGGGTCCCACCCATGAAACCAGCACATTTTTCTGCACCAGCACCAGGAATCCCTTCTATCAGGGAAGGCTCTAATATTGCCCTGACACTGACTTGCTCCAGAGTGGGTTCATCTGATGCCCCTGATGACTTGGATACAGCAACAACTTGCTTTCAGGGAAGGGTTCCTTGCATTGTCAAAAATGGTGAGATGAAACCAGACGATGCTCTGTGACACCCTGTCTTTGACATAGGATCTGTGCAAAAACCAGGATCCCTAACTACAAAAACCTAACTGCAACAACTGTGATTGAGAACTTTTACTGAGACCACAAAGAAAGGTTTTTGGGTTAGACAACTTAGTATGCCTGAAGCCTGTAGTTGATCTTATGGTAGAATGCTTTATGAGTTGGGTCTCTCTGATTTTAGGCCAAATGTTTTTCCATTCTATTTCCCCCATTTTTTGCTGCATCTATGCAAAAACAAACAAAATTCTCTGCCATACACCCTTATTTTTCTTTATTTTAATATCTTATCTTTTAAATAGAGACTCCCACCTTTTGCATAGAACTTTGGGACACAAATTGCTTTGTTTTATTGCATTTTTCTATAAAAATAAGAAGAAAAGAAAAAAGAAAGGCTGGGGCCAAGGGCCAAGTGGTCTCAGATGTGCTGGTGGAGAAAAAAATAAGGACAGCCAAAGTCAATAAGAATAGAATCAAGAGACCTAAAATTTAACAATCTAAACTTAAATGGGCTTGTTAGACTGGTGAGCCAGGGAGCAAAGGGTGGTTGTGATATAGGTTGCACTCTGGGTTCATTGGTAGAGGAAGGTTGACACTGGTGGTGAGAACGGCCCCGACTCACTGTCTATCTGAAATTCAACTATGAAGGATTTTGTAGATCACAATGGTTTTAATGAAAAAATGAAAAAAATAGTGAAGAATACAGATCTACCTGTTTCTGCACCTCCACAAAGACACTGAATATAAGGATCACTCCACATGAAGTTTATATATAGTATCACCTCAGATTCAGTGAAAATAGACCTTAACTGTGAAGAAAAGTTATATGAACAACCTATACTAATGTACAAAGTTCTTCAATAAATTGAAACAATCATCTAAAGATCTTTATATATCTGAGATTGATCAATACCTTTAAACAGTAAGATGAAGATAAATAAGAAGCCACTATTTCAAGGATGGAGAGACTTTATAGGGAATGGAATGCATGCTTTGCATGAAGGAAGCTTGGGTTTGATCCCTAGCACTGCATGGTCCCCTGAACACTTCCAAGAGTGACCCTTAAAACACCATGCTTGAAATAGCTCCTGAGAACTATCAGATGTGGTTAAAAAAAAGAAAAGAAAAAAATAATAAGCACTCTAAACAAGAGAAAATATATTGAAATAAAATATAACTAAGAGATAAAGTAATGGTAACATGATGGCCTTATACTATATTAAAATATGTAACTGAAGGAAGGAACATTTTCAGAAATTCAAAGTGTGATTTGAAATTATAAAATGATAATAAGATTTCTGAACAACATAAAGGATAATGATAAATTCCAGATGAGTAAACAGGAAGGTAAATCTGATGAAATAGTTTCAGACACTACCGCATAATGATGACAAGTGTAAAAGTTAGAAAAAGACAACATATAGAATTCAAAAGATACAATATCTATATAATATGTACAAGGGAAATATTAAAGAAGTAAACTCTCTTTGATCTCTAAGGTATCACATTCTTCAATTAAAAGAAGCCCATTGAGCAATAAGCAGAATAAGGGAGAAAAACTACAAACTAAGACACATTCTGATGAAATTGTACTACTCTGGAAATGATTAATGTTATAAAAGCTCCCAGCAAGAGGAAAAATCACATTATTTACAAAGAAATAGAAAGTAGGTTGACATATTACTTCAGTAAACTATAATAATAGATACTAGTAGATAATGGAATAATTATTTCAAAGTCTAAAGGAAAGTACACCAAGAATTCTACTCCCAACTGTATTAATTAGGGTGTTGACTGAGGAAGAGCAACTTAAATGGCTTCAGCAAGAAGGAAATATTATCTCATATTAGATGAAACTCCAAGAAAGGGTCTCACTAGGATGGATACATTCATCAGATTGATAATGACCAAAAAGCAATAAAAGTTCCTAATCTTTCTGCTGACCTGTTGTAAATGACAAACATTCATATGTAGGACATTTGACACTTATTGGCTGTATGTGTTGGTTAGTGCCTCTCCCATGGCAGATGTCCATAGGTTTCCAACAATAGTCACATCCAGAAATAATAGCCATCAGAGAATGTCTATCTCAGAAGTTCTGACAGAACTTCCTTCTGTCTATGGACAGAATTAAAGGGAAATATTCCAGTGTGTAGATGTACCATAGTTTCTTTATTCACTCATCTGTTCTTGGTTACTTAGTTGTTTCCAGATTCTGGATATTGTGAATAGTGTTGCAATGAACATAGAAATGTAGAGGGATTTTCTGCATTGTGCTTTAAGGCTCCTAGTCTATATTTCTAGGAGTGTATTGCTGGATCATATGGAAGCTCAATTTCTAGTTTTGAGGGATATTGTATTGGTTTCTCAAAAGGCTGAACCAGTTGACATTTCCACTAGCAGTGAATGAGATTTTCTTTCTCCTGCATCCACACCAGAACTGTTTGTTCTTGTTCTTTTTGATGCCAGTATCTGTGGTGTGAGATGATATCTCATTGTTGTTTTGATTTATAGTAGTTAGGAAAAATGAAGTCAGGAAATTTGCTTATACCTTGATATGGAGAGTATTATGCTGAATGAAATGAGTCAGAGGAAGAGGGATAGATATATAATGATTGCACTCATTTGTGGGATATAAAAAAGATAGTATGGCAATAATAACCAGAGACAGTAGAGGTGAGGGCCAGGAGGACCAGTCCATGGTAGGAATCTTGCCACAAATATCAGGAGTACAGTTAGGGCAGAGAAGGGACTACAATGACAGTGATAATTGGAAATGATTACCCTGGACTAGAACTGAGTACTGAAAGGAGATAAAGTGATATGCTTGATAACTCTTCAGCAACAATATTGAAAACCACAGTCTAAAAGAAATAAAGAGATAGAGGGAGGCAGAGAGGGAGAGTGAGCAAGTGAGTGAGAGAAAGAGAGAGATAGAGATAGAGAGAGAGAACATCTACTAAAGAGGCAGTCAGGGGGAGTTTGAGAGGGAAACTGGGGACAATGGTGGCAGGAAATATGCACTGTGCACTGGTGAAGAGTGTTGTACGTTGTATGTCTGAAGCTAATCATGAACAGCTTTGTATTTGTGTAAAAATAAAAACACATGTAAATAAAATGCATTTAATATATTATAGTTTTGAAAACATGGTTACAATAGTATTAGGATAATTTTAATTCCGATGTGCATAGTTATTACATCATCATCAAGATACCCATGCCCCCTGGGGCCGGGAAGTTGGCGCTAGAGGTAAGGTGTCTGCCTTGCAAGCGCTAGCGTAGGACAGACCGAGGTTCGATCCCCCGGCGTCCCATATGGTCCCCCCAAGCCAGGGGCGATTTCTGAACGCATAGCCAGGAGTAACCCCTGAGCGTCAAACGGGTGTGGCCCAAAACCCAAAAATAAATAAATAAATAATTAAAAAAAATGATACCCATGCCCTTGTATTACCTTGTAATTTTTTAAATTATGGGATGGGGCTGGAGAGATAGTATAGCAGGTAAGACACTTGTTTTACCTGCAGTTGAACTAGGTTTAATTCCCAGCATTTCATGTAGTTCCTGAGCCTACCAGGAGTGATTCCTGAGTACAGAGCCAGGACTAACCTCTGGCCATTGCTGGATGTGGTCCCAAAACAAAACAAAACAGAAAAAATATTATTTTTTCCTTTTTAAAATTTAAAAATTTATCCAAGAACCATGATTTACAAGATTATTGATAGCTGTATTAGGTATATAATATTTCAACACCAAACTCACACTAGTGTCATCAGTGCTCCCATGTTTTTTCATTCTCCCTGCCCCTACCCCTGCCCCCTGGGTGAGGGCAGGAAGAATTCAGTGGCTGCAGCTTAGATCTCACATTTTCAGTGTTTTTGAGTCAGTGCTTTGGGTTTATAGGTGTATCACTATCCCAAATTACTAATATAATGGAGGCCCTGACCCCTATTCCCTCATTACTCCTTTTCTCATCTTCCTTCCTTCCTTGATTTCTTTCTTTCTTTCTCTCCTCCTCCTTAAGTTCTAGAGCAAAGAGTGATCTAGGCATTTCCCTTTATTACATTACATTTCCTCATCCAGTTATTCTATATACCACAGGTAAATGAGATCATTTTATGTTTCTCTTTCTTCTGGCTTGCTTCATTTAACGTGAAAATTTCCAGTTCCAACCAGGTTACAGTAAATTGCATGATTTCATCATTCGTTGCAGTTTCATAGTATTCCATAATGTACATCTTTATAATTCACTCATCTGTGGTTGAACACCTAAGTTGATTATATCTCTTAGCTATTGTACTAACTGCAGCAATATATAATAGTGTATATACATCCTTTTGCATTAGAGTTTTAAAGTCCTGTAGGTAGATACCCCAAAGTAGAATCGCTGGGTTATATGGAATCTCACTTATAAGTTTACTGAGGACTCTCCATACAGTTTTCCACATGGGTTGAAGCAGACAACATTCCCACTAGCAGTGGATGTAGAGTTCTTTTTTCACCACATCCCCTCCAGCATAGATTAAAACAAAAACATTATTATAGAATAGGTTATGCCCATTACACTAGTGTTGATATGTATAGTCTTGGTGTAAATAGTTACCTCACCACACCACCACTAAAGTGCCTAAGATGCCCCCACTATGCCCTAGGTCACCTTCAGTCCACCTATTTATTTCACCCCCAATCTGGTATTCTTAATTCTGTATTCCAGTGGCCAGGGTTTGCTATCAACTGATATTGTTTATACCATTGTTTCTTTGTAAACCATAAGTGTGTGAGATCATATGATATATTTCCTTCTCCCTCTGGCTTATTTAATTCAGCATGATATTGTCTAGTTCCATCCATGCTGCAGAGAACTCCAAGGTTCCATCTTCTTGAGAGCTGCATAGTATTTCATTGTACATATACCCCAATATTTTTTTCTAGTCACCTGTTATTGGACATTTTGCTTTATCTCAATACCGTGACTATTGTATTCAGAGTATGGAAGCTCTGCTGCAATGAACATATGTGTGTTATGCATTTTTGGAGGAACGTTTCCTTGTGTTAAGGGTAGATATTAAGAAGTGGAATTGCTAGGTCATATGGTGATCTATTCTTAATTCTTGGAAAATATTACTCTGTTTATGATGACATTCCCCTATGGGTGAATGAGAGTATGGACAGAAACTTGTTGTTTCTTTTGGGTCATACCCAGCAATTCTCAGAGATTTCTTCTGGCTCTGCACAAAGGAATTAGTCCTGGCAGGATTAGAAATGCATATAGGATGCCAGGGATCGAACCTAGATCAGCCATGTGCAAGACCTACTCACTATACTATCTGATCCCTGGACAGAATTTTTATCACTTATTCCTAAGCACATTCACTAGAAGGGTAGTTAATTAATAATGACTGAGATAGGATGATGTAATCATGTAGATGACTTTTTATGGGCACAGGAGAGGAAGTATACCTGAACTATGGAAGATTCTATTAGGAGAATTCTCATGTGAGTGCGGGTGGGAGCAGATGAATGTTGTCACATTTAGTGGTTTTCTTCTTCCAGCCATGTGAATAATTACATCTGAAGAGTAAAATAAACATATTTTCAGACATGCAGGGACTCAGGAAATTTACTTCCCACATAACTTTTCCAAAAAAGAACAATTACTGGAGCATATTTTCCAGTCAAAAATAAATGATTAAGAAATGGTGAAGCACTTGACCCAAGAAACCATGGTAATAACACAGCAAAGCAATGAAAAGTAGCCCTGGTCTCAGAACTAGGAGCACAGAGAAACACATAACAGTCATGAGAAGTCAATCATATCTTCAGAAAGAAAGTGAATTCCCTGAACCAAACTGCACTGTCAACGACTTTCAAGAACAGGTGCTGGCACATCCTTATTTTTTCCTTTGTTTTTAGAAGCTCTGCAAAATACATAAAATCACACTCCAGGTTTGAAGGGAACAGAAATGTGTCCTTGCTCTCAGCATTTGATGGGGAGAAGGAACAGAAAGTGCCTTTGCTTTTCAGTCTTAAATCTCTTCCCACTTCAGGTGGCACAGCTTGGGTGACAATCACATTTCCTTTTTTGGGGTCTCATCATGAGTCTTGATTCTCAATCATGGCTTTGGGGATTTTGGGGGGGATTGGGTAGGTCCTCTCAGGCAGTTCCCAGAAGTCCTCAGGGGCTTTGTCTGGAGATTCTCAAAACAGTTTGTTGGTGGTTCAGTGCTCAGGCCCAAGGATGTGGTGGTGTTCAGGCCCTATAGTAATTACTGGAGCCACCCTAGTGGTGCTTAGAGGCTCCAGGGCTGAACTTGCCGGTGCTTGGGAACCATGTGGTATGGGGGGGGTTGTCATATTAGGGTCATTTGCATACAAGGCATATACCTTAACTACTGACCTATATTTCTGCTCCCTCAATTATAGTTTCAGTGCTATTTACTTTGGAAAAAAAAACATTTTTATACTCAATTTAAGGACAAAACCCAGAAAATAAAATTACTGAATAGAAGGTAAGTTGATCTTTGGAGACAGGGAAGCAAAGCTGAGGGAATAATGAGAGGGATGGGAAAAGAAGAGAGAGATTTTTCTGATAAATCTCTATATAGTTCCAGGAAAATGGTACAGAGAACCAGAATCCATGTTCAATCCCACGGCATCCCATATGGTCTCCCCAAGCCAGGAGCGATTTCTGAGTACCTAGCCAGGAGTAACCCTTAAGCGTGACCAGGTATGGCCCCAAATAAAACAAACAAACAAACAAAAAACCCCAAACAGAATCCATGTGAAAGGTCCAGGTTATTTTTTTAACTTCTTTTATTTGTTTTTGGGTCACAACCGGCAGTTCTCAGGGGTTACTTCTGGCTCTATGCTCAGAAACTGCCCCTGGCAGGCTCAGGGGATCATATGGGATGCCAGGATTTGAACCACCATCTTTCTGCATGCAAGGCAAACACTCTACCTCCATACTACCTCTTTGGCCCCATAGCTCCAGTTTTTGACCCCAGAAACTCATGGTTTCCCCAACACAAACAAGTACTGAATTGACAGTAATCCTTTCCAGCTCCCCTTCAGGATAGCTCAGATGTGGCTCCTACCCATAACAATTATATATAACAGTGGCATGTCATGGAGAAGAATACTTTGTGGTTGCTTTGGCTGTAGGAGTTGAGAAATGTGGGAAGAGCCATATGGTATCTGGCGATCAGGACCCTGGACTGCCACCTCACTGTGTGGTCACTGCCATCTTCTAGCCCACTGCCCTGGTAAGGGGAAGCCCAACCATTTCTATTGCTTCTTGAAATACCTCACTCTCTTTGCCTCAGGAAACCATGCTCTCTGTGAGGATTTGCATGTGGAGAGGAGAAGGAGGCACCACCTCCATAGCTTTTATGTCACTCATCAAATGCTCCATATCTCTGGGTGCTGGGATTCTCCTTCTCCAGTGACTTGAGTGTCCACACTTGCTCCACTGTTCTTGGCCTGAGTGCTGTCAGAATAGGTCACTGGTTTGTGCTGCTGGTAAAACACCACACCTTACCCAACACCACACCTAAACACAAGTCTTCTCACCTTCATAATCCCACACCACACTTGTTTCTGGAATTTAATGGTACTGGGATTGATTTCTAGGTCCCTATCTCTGATTCCTAGAACTGGATTATGTGTGTGCCAGAGGTAAGGTGTTCAACTGACTTAGCTCCACTCTTTTCATAGTGGTGCTGATTACTTAGACACTGTCCTGCAGTCTCCAGCTATGAACACACAGCCAGAATTCTGTTCTGCCACTTTCCTTTCTTTTTCTGAATATTTCCTTTGTTCAATCACATACCTCCTCTCTCTGAGTCTCCTTGTTTCTTCACAAATGTTAGAAACACTCCTAATATCAACAGGCATGATGAATAGTAATGTTTAAAGCACATAGTGATAATGAATGAGAGGCATTCCCACCACCAGTGTTGTCCTCCCTCCACCCCTGTTCCCAGCATGCATCCGGAATCTCCCTCAATTACCCCCTGTAATGCTAGTGAAATTGTTCCCCACTTGTATTGAAATGACTATTTTAAATTTTTTAATTAATTAAATTTGGGGTCTTCTGAGCAGTGCTCAGGAGGTTGAGGGGTGCCTAGAGGTGATTTTGGGACAGTCAAGTCATTGGCTCAGTGCAGGGGCCTAGGGATGTGGTCCTTCTCGGGATCTGATGCTAGGGATACCCAAATCACCCAGGCAGTGCTGGTGTGAGGTATGCCAAAACCACACAAGGATCTTCAGTGCTGTGCTTGGCAATACTCAATGGATCATGGGGTGCTGGGAACTGAACCAGGTTAGGCACAAGCTAAGTATGTGCTGTGCCCTAACTACTATTTTATCTCCTGGCCCAATTTATTTATGTTACTATATTTTTTTCAACTTTGGCACCTTAATTTAAATTTTTTTGTTTGTTTTTGAGTTACACCTGGCAGTGCTCAGGGGTTATGCCTGGCTCTTTGCTCAGAAATCGCTCCTGGCAGGACCATATGGGATGCCGGGGATCGAACCTAGCTATGTCCTGAGTCAGCTACATGCAAGGCAAGCACCCTACTTTTTGCTCACATTTTAAATTGCTTGAGGTAATGTGTTTTACAATGCTGTTAATAATGGTTTCATGTATCCATCATTTCAGTACCATACCCATGACCAGAGATACCTATCTCTCTCCTCCAAGGTCCCCAAAGTCTCTACTCCAATCATTTTTATTTTAATGCTTAATATAGGAAATAACGATAGACATGGCTCACATAAACAGAAACCCTTTGAATATCTCAATAATTTTGAGGATGGACATGGTCTTGAGAGTAGAGAATCTGAATTTCTGGCCCAGGGTTTCACAGGGAGCAGGAAATTTTCTCAGTTTCCTGGGCTCCCCTATTGATAGGCAAGTCTACATCTTTCTTTTACTCATTTGTGGAAAATTGGGAATGGAGTCTGTGTTACTGTAGAGCTCTGACCTGATGATCTTTCCACTGATGAGCATTCTCTTTGACCTTGTTATGACCTTAAAGTGTGGAATGGTATCAAAACTAGCTAAAACTAGAAATACCAGGAAGATCACAAAAAAGAAAGCATACTTACTTGACTTTCAGATCATTCCTGGCTGAAGTGGCCAACAACGAGAACAGGGACATTTGGTATAGCCCTCCCCCCTTATCTTGCACTTGAAAGCTAGATACAAAAGCATGGTATTTTGGTTGGTGTTGATGATTGGGTAGTTTGTTAATTTTTCTTTATTTTTGTAGCAGGGATCAAACCCAGAGCCTTTCACATGAAAAGATATATCACTGAGCTATATGCCTGACTTAAGTAAGTTTTAAGTTAAAATTTAAGTCTTAAGTCTCAAATGCCAGAGAAGGCTTAGTTTGAGAGAAGGAATTGTCAGTGAGTGGTACTGTCTTTTTTTTGGAGGGTATGCTAATTTTCTCTGTTTCGTTCCAATTTTAGTATATGTGCTGCTGAAGCTAGCACTGGTACTGTCTATTGATGGAAAAGTTTTCTTCATTTGACACCTTCACTATTCATCATGCAGTCCTTGTGCCTCACTCTTTTCTGAATGAGGCAGCCTTACAGGGTTGATCACCTAGGATGGTCTCTTTTTAAGGATACAACAGGGCCCTGGCCTAGGACTTGGGACAGATGCTGGAAGAAGCAGTTCTCATCCAGCTTACCCATGGAGCTAGCACCTCTCTGGACATCACAAAGAATAAAGGAAGGCTGTTATCCCAAAGGGTTGTGTTGGGGAGAGTTGTGCCTGACTCATTATTCATTTCATGAATATATGAGATCCTACTTGGTGCTAGGTACTAGGTACTTCACACATGGATCTTCACATAGTCTGAGGTCAGGTATGAACACAGGGCTTAGCCTGTGTGAACACACATACTTATAACTTCATCCTGAGATCCTACCCTGGGGTTCAGAGCTGGTGTCCCTTTCCTGTCTTCCCTGGCTTCCAGCTAGGTTTTCTTCCACCAGACTGGCTCTTGTGACTTGTGGGGAGAGAAAGAGCTCTGTCCCACTGGCCTGGGCTTCCATGGGCATGTGGACCCCAACACAAGAGATTGTGGCACTCACTTGGCTCCAGTGAACATGGCCTGGGACGTGAACTTTGATTTGTTCCTTTTATAATGGCTGTATCTGCACTTTTCAAGATCTGGACCATGAAAAATGATATGTTGAACAGCGGTTTAACTGCACGAAGTTCAAGTCTATTTCTCCCCTCAGTTCTCTTGACGTTTTTCTCTTTCAGTCTTAAGGTGAGGAGAATGGCCTTTTTCCCTGCCCTCAGAAGATACTGGCCTGTTGATTCAGCTCTTCCTTTCCCTTCAGTTCATTTCCTTGTCAGTAAGCAGGGAAATGTGAGCCTTTTTAAAGACAGGAGACTTTGGAGGTTTTTAGGGTTCCCTGCCAGTTCAGGCAGCCTCAGGGGATGGGAGAGATTCCAGATCTGTGCTAAGAAGGCGTGTCACTGGGCCCATGTCCCTCCCCCCCACCAGCCCTCCTTCTGGCCCCTTGGCTGTGGGACTCCCAGACTGAATTGAAGGGATTTTGCCAAGGGACTTAGGACAGCTCAGCTTATTTTTATTAGGGTGTTTTCATTCTTCTGTATGGTGTTATCTTTGAGAAGCTGATTTTAAGTCTTAATTTCTAGATAGTTCCCTCCTTCACAGTAAAATAACAACAATAAAAACATTAGTTAACAGAGGGAGGGGGGAGCCCAGAAATGCCTGGAAGACAATAATATGGTGCTGTGAATATTTGCAATCTCACACTAGGATTAACTAAATGTCCTTCTTGCACTCTTGTCCAGCTACCATGTATGGGCGACCTTCACCTGCATTGGGCCCCAGGTAGAAGTGGGGATTCCTCGGGTTCAGCATGGTCTCTGTACAAAGGGGTAAATGGGCAGGGCCTAGAGCTAGATGCCCTGACCTTCTCTTTTAGGCCTGGCACTGTATGTGTGTAGGAGTGCGGAAGCTTTGGGGCTCTCTAGTGTATAGAGGCAGACCATGGGTATAGAGTTCTGACGCAGCTGTGGGTCTCACTGGTGGTGCCTGGGGAATTCTCAAGGCATCCAGGGAGGGATCTGGAACTGCCTAAGTGTCGCTCTCACCACACCCTTCAGCCAGTCCCCTCATCTCCTAGCACAGTGGTGGAAGGCTTTTTTAGAGTGGGTGGGGAAACTGACCGGGCCAGGGGAGGTGACCAGGCCCCTCTGGTGACCGTGGCTGCTGGGCCTGCTGGGTCTGTCTCACTGAGGCCTCTGTTCCGAGGGTGTCTGCTGACAGGCGCTGCGGTGGGTGGCAGGGGAGGGGAGGTAATTTGGTCCCATCTTGGCAAGATGTCCTCTGCGTCAACAGGCCGTGCTCACACAGTCACTGATTGTCACATTGTGTGTCTGATGCTTTTCCTCTTTTAAAAAATAAAGACCTACTGTTTCTAAAGAGAACTGGCAATCAGCCAGAAAAGTGTGAGTTTAGAGCTTGGTTAAAGGAGGAAGACAGATTTTTGCAGTTTGGTTACTTGGGGCAAGGGTTTGGGCACACTGATCAGTGCAGATGCAGGCCTTCTGCTTGACGAGGGTGATCCCTCCTGTGGGGATGTGTAGGGTGGTAGGGTGGGGTGGTAGTGGGAGAGTACACTGGGGTCCCACAACAGAGGCGGGGGCAGGGTGTGCAGTAGTGAGGGCTAGGAAGAGGTGGAGGTAGTAATGATTCATCAGACAGGAAAAAACAAAGAAATTCAACACTGTGCCCACCACCGTGCCTATAGGAGCTCTATGCCAAGTCTGTTAGCAGTTTTGTCAACTTCAGCTGCCTTGTGGAACAAGGCTGAGCTCCGTGGATGGAGGAGAAGCATTGGTGTATCTGGGTCTTGCTGGGTGTTCTCCATGCCAGCCCAGGCCTGAATAGGTGCTCAGGAAATTCTTGCTCAGGGCACTTTGTCTTTCAGTCCTTGTGATTCCACAGGGAGCGTGTCCCAAATGAAAACAGCACCACTGACATGACAGAGTGCCACCACTGCTTCATTCCTGAAAGAAACGGGTCCCCAGACACTAGGCTGCCTCTGTGGGTGCAGTGTCTGAAGGAGAGACCGGATGTTTATATGCTACCAGTGTGGGAGGAGACCTTTACCTGGGTTCATCCAACCCGACTGCTCACAGCTGCTGAGACTGCATGTCCTTGTGTACTCGCCAGTGTTGGGGCTGCGTTGATGTGTCCGGGTGTCTGAGTTGACAGCCCTGTGTCTACATTATGTCATTACATCTGCTTGTTTGCTTTGTTTCAGCATGATTTTCATCACTGTCATTTGAAAAAATGTCCTTGCTCTTCCTTTTCACTTTACGATCCATCTTGAGAAGAGGTATTTGTCTCACCTTGGACCTAAGAGCATACACCCCAGAGCCATATCTGCTGTATGTGCATGTTCATGTGCATATATATGTGAAAGCATACATTTCCATGGATGCAAATGTACATGGGTGTGCAGATGTATATTAAACTTACACACAGATGCATATACATATACCCACACATATACATGTGGTGTGTGTGTGTGTCTTCTTCGAGTTTGAGGTCACCAATCATAGTGAAATACTAAGAGGGTCTGCCTTACAGGGTTACTTCAAGTCTTCCCACATGGAACACATTCAGGCTATTCCTAGTGTTAAACAGATGCTTGTATATTTCAGGATCTTATGAAATGATCAGAGTTAAAATATGCCAATAAAAGACGTAGAGAGCAGAAACAGCTGGCTGTTAGGCTTGGACATGCAATTGGGTGCTGTCTGAGCCTCTGCTTCTCAGATACTATGTTACTGAGTAGAGAGCTCCAATTTGAACATTTGGTGAAACCCTTTAACTGTCAAGAGAGTTTTTCAGGTGCTGACTAAAATGTGTCTTTAAATTTTTTTAATTAAAGCAGATCATTTACAAAGTTATTCAGAGTTGAAATTTAGATACTATACAATAGTTTATCAAAAATCCCACCACCAGTATCAACCTCTTTCCATCAGTATTTCCAGGTTCCTTCCCATACCTTACACCCCTACAAGTATGTTATCTTCACAGACACCTTTATAAATATGGTTGTTAAAGTTTGGGTCTCATGATTTCAGTGCTTTGACTATCATTTGAATATTTAACTGTGTCCTTCTTTGACACCACAAGTGAATGTGTATCAGATATATATTCCTTCCTGCTCAGGAATGACTCTAGCCAGGCAAGGTTTTGTTTTGTTTTGTTTTGTTTTGTTTTGTTTTGTTTTGTTTTGTTAAAGGGTTTAATAGAATAGAACAGAACAGGTAGGAAGGGCAGCCAGGGTCTTATAGCAATGCAATTCAGAAAGTCCAGCCAATATCCCGCCAACCAATAACTCTTTTCACCTATAACTCTCCACCAACCCTACCACTAACTCTACTACCTCTATGGTATTCCATCAACTGTTTTTATGGGCCCAGGACAACTGCTTCTCAATTTGATCCAGGAATTTCTAATTGAGAGGACCCTTTGCTCTAAAAGTGATAGACCCCATTTTGGGGATTCATCTCTTAGATGTATGTACCTAAATCCTCTTGATCCCTGGTCCCCATTATTTCTCACCTTTATCTTCTCTCCTTACACTTTCTCCTCACTATTATCTAGGCCCACGGGTTGAATGTGTCTTAAGTCTGCTCATATGTATTTGGAGGAGAGTTGTCATCTGCCTGCATTCCTTGTAATGGTGGACAAGGATGATGTACCTCCACTGTGGAGGGAAGGAGTGCCCTCTCCCAAATATCAGAGAGATGAATAAAGAAAATTCTGTGCCAAATGGACTGACTATTCCCTTCTCTACTTCTTCCCATGGGAAGCTGCTTCCTTCCTCATTAGTCCTGTTGAGGCTAATGCTTCCTGTGTGTCTAGGAGACCAAGGCAGGGCTAACCCTAGAGCTCTATCTGGCCAGTCACAGTGATTTATTTAGGGATGAGCATTACTCCACTTTGGACATATAGATGCTTCTTGAAGCTCTTCTACTATATCTGATGAAGAAGGTTGCTATTCTGTGTTAGCAAGTTTTAAGGATGATCTGTGTATAATATGAAAGAATGAAACAAATATTAAAAGAGAAGCCACAGAGTAGTGAAAAATAAAGACACAGAAACATAAACACATTATTTAAGTGCCTGGATTCAACTTTACCTGCACCGGTCTAAACCCTAAGCTCTCTTAATTATGTAAGTTAATAAACTTACATTGTTTTATTAGCTTGAGTTGGGTTTCTGTCAATTACAGTTAAAATACTCCTGGTTATGAACCTGGAGAAATAGCACAGGAGGTAAAGTGTTTGCCTTGCTTGCAGTTGGTTCTGGCTTGAATCCTTGGCACAACATTTGGTTCCTTGAGCACCACCTGGGGTCATTCCTGAAAACTAGAAATAGTCCCTGAGTACCATTGGGTGTTATCCAACCTCCTGGTTCTGAAAATAAAGCTTCACCTCTATCATCTGCTTGTATGTTTATGGATTAATATTTCTATCTACTTGTTTGTTCCAATTCAAATTGCTTTTGATTTAAGAGTGAGAATTAAAAAATTAATTCATAGTCTAAAATTAATTATTATGGAGCTTTAAAACTTTTTGCATTAAATACAAAAAACAATTACCAGTTAGGAAAGATCTGAATGAGAGTGGCAGAAGTAGATGTTGGATAAAGTAAATGCTACTGATAATCTAATTTCTTTTCTTTCTCCTTTTTTTTTCTATTTTAAATAGTGTTCTGGGTTTATTTCTGGCTCTATGCTGGAGTGACCAGGTGGTGCTAGGGACCAAATCTGGGTCTTCTGTATGCAAAGCATATACTAAGACCTGTGATCTATTTCTTTGACCCATACATACTTGATTTTCTAACAATCTTCTCACACTGTAGATGATATAAGTAGTTGATTTATTAACTAATATTTGAATATTATCTCAGCATATTGAATAGAATATTATTTTATCTAATTTTTCACTATTTGGAGTCCAGCGCTATTAATGCATATGCTTTCTTTTACATTTGCTCAAAGACAGAAAATTCAGTAAAAATCAAATTCATAGGCATTTGATTAATCTTCTCATTTCTTTTAATAAAAATATGCTAAATATCTAGGGTCAAAAGTGGAAGGAAATAAATAATGCTGCTTAGTTTAACTGGCAAAATTCAATGTCTACGGGTTGGAAAGATAGTGCAGTGGGTGTGGTGCTTGCCTTGTACATATCTGACTTGAGTTTGATCCCCAGCAACCCATATGGTTTCCAAGGACCACCAGAATAATTTCTGAGAGCAACCCTTGAGCACTGCAGAATGTGGTCCAAAAAACAAAATAAAAAAACCCAATATCTAGTCTTCTGAAAAAGAAACAGTAGTAAAACAGAAATGATTTGATATAAGACATAGAGAAAAGTAAGGTAGACACAGAACTTTTTGTCAGAAAATGTGAACTGAACATACGATATTCATTTTTTTTAGTTTTTCTTTTAAAATTATTCTCATATTTACCCCTTTGCTAATCCTTCATTTTAATATACAGGTTTTTAATATTCCAAGGGGTGTTTTGTTCATAGATGTTAGGCCAATGTACCTCAGGATATTTTATAAACACATCTATTGAAATAGCTGACTTTTTCAGTTTTGACAATTCAGTATACTGATATAACAGGTAGTTCCATTTAGCCACCGTACCGAGAGCACAGTTTAGCACAGTTTGATATTTAACACTGCAGCTTCACCATAAAAAATACAATTTATGCTAATATGTTCTATTCGGGCCTGTTTCCAGCAAAGCCTACAATTTAGCCACTTCGAATTCTCACAACCGCCGTTTACTAATAATGCTTGATTTCAACAGAAAAAAAACAGCCCTTAAATTCAAACAGCATGGGAAACCCCTATTTTGAGGGAAGTTAATCATTTGGCGATCCTTTAATCCTTATGCTAAAAGTTGGACGTGATTTTCACATCTCCTTTGTTTTCTTTCTTCACATTTATATTATGTTCTGCATCCTGATAGAATTCATCCAAGTACAGCATGTTCTCAGCGTATACAAGGAATGTCTTTCTGAGCCACATAATTCAAAATGTGTACAATCGAATCTAATTTCCTCCAAGGAATATATAGAAAGTGGGGTTTGCTTGACCCAGCTGTCTAGAGAGATGATACTACTTATTTTATTTTAGTTTTGGTTTTTGGTTTTGGGGTCACACCCGGCAGTGCTCAGGGGCCACTCCTGGCACTACTGCAAGAAATCGCTCTTGGCTGGCTCAGGGGACCATATGGGACACCGGAATTCCAACCACTGTCCTGCATGCAAGACAAACGCCCTACCTCCATGCTGTCTCTCCGGCCCCAATATTACTTATTTTATTGACGCTGCCTCACACTGGCGTAATATGCCACTGTTCCATGTCTCAGAGTCCTTGTAGATGCATGTTAAATCATCAGGCTGTTACCATAGGCTGTGGCAGGAGTTGAGGTGGCACCTGTCCTTGAGCAGAAAGTGGGGGAGCAGCCACAGTAGGAATAGTGGGGTCCCCCATTCATAGGCAAATCTCCATGAGAGCTGGGTCTGTGTCTCTTCCACTTGAGCCAGGGTTGGCTGTGATTGTTTTGATACTATGAATTATGAGGTGTATTTCAATAAACAGAATAATGGTCACCTTCCTCTACCTCATAGATGTCCATATCTTAGCCTCCAGAACCTGGGAATATGTTACCTTATGAGGCAAAAAGGAAAGAAGACATCTGGACCCAGTGTATTCTCCCGAGTCTTTAAAAGAGGAAGGAAGAGTGACAGAGACAAAGAGAGAATTGAAAAGTTGATGTAGCTGGTTTTGAAGAAAGGGAAAGGCTTAGGGTATGTAGGTGACTTTTATATGTTAGCAAAGGCAAAAGGTTAAATTCTTCCTTAGAGTTTCCAGAAGAAACACAACACTGACACTACATTTGTAGACTGAGATATTCATTGGGGAAACTGGACCTCTGTATCTAGAAGATAAAGAATTTGTGTTGTTTGAGAGCACTGAGGTTGTGGTAGACTTGTTGGAGTGGCAACAGGAAATGAATAATGCAGTTGGGAATATTGGTCCTCTCAACCATTTTCCCCCAGAGGCTTCTCCCTCTTGAAATCCAGCATCCTGCTGTGAGTCATACAGGCCACATGAAAAAACTGTGTGGATTGTAATTCAAGTGATTACATTTTTTTAATTATATAAAAAATAAATTGGCTGATGGGGCTAAGATTGGCTTCACTTGTGGAGCCAAGTCCCGAGGCATCATGGTCCAGGACTGAGAGGTAAAAAAAAAAGGGGGGGGAGTTTGATGATCTCACCCCCCAGACATCTAGATTTCTCCCCAAATATTTGAATCTTTCTAGCTGAGAGCCCAGATATAGAGGCAAGTAGATAGCTGCTCTTGATGGTCTCCTGTCTAAATTTCAAATGCACAGAATCCATTAACTTAAAGACTCTTGTCTAGGGGGTAGTGGGGGAAAAATAAAAAAGACTCTTGCCTATAAATCTGGGACAATTTATTGGATAAAGAAGGAGGGAAAGATATGTGGAACAAGATAAAAAGTATGGACAGGTCTCTGGCCATATGTTAACATTATGTTCTATTTGGACGGTGAAGAGGTGAGGGGGCTGAGAAAAAGAGATAGCCCAAGAAATTGGAATCATCAGGTGGTTTGACATGGTCCTTGCATTCTGGAGACCAGAATAAGTAATTTTATGTTGATGCCATCAGGGATGGGTAGTTCCTTATAGCATGTCAGGATGCTCCTAGCATCAAGTAATGGACACACTGGATGCTAGTGGCTGAAAGTCCAAAGGTGTTGACTGTTTATGCTAAGTCAAAAGGGTGAGGAAGTTAAGAGAGGGTAATTTCAGCAGATCCCTCTCATCATTCTAACAGAGGAATCACATAGAACTTGATTGGAGAAAGCCATGCAGCCATTTTAAGAGAATGATCACTGACTTCTGATATCCTCTACTTACTTGGGCCTATCTCCATAATACTTCATAATACACTGGATTATAGAGCAGCCCTCAAACTCTCCATTCTTCCATTTTCTAGGCTGGTTTGGACTGTGCTCCTAAATGTACCCAGTGACTACTCCTCATCTTCATCTTTCTCTGCACATTTCCTATGTATCCTTTGTTGCCCGAATTCTCAGAGGATCATCATGTGGCTCATTTTATTTTCCTCTGTTGCTTACTAACCTTCTAAATTATTCCTTAACTCTGCAGGTCTCAGCTCAGAGTGTACCAAGTAAGCCCCAGAAATTCTGTTCTTCCCACCTCGCTTTGTTCACGGTACTTTTTGTCCCACAGAAAGCCATTAAATTACCTCTTTACTGAGTTTATCCTCACTTCCTTGAAAGTGTCAGGAGAGAATGGAGTTTTGTTTCATTCATTTCTTATTCCTTGACTTCAGAATGAGTAGTGATTGAATGAATAAGTACTATCTGCAATCCTCAGAATTCTTTAGACATGATCCAATATATGTATCTGTGTGTATAGCAGACAGGTTTTGTTGATCTGAGATATAGAGAGTACTATGTAGCATCTGGGATAATCTATTGCCCTTTAGAGGATGGCTTAATTAAAGAATAAAGTCTTCTTGAACACTAAATCATTTTTTGAAAATATCACATTTAAAATATATTTGATAAATGACATTAATTTAACACTGCCAGAAGGACAGTATCTTAATAAATAGTTTGTTAAATGGGCAGTGATGCATATGTATGCTTATGCACTAGTTTTCTTTTTTTTAAATTATCTTTATTTAAACACCGTGATTACAAATATGATTGTAGTTGTATGATAACAGTCATGTAAAGAACAGCCCCCCTTCACCAGTGCAAGATTCCCACCACCAATTTTCCAGATCTCCCTCCTCCCCACCCCACCCACACCTGTACTCGAGACAGGCTTTCTATTTCCCTCATTCATTCACATTGTTATGATAGTTTTCAGTGTAGTTATTTCTCTAATTGCACTCATCACTCTATGTGGTGAGCTTCATGTCATGAGCTGCACCTACATGGGAAGATGGGGGGAAATAAAGGTTGAGACTGAGGCAGTAAAAGATTAGAAATGAGCTTTGTATTATGCACTAGTTTTCTTACTTAGCATAAAAAATTGTCCCCATGTGAATAAAGCCATGCCACATGCTCAACAAATACTTATAGAACAACAAAATTATGTATTGAAGTAATGATGCTATGGAAATAAATGTGGCCATAACTAAAAATTATATATATATATATATATATATATATATATATATATATATATATATATATATCTTGTGCAAGGAAAACCTGTCAGATATCAGTTTGGCATACAACCTACCCTCCTCTTCACATTCAACAACTAGTTACGTGTGGGAAGCTCAGTTTCAGAACTTTCTCATATTGTAATGTATATGAAGAGGGCATAGAGTGGGTTTTTTCCTCTCTCCTGAATTTATAGAGCAGAAAACAGAAGCACAACTACTATTATTTGAGCCAGTTCACATGACCAAGTTACATAATGGATCCAGTTCTGACTCAGTTTCCCTAATACCCAATGAATCTAAGGACATTTAGTCCTTAGTCTACAAAGACCTTATATTTGAACTGGGGTGAGTGTAACTCAAATGGACTGATAGTTAAACATTCTTTGTCTGCACAGAGGAGAGTTGGAATCTTAGCACTGCTCTGATAAATGTTGCTAATGTATGAGGAGATAAGTTACTGCATGGCTGCTAGACGTAATCACACATTGGACCCAGGTCCCTTTTATCCACGTTGTTTGGAGCTAAGTGAGATGCTGTTCCCTGTTTCCAGCTTGTTTTCTTCTCACAGCAGCTGGGAGATGGATGACAGGCAGGAGATGCTCAGCATTTCTCAGACTTCCCAAGAGATACATAGAGCTCACTGGCTCTTTAAAATGGCCTGAAGATCCTGGAAAATGGCATTTGGGAAACTTCTAGAAATTTATCTTAAGCAACTGTTACCACACACTGCCACTTCACCACACTTTTTCTTGTACCTGGGGACTCTGGGCAAGCTTTTCATGCTTCCATTGTTCTGGCCTCACTGTCGGAACTTGAAGTCATCCCCTGGATAGGACTTCCCTGCCCTGCTGTGTCTGTCTGAACTCTTTGCCTTTTGCCATCTCAGAACCTTGTTTATTTCCTACCTAGACCTGGGAAAGTTTACAATAGTCTTTTATCTATCTATCTATCTATCTATCTATCTATCTATCTATCTATCTATCTATCTATCTATCTATCTATCTATCTACCTATCTATCTATTGCTCCACCCATCAGTGCTCTGGGCTTACTTCTGGTTCTTGCCTCAAGTATCATTCATTCCTGGCAGTGGTATAGGGGTTGAACCTCATGCAAGGCCAACACCTTATCCAGTGTACTATTGCTCTGGCCTGCATCTTTTTTGTTTATGTTCTATTATTTCACTATATTTTTTACTCCCTAAAAGGCACATTTTGTTTGGTTCAACTCGTTTGTTTGGTTCAAGGGGCCTACAGAGGCCTTACATCTAGAAAACAAGTGGGAACCATGGTGGGGAGAAGGGGGAAATGAACGAATTTGTGATGAATTGTCCTCTCAGTTACTGTTGCATCAACTTTCTCTCCCAGGTCAGCATGAGACCTTCTCATAAAAAGTATGTCCATTAGCAACATTGAATCATTTCATACATGTGATTCTTCTTTCCTATAATAAATATAACATAATAAACAAAATTTTTCCATTGCTTGTTATTATTTTTAGTTTTTGGAAATGTTCTGGGGCTACTACTAAATCCGTGCTGAGAGAAACCTACTGGGAATGTTCAGGGAGCCATATATGATGTTGGAGACTGAATCGAAGTTGCTATATGCAAGGCAAGTGTCACCCCATCCCCTTACTATGCCTTCCTTATAATTTCTCTGACCTAGGCTCCAGTTTAGTTTCTTTATCTCTTTATTCTTTTCCTTGGCCTTCTAATTGATATAGCCCTTCTCTTAAATCGAGGTTTCTCTATAGATTTCACTTTCTAGAAAGTTGAAAATTAAATGTTTCTCTCTCATGCATTTGAGTAAAAACCATTTCCCTTCCTTTCCCTTTAGTTGCTATCACTGCTGTGACCAGGAATCTCATCCTGAGCTTGGTGCTTGCATACGTGCTCTCCGGCATGGTACTTTGAAGTGAGAGTAGTTGCCAGGGTACTCACATATTGGTTCTGGTTGTCACATGCAGCTGTTGTGTGCCACACCAAAGCTCTCACACTTAGTTGTGATGCCAGGGAAGCAAACTACAGAGCTGCTGGGATTAGAGTCTGGCGTGGGTGGCAGTGCCAGAGATCAAACTCACAGCCCTCACCAGCCTCAGGCTTTCCAAGTAGCACTTAGTTATTTCAGGTAGGCACTTTTGCACTAGAGCTAACCCCAGGCCCAAGCCCTTTGCATTCTCACTTGCTATTGCTTTCTTCCTCTTTCCTCCCTTTGCTCTACCATCCGTGTGACAGGACAGTTCTGAGTTTTGTTTTGCTTTTTGAAATACAGGTCACATTCCTTTAAAGTTTCCTTAAGAGAGCAGAGGATGGTTTAAATTCTTCCCATTTCTTTCTTGTTGTTCAAGGGCCCTTTGTTGCCTGTTGGTCTTTTTTTTTTCTTCACTCTAAGAAAATACTTCATCCAGACCTACTATTTGGTGAGAAAGTAACATGGCTATTTTCTTCTTTTCTTGATACCCTTTCTTTTCCTCAGCTCCTACTCTTTGGATTCTCTTGTTAAGTAAGGGTCTGTATTTTTTTTATAAATGCACCTACTTTCATAGAAGGTGGGTTGTGGAGAAGCCTATGGGTAGGGAACCCATTGTTAGGGAACTTGCTTTTATTCTCTCTTCCTAATGAAAATTAAAGCCAAGGAAAACCTCCCTGAGTTACTTGGCAGCTCAGAGAGGGGTGGTCAGATGTATTAGTGAATGTTTCTAGTTTTGGGTTTTGTGTTGCCCCAATTGGAATGAGCCAACAGCCACTTGGGACTGTGTCGTTTGCATTCCCTGGCTACATTTATTTATTTATTATTTATTTATTTATTCATTATATATTAGCTGCCCATTTGCTTACTGTCTCTGCTAGAATAGTTAATCTTTTCAAGTTACTCTCCTATTTTTCCTTCCTTCTCATTCATATTTCACAGGAAATCTACCTATCATCTCTCTCTCTATCATCTACCTATTATCTCTCTATCTCTCTATCTATCATCTATCTATCTATCTATCTATCTATCTATCTATCTATCTATCTATCTATCTATATCTATCTCTCTATCTATCTATCATTCTTTTTTTTTTTTTTTTTTGTTTGGGGCCACACCTGGCATTGCTCAGGGGTTACTCCTGGCTGTCTGCTCAGAAATAGCTCCTGGCAGGCACGGGGGACCATATGGGACACCGGGATTCGAACCAACCACCTTTGGTCCTGGATCAGCTGCTTGCAAGGCAAACACCGCTGTGCTATCTCTCCGGGCCCTCTATCTATCATTCTTCATCCATTCATTTACCCATCCATATCTGTACTTAAGAAAAAGTGTAACACAATGGAATACTACAATCGCTGTAAAGAATGATGCCATCATGCAATTCACTGCAACCTGATGGAACTGGAAAATATTATGTTAAGTGAAGTAATTCAGAAGAATAAACATAAATATAAGATGATATTACTTATATGTGGTATGTAGGTTAACTGCATGAAGAAATGCAGTATCTTAAAAGGGGATTGTTGAGAACATCCTAGGCCCTAGAATATAGTGAGGAGAAGGAAAGAGAAGGAAGAGGAGAAAGACTCATGAAATGACTGAAGACAGGGCTAAGGTGTTTCAGATGCATTGATGGTGTTAAGAAAGGATAGAACTAAGTATCCAAGCCATAATCAACAGTGAAGTCAACTTTAACAGCCAAACTTAAAAAGGTGCCTGTTATGATGATAGGTGGAGGTGGTGGAATGGATAGATTCTGGGAATATTGACGAGGGAGGTTTACATGGGTGGTGAGACTTATCCTGAAACATTGTATGTCTAAAATCCAACTGTGAACAATTTTGTAAATCACAATAGTTTAAATAAAAAAATTTAAAAAATGTGTAACAAAAGGCATATCACATTCTGAACTATTAAATATGTTCCTTTATTTATAGCATTGCAATAGAATTTGATTTATGTGCATTATATAATTGATAGCTAGAGTTTGCTTTGGTGAGTGGCTTTAAAGAAATTTTGATTCAGGGCCGGAGAGATAGCATGGAGGTAAGGCATTTGCCTTGCCTGCAGAAGGTCGATGGTTCGAATCCTGGCATCCCATTTGATCCCCTGAGCCTGCCAGGAGCAATTTCTGAGCATAGAGCCAGGAGTAATCCCTGAGTGCTGCCGGGTGTGATCCAAAAACAAAAAGAAAAATTTTTTGATTGGGTTTTATATGCATATGAGGTATTAGTGAAAGCTATTGTTAATGAGTTTCTTTTTCTCTTTTGGAGACCCTCTCATGTTTAATTTTGTTTTGCCGACATTTATTTGGTTCAACTTACATTTATTGGGCATCTGCTTAGTAGGGAACAGAGCCCTGAGAATATCAAATGGCCTCTTGCTGTCTTATAACTTGTCAAGATCTATTTGTAGTTTAACTATTCTTTCCTAAATTGGCAGGTTTAATGATACACCTCCAATTCTAGCACCTCTTCTGTCAGCAAGTAATTAATGAAAGTGTTACACAGGACTGGGCAAGAGCTGACCTTGTGGAGTTACATTTGTTAAATTCCTCCAAGTGGACATTTACACTGACCTGCTAATCAATTTTGCATTCACTGGATTCATAAATTATAGTTTCCCAGTTTCATGATGAGTAGGTCATACAAGGTAAAAAAAAAACTTTCCTCTTTAAATTAATTTCCCTCTTGGAATGACAAAAACTATCAGATTTATTTTGTTGAGAATATTTTTCCTCTGGGCTAGAGCTATTTTTTAAAATAACCCAGGACTATTTTTTCTATGTTCCAGACTTAAAGTGCTACAGTGGAAGGGGGACTTTGCTCTCTCTGTGTGTTGTTTCTGTCTCTATCTTTCTCTGTGTGTCTCTATTTCTTTCTCCTTTAGCTTTTGGGCCATATCTGGCAGTGCTCAGGGGTTAGTCCTATCTCTGTGCTCAGGGATCACCCCTGGCAGGTTTGAACAACCACATGAGATGCCAAGGATTGAACCCCATTTGACTGCATGCTAAGCAAGCACTTTACCTGTTATATTAGCTCTCTGATCTGGGAATTTTGTTCTCTTTATGCCTTTAACTGCTTTTCTTTGAAATTTTGAAGGAGGATTTTAAATTTTCCTTTAAATTTCCATCCCTAGAACTTTAGTAACTATTCCAGAAGAGCCTGACTCTTCTGGCCCTGTTGACATTGATGACAGATGCATTACCTGTTTTAATGTTATGTGTTTCCTGTAAAGTAAAAACAATAAAAACTTATACCATCATAAAGAAATCCACTTGGGAAATACTTCTAACTATGTCTAGGGATACTCATAAGTGGGCCAAATATACTCCCATTTCTCATCTTTTCATCTCCTAAGGAGATGAAACAAAGCCATTCTTGACTCTTATGGATCATGTCAGGAATCCTACCTTTTATGTCTCAGACAGCAAAATCCCTTTTAGCAATTATTTAGTAGTCTTCCCTTTCAATGCCTTCAAGAAACTTGCTTTGTAATTGTAATTTCTGATCTTTCGATGGAGACTGGACCATGCTTTTAAGATGCATTTTAAATATTTCAGAATAGAAATACTAAACAGCATTGGGGCAGTTTGATAGAATGGAGGGTAAGGCTTTGGCCTTACACACAGTCAACTCAAATTTGATACCCAGCATCCCACACGGTCCCTGAGCACTACCAGAATTCCTGAACACAGAGCTAGGAGTAATCTTGGAGTGCTTCTGGGTATGGCCTATAAAAACCTTTCCCCCCTCAAAAAAAAAAAAGGAAAAAAAGAAAAATGCCATATGATCAAACAATTTCATTTCTGGATACTTGAAGAATGCGAAAATGCCAATTAGAGAAGATACATACACTTCCGTTTCACTGCAGCATTAGTCAAGATTTGTGAATAGTGTAAGAAATCACTAATAGGTGAATGGATAATGACTATGTGGCATGTACCTTTATGTAACGGAATGATACTCAGCTATTAAAAAACCC
This sequence comes from Suncus etruscus, assembly GCF_024139225.1. Lineage (NCBI taxonomy): Eukaryota > Metazoa > Chordata > Mammalia > Eulipotyphla > Soricidae > Suncus > Suncus etruscus. The sequence goes on from NC_064853.1 coordinate 35,797,943, forward strand.
GAATCATACTACATGTCACTCCATGAATGGAGCTTGAGATTAATATGCTAAGTGAAATAAACTAGAGAAAGAAGAGTATGGTATAATTTCTCTCATATTTGAAAGCTAAAGAAATAAAGTAAAAAATTAAATGAAATAAATCAAAACTCTTTTCTAGAGGATGGACAGGTGGTCCCTGTCTGGGAAGTGGGAAAAAGTGTAGAGAAGGTAAAGGACATCATCTCCTGTGTGATGGTAGAAGTAGATTTTAGTGGTGGCCATGATGCAGTATAGACACACCTGCCAAATGAAAAGGTTGTCACCTCAGACTCAAGTAATGTTACAAGCCAGTGTTACAAAAACAAACAAACAAACAAACAAACAAAAAAAGGGGCCGGGCGGTGGCGCTGGAGGTAAGGTGCCTGCCTTGCCTGCGCTAGCCTAGGACGGACTGCGGTTCGATCCCCCGGCGTCCCATATGGTCCCCCAAGAAGCCAGGAGCAACTTCTGAGCGCATAGCCAGGAGTAACCCCTGAGCGTCACAGGGTGTGGCCCAAAAACCAAAAAAAAAAAAAAAAAAAAAAGTGTTAGATTTGTAAAAGCCAGTGTTAGATTTGTAAAAGTTTAGATGTTGGGGCCAGAGTGGTGGTGCAAGCGGTAAGGTGTCTGCCTTGCTTTGCTAGCCTAGGACGGCCCTCGGTTCTATCCCAGAGTCTCATATGGTCCCCCCAAGCCAGGAGCGATTTCTGAGTGCATAGCCAGCAGTAACCCCTGAGCATCACTGGGTATGGCCCAAAAGCCAAAAAAAAAAAAACAAAAAAAACAGTTTAGATATTATAAAATGATACACTTCTAGCTTTAAACCCTAATAGAAAGGAGGGGGGGCAGGATGTAAAGAGGAGGGAGCTTTTGACTTTGGTCCCTTACACATTCCTAGGGGAAGGGGCTGGCACCACATTATTAAAGCCATGCATCACAGTAAAATGTGCATTCTGGAAGTCTGCCAAGTTTAAGGTGTTTACATTTTTATAGTAAAATACAGCCCAATACGGACTCCTAGGTAGCTAGGGGCCATGTCCAGGCAGTTGTCAGGTGCATTCCACACACATGTACAGGGGGTGGTCCCCCTTCTGAAATATGGGGGTGAGGCACAGATGTTGGCAAAGATCAGTATTTTTCCCTGCAGGGTGATGGAGTCGTCAGGTACTGCAATGACTCTCAAGTTCTTCCCAACTGTGTACGCCCATATTCCTTTGACTGGCTGGTTATAGAGCTGGCATAACAAGAAGTGGCTGGTTTCCCATCTCGTCTCTTGCCTCTGAGATTATGTGAAGGAAAAGGGGTCCAGGATGGTGAGCCAGCAGGTGGGGTGTGAGAGGCAGTTCATGTACTGCGCAACCATTTCTTTTTTCCAAGTGCACAGCTTTGGATAGCAGGGAGAAACTGGTATCACCTGTGAAGATGGGGCAAACAGGGGGGTCACCTGACTGGGCCAAAGGGAGGCAGACTCACTTGAGTCAGCTGCTCTGAGTGTAGCCTCTCATTCCTCACTCATGTCTTCCTCCACAGCTTTCCTTGGCAGCATTTTTTCCAGTGGGAGTCTCTAGCTGTATTCTCCAACTAACATGAAGGCCAAGTGAGGGGCAACTTCCTGTGATGGGAGTTCTGGGCCTCAAGTTCCTTTTTGCTCTTCTCTTCTTTGGGGTCTGCTTTTATGATTAAGGGAAGGCCTTTCCTGCCTCTCTTCTGGCTACTTGGCCCAGTTTACCAACATCCTCACTTTCTCATATTGGCAATGATAAGTGAGCACAAGATAAGATGAAAATGGTCCCTCAGCTGTGTTGAGAATGTGCTCTTGTGCTCTTGTTTGCTAGGTCTGCTGCAATGAAGTACCACAAATTTGCAGCTTTCCTTGGATCCACACAACTTCTTATCTCAGTAATGGAGCTTATGGATATGAGACCAAATTTGGCAAGGCCTTGGAACTTTCATGTAACTTTTCCAGCTTTGGTAATACCTTGACTGTGGCAGCTTAGCTCATCTTTTTTGGAGGTTTTTTTTTTTTTTTTTTTTTTTTGCTGAGTGTGGATGCATATTCAAATTCTTTCCCCCTTTTTATTTGTAGTGCCAGAGATCAGATCTCAGAAATGCAGGGCAAGTGATTTACTGCTAAGCTATACCCCCAGTTCTCAAATGCCCCCCCTTTTTTTCTTTGTCAGAGATTTATTGTTTTTATTATTAAATATAATTTTATTTTAATCATAGTGGCTTACATATCATTGACAATAATATTTTAGGTACATATTAACATGGGAATTCCCATCACTGAATTGCCCTCCCTCCACCTCCGTTCCCGTTCTTCTTCCCATATCCTCTTCTCTTACCCCCCCGGGCTGCTAGAATAAGTGGTCCCCTCTGTGCCTAGCTTACTACTTAGTGGTCTTACACCTATTTGGTCTTGGTACCTCCCTTATTCCCCTCTCCCCAATTGGGAGGCGGGACTAGATAGTTCAAGTTATGCGGTTTTGTTTGAAGAAGAACAAAGTAATAACCTGGAGAAAAAAGAAAAAAATAGAATCAGATACTCCGGAAATGGGTGGAGTACTTCTAGAGGCTTTCATCCTTTTAATAAGGGTGTCTATAAACAAATGATATCCTCAATGACGGTCCATAGCAATAGTTTTGAGTTACTGTGAGAAGTAACTAGATTCATCTGAAATTGCAGTGTCTAAGAATGTTCTGATAAATAACTTCTGAACTATACCTTTTTTTTTTTTTTTCAGAAGGGATGGTGTAAAACCACCCCATGCGCCATATCTCCAACCTCAGGTGAACAAGCAGGGTCATGCATGAAATATTTCAAACCAGGCTGAGAATGAAACACGGCAATCTTCTATCTTTTATTGGGAGTGAGCTACCTGCCAGAACTGTCATTTTTATTGAGTACAGAGACCACCCTGGGTGGGGGAAGTAAGGACAGAGTAAGGACAGATAGCTTAGGCTATGCTGAGTCTCTCCTGCCCATGTTTACATGTAAATCACTCTCTGTTTTGGGATAAAACCACCTTGTAAATAAACAGATAGATACAAAGGAGCCAGAGATTATCTTTGTTTTGGGCGAAACCACCTTGTAAACAAACAAATGAAAAGAAATAAGAGATGATCTTTGTTTTGGGTAAAATAAGGTGTAATCTAAAAGAAGGATGTGGACCACACCTGGCAGTGCTCAGAGTTCTTTATGACTCTGTGCTGAGGAGTCACTCCTAGGGGTGTTTAGGGGACCACGTGATACTGTGAATCACATGAGTTGGCTGCATGTATGACAAGTGCCTTAACTTTTGTATCATCTCTCTGGTCTTGTAGCATACAAACTTTGGTTGGCTGTTTCTTTTAAGTTAGTGAGAGATAGAAGTTACTTATTAAAATGAAGGCACAAGGAAAAAGATGGTAACATCTTCAGGTGAGAGTTCTTAGAGGCAGAATTAGGATAGATCAGAGGTTTTACTTTGGACCAGCATTTGTGAACTAGATAGGTTAATACTTGAAGATGATTTTCTTGGTCCAAATGCCTCTACCTGAGACAATCACTGGTCCTCTCTTGATGGGTCCAAGCCTGGAGGTGGAGGGATGGTACATCAGAGGGGCATGATGGGGGTGAGTGAACTGTACCATATATGACAGAGGACTTAAAAGTAGTGGGAAGCTTTCAGTTGCAGCTTAGGATAGACTCAACCAGATTTTCCTTTTCCAGTGAACTCTGGGGGATTTTAGCTGCTATCTTAGAGGTAGAGGTGAATTCAGGTTATCTGGAGGTGAGCCTGGCTGGCCCAGTAGGGAGATCTAAGAGATTAATCAGGTAGAGGAATCCACTGATTGATCTTGAAATCAGTACCCAAGTGTGGTACCAGCTGTTCATATTCTGGCCTGAGGATCGGCAGCTATCCCCAGAGACTGACAGATGTGACCATCATAGGCCCTTCTGTACACCTTCAACTTTCCCTCTGCCCATAGCAGGGCTCTCTGAGCACACACCTCACATCTATCTATCCAGGTTCTGTTTCTCAGCACCTGTCAGCAGGTCAGGGAGGCTAAGTGAACTTTCATGTGAGGTGATTGCAGCAACTTTTTTCAGAATCTGCTTTCCATCTTGACCCACTTGGTCCAAAGGAATGTCCCGCGCCAAGAGCAGGGACTCTTTGCCTTCCTTTTTAGCATCTGATAGTGTCATAATTCACCCATACCATGCTAAAATAGGTGCCTATAACAGGCCAACTGCAGAAACTATAAACATTTCATGAGTCAGGTTTTCTTACAGCTACAGACGTAGAGTGATTTGAACCAGACTTACCAAGGATGAAGTGAGAGTCCCCAGAAGAATTCAAAGACCAAAGGATGAGGCTGATTCATTCAATAACAGTTACCTCTGGCCCACTTCATCACTGCTAGGGCTGACCTGGAAGAACTGGAGTGATCCGGGTGCTCAATCCCTGTTCAGGAGCGATTTATTTGCTAGAATTCATTTGTTTTTATTCACTTGTCTCAGGTAAGGCACCTTGGAAAACTCACAAACAGTAGATTTATGGTGAAGTGAGGGAGCAGGATTGTGTTTAGGGGAGAAATTGAGCTGTGATGCTGCACAGGAGGCATGTGTGCCTGGTAGGAGTATTGTTGCACAGGAGAAACAGAGGTGATGGTTCAAAGCTTGGAGTACAAGCTTTGAACACAGGAAGCCAAGTGTTCCTCTATATGCTCCCCTGGCACTACATGATTCCCTGAAAATTGAGCACTGCTGGATGTGACCCCAAATGTCCTCTCTCCAAAGAGTATCATACCAAGAATAGGGGGACCTTTGATTCTCTGCACACAAGTAGCCATCAGTAGGGCTTGTGAATTGGGGTGGGGGGAAGCTTTGTGTTCAGAACAGCTCTCAGCAGCAGGAATAATGTGGGCCCCATGCAGTGAGCAGGCTTCAGGGCGGAGATGGCAGAGCTTAGAGCACTCAACTACCCCTCAGCACCAGAGAATTGATGCTGAACCCATCCCTGGGTCAAAGATTGAGCCTCTTTTGGATGGCTTCTGTTTTCCTGGAGCTTTCTGTGCCACAGAAGGCCAATAGAGAAATAGGCAATTACAGTGCAGAGTTTATGGTCATGCTTGTAAAGCTTTCTTGGGTGGGAGCCAGGAAGGCTTCCTGGAGGAAGTCATAGCTCAGCTGAGGTCTGAACAATAAGGAGAAGGTCATGATAAGGGGAGGAAGGGGTGATGAATAAGCAGAGAATATAGCACATAGAATATTCCAGGTGTCAGAATGGGAAGATAGCATATCTTGGGAGAAAGGAGGAGGCTCAGAATGGCCAGAAGCTACAGTATGTGCAGGATGGAGTGGAAGTAAGAGGATAGTGTTATGGCTGGAGGGGTGAGCTGGGCCAGGCATCCAAGTTTCCCTGAGCCTTGGGAGCAGAGATGCTTGCCCTGAACGACTGTTCAAGTGAGAAAGGAAAGATTGGAAAGGGAAGAAAAAGACAGGATATCCCATGGGGCTTGAGATAATAAGAGGCCTGTCTTTGCCAGGAAGAAACTGGATCACTGAGACAGGAGTAGCCCCTGAACACCACAGAGTATGACAACCCCCCACCCCCCCAAAAAAAAAACCCCAACAAGCTCCTTCTGTGGGCATCTTAAAAGGGTAATAGAGTAGCAGTTGATGGGGAAGGAGAATAGGGGAAGCTTGTTTTGAATTCTGCCTCTCAGTTTGTCTGAGCCTTGGGGAAATCTCAACCACAAGCAGATTCCATTTTTCTTTCTCCTGCATCCCTGGACCTGTCTGGTTCCTTAGCCTAGATGGGCAGGTCTCTTCCAGCCAAAGGCAGACTCCACCCTAAGCAAGTTCCTTCCTTTTCTACCCTTGCTTCCCTCTGCTTCCATCAGAATGTCTTCCTTCAGGTAGCCCCACTACCCCATCTCTGTGTTTGTTCTCTAGGCTATTAAATACTGTTTTTTTTTTTTTCTGGTATGTTTTTTCCAGATTCCCAAAAGAGCCGCTTCTGATTCTCCTGATTTCCCCATGACTGCCTCCAGGCTTCCTAAGCTGCTTGCTTTTCTGGATGCAGGGATTTGCCTTTCTTTTCTTTTCTTTTTTTTTATTTAAACACCATGGTTACAAGATTGTTCAGATTACATGTGGTTTCTTTTCTACAGATAAGGTTGTTCATGATTTACAATCATACAGTATACAACACCCTTCACCACTGCTTGCCTTCCTTTGCTTCTTTCCCTTATACTAGTTTTATTCACCCTCATGGCTCCAAAGGACTTTTCCTTGTGTTCCTCCCCAGCCCTCATATTGGCATCTTGGGGAAGTGCTGATGGATTTCCCTGTTTGCTATTTGCTGCCCCACTTCAGTATCTTTGGCTTCTATCCATGTAGATGCTGCCTGTTACCTTTAGTTTTCTGTGAACCACCTTCTTCCTCTTTAACAATTGTAGAAGCTAAAAGCTTTGAAAAATTCTTTTTCTTCTCTACCCAGACCCCCAGAATTTGTCTGTTTCCAAGCATGATCAGATCCTGCCATTGCATATTTTGAACTTTCAGAAATGCCTCATATTCAGTGTTGGATGGTGAGATGCAACGTTTTACTTTGTGTCCTTGTTGTGGAATGTGGGCTGTAGTTGACTTATTTACCTCTGGAGATGCTATTTATAATATATACATCAGAATTTAAACAAATAGACTGTGAATGGGAAGGACCATGCTCATTGTGCTGCTGTTGGCATCCTGCCTTAGGCCTCATTATCTGCCTGAGAGCACTTGCACTTAACTGATTTCCTTCACTTCAAGCACCAGCTCTGCTTCCAGTCCACCTCCCTAGTCTTGCATTATCCACTGAGATGATCTCCCAACAGAGAAGTGCTCTAATTGTGACAATCTTATGCCACCAAAGCCACCATCTGACTCCACAAGTTGCTTTCACCGGCACTCCAGATGCCCTTCTTTGTGGTAGGGTGATAGGAAAATGCCCTGCACCCCTCTGTTATTCATATGAGCTGGAACTAATGACTAATGCCACTTTCCACTGGGAGAAGGGGGCCCACATGAAGGGCTGACTCTTCCATTCTTAGATACAAAAGTCTTTAACTTCTGTCTAGTGAATGGCCTTTTTCACCTTCCCTCCTCACCTTTTGGGAGTCTCCCAGGCTGCACTCAGTGCTACTCAGGACCACCATACTGTGTTTGGGTGGATCTGAGGTCAATGTGCCTTATCCTTTGTACTATCTCTATAGTCCTTGAACAAGATGAACATTCTTGTTCATCTTTTTTTCCTTGAATATTTGCATTTTTGCATATAATGTTGCAATAAATATCAATTCATTGCAGTACATCTTCCCCTATAAATCATTTGTGTGGATCAGTTCTCCCATTTTGCCTTTGGATTTTTATTGCTACCTTTATGTGTATCTTTAAGTCTCATCTGAAAGATTTCTTCCTCTGACTGTCATAACTTAGCATAATCTCCTTTTGTTCCATCCATCTGCATTCATTTGTAAACTGCAGAAAATTGCACGATTTTTCTCTAAGAGCTGCATAATATTCCATGTATATTATATGTATATGTATCATAACTTCTTACTATATTCAACCATAGTTGGATATTTGCATTGTTTTCATTTTTGGTTATTGTACTAAGTACTATGATGAGCCTAGGTGTGCAATTATCTTCACAAATGAATGTTTTTGTGTTTAGGGGATAGATACAAAGAAGGGGTATTGCTCATTTATATAGGAGTTCTATTCCTATGTTTTGGAATAATCTCCATATTGCTTTCTACAGAGATTTTATCTGATGACATTCCCACCAATAATGGATGAGGGACCTTTCTCATCACAATTCCTCCAACACTGACTATTTCCAGACTTTTGGTTATGAGCCATTCTCACTAGTGTGAGATGATATCTTATTGTTATTTTCATTTGCAGTTCACTAATCATGAATGATGATGAGCACTTTTTTATATGCATACTGGTAATTTATATGTATTCTTTGGGTGTGTATTGTCTTGTCCCATGTGTGGGTGGAGACATTGGACTTTTGATGTTGAGTTTTGTGTTTTATAGATCTTGGGTATTAGTCCTTTAGTGATGTATGTGTGCAAATATTTTCTCCCAATTACAAGCATATTTTTTTGGTTATAGCCCAAGTTTCTTTTGCTGTAAAATGTTTTTAAATTTGCTATAGTCCCATTTGTTTATTTTTGTTTTTGTTTCCTTTGTTACTATGGCCATCTTGTTGAAGACTCCTCTGTGGTTAATTTCCTAGAGTTCTGCTAATGTTTTCTTCAATGTATTTTATGGATTCTGGCCTCATCTTGAGGTTTATTTTTTATTTTTTTGGTTTTTGGGCTATATCTGCCATTGCTCAGGGATACTTCTGGCTCTGAACTCAGAAATTGCTTCTGGCAGGTTTAGGGCATCATACAGGATGTCGTGGATCAAATCTGGCTGGGTCAACCGCTTGCAAGACAAATGCTCTACCCACTGTGCTATCACTCTGGCTTCATTATCTTGAGATATTTTAACCCACTTTGAGGTTACTTTTGTGATTGGCGTGAGGTAAGGGTCTAATTTCATTTTTTACATGTGGCTATCCACTTATTTAAAGGGCTTTTTAGGTGTTAGAGAGAGAGTATAGAGTTAAGGTGCTTGCCTTGCCAGTAACCAACCAAAATTCAATCCCCAGCTCTGCATGCCCCTGGGCATGGTCAGAAGTGATTTCTGAGCATGGAGTCAGGAGTAAGCCCTGAGCATTGCCAAGTATTATTCAACAACTTCCCCTTCCCCCATCCAAAATATAAAGGGTTTCTAAAATAGTATGAATCCATTTAAAATAGTAAGAATCCATTTAGAGACAAAGTATTTTAAGGATTCATCAGTAGTGTTAAGAAAGGATAGAACTAAATATTCAAACCATAGAGTCAACAGCACAAATCATAAGGCCCAACTTTAACAACCAAATATTAAAAAGCCCCTGTTAAGATGGCAGGCCAGAAAGGGCAGAGAATTTGGGAACATTGGTGGATGGAAGTTGACACTAATGGTGGCATCAGTGTTGGAACATTGTATGTCTAAAATTCAACTATGAATTACTTTGTAGATTATAATTCTTTAATAAAAATTAAAGGTACACAGAATTAAAAAGAGCTTTAATAAATATTTATTTAGAATCTTCTTGGACCAGGTCCTGTGGGTAGGAAGATATTAATAACTATACTGCTCAATTTGGTGTGTAAAATGCTTCTTTCATACACCTTCATATCTAGGAATTATTCCCTTTTTATCTTTTAGAACTTCTGTGATGTGCCACTTATTCAAGGCGTATTTTTCTGACTCAAAAGAGAGCAAGATCACCTATTATCTGTAGTCACTGGGAACATAGATATCTATTTTAATTAATCACATAAATGTTGAGTCCACTGCTCCCACAACTGTGAGCTCCAGACCAGGGGCCCTATCTCCTTATTCACTCTAGAGTACTAAATACACTGCTACAGTGTATTTATTGCTTCTAACCAGAAGTCCAAGACAGTCTACTGAATCAGAATAGATCTTATTTGTTCTGCAATTTCTGGACCTCAGATGATAATGCTGTAGGTTGGGAGGTTACAGTGGCAGTTCATCATACTGGCATGAACTAACTTAGAGGTCTACTAGGATGGGCTTCAATGAAAGGATGGTTGAAGGGAGATAAGGAAGACATTACAGAAGAACTGATAATTGCAATTAAGCAGGAAGTTAAGGGTTACTAGTTTGCAAGGTAGAGGAATGGTGAACTTGGTGAGAGGTAGAGCTTTCCTACTTAAAAATGATGGGGCCGGTGGGTACCTCATGATGGCACTGGGCTCCTGCTTTCTCCAAGGGCCTGCAGTTCCCCAGGCCTGTTGGCCACCACATAGCAGGATCTGATATGAATGGACTAGAAATTTCCAGTGTGGTCCTTGGTGTCAGGGAGGTGCCCAGGGGGGACAAGGTCCCTGGGCCAGTCTGCCTGCTCCCCAGTTTTCTTTCAGTGACACTGTTTGGGGGTTCTGTAGGAGTGTGTTCGGAAAAGGCTAGATGCAACCTGCTCCTGTGGCCCCAGCATGCATGGACAGTGGTGACCTCCAGCCCCTGCCCTCCCAGATGCTGTTTTGACCCCACCTTTGGGGGCTGGTGGCCACTGTTAAGCCCCCTTCTGCTCTACCCTTTTCCCTCCTTGGCACCAGGAGCTAGTGAGCAGAGCTGGCCAGATGGGCAGTTGCTAATTACCAGCCTTACCAGTTTGTTTCACTAGTGTCTGATTTAACAATAAAGTTCTGTCAGCCAAAAAAAAAAAAAAAAAAAGATGGGGCCAGAGAGATAGCATGGAGGTAAGGCATTTGCCTTCCATGCAGAAGGTCATTGGTTTGAATCCCGGCATCCCATATGGTCCCCTGAGCCTGACAGGGGCGATTTCTGAGCATAGAGCCAGGAGGAACCCCTGAGCACTGCTGGATGTGACCCCCTCCCCCCCAAAAAAAGATGGGCTAGACTAGAGCTACCTTAAACAATATAATGTGCTGCTGAATCCTAGGGTAACTTAGGAGACATAGATTTGCCAATTTACAGATTTTTGTTTTTTTAATTCAAGAATAAGTAGACTCACACAAAAACCTTATTGTGTGATCATTTCCACATAATCAAGAGAGTACCCTCCCTCCCTTTATCTCTCCCTCCCTTCCTTTCCCTCCCTCCCTCCCTTCCTCTTCTTTCCCCCTCCCTCTCTATCCCTCTTTTCTTCCTTCCTTCCTCCCTCTCTATCCCTCTTTTCTTCCTCCCTCCCTCCTTCCCTTCTTCCCTCCCTCCTTCCCTCCCTCCCTCCCTCCTTCCCTCCCTCCCTCCCTCCTTCCCTCCCTCCTTCCTTCCCTCCTTCCCTCCCTCCCTCCTTCTTCCCTCCCTCCCTCCTTCCTTCCCTCCCTCCCTCCTTCCTTCCCTCCTTCCCTCCCTCTTTCCTTCCTTCCCTCCCTCCTTCCTTCCCTCCCTCCCTCCTTCCTTCCCTCCCTCCCTCCCTCCCTCCTTCCTTCCTTCCTTCCCTCCGTCCCTCCCTCTTTCCCTCCCTCCCTCCCTCCCTCCTTCCTTCCTTCCTTCCTTCCCTCCGTCCCTCCCTCTTTCCCTCCCTCCCTCCCTCCCTCCTTCCTTCCTTCCTTCCTTCCTTCCCTCTGTCCCTCCCTCCTTCCCTCCCTCCCTCCCTCCTTCCCTCCCTCCTTTCTCCCTCCCTCCCGTCCTTCCTTCCCTCCCTCCCCTCCTTCCTTCCCTCCCTCTTTCCTTCCCTCCCTCCTTCCTTCCCCCCTCCCTCCTGCCTTCTTTCCCTCCTTCCCTCCCTCCTTCCTTCCCTCCCTCCCTCCCTCCTTCCCTCCCTCCCTCCTTCCTTCCCTCCCTCCCTCCCTCTTTCCCTCCCTCCCTCCCTCCTTCCTTCCCTCCCTCCCTCCTTCCTTCCTTCCTTCCCTCCCTCCCTCCTTCCTTCCTTCCCTCCTTCCCTCCCTCTTTCCTTCCTTCCCTCCCTCCTTCCTTCCCTCCCTCCCTCCTCCTTCCTTCCCTCCCTCCCTCCTTCCTTCCCTCCCTCCCTCTTTCCCTCCCTCCCTCCCTCCTTCCTTCCCTCCCTCCCTCCTTCCTTCCTTCCTTCCCTCCCTCCCTCCTTCCTTCCTTCCCTCCCTCCCTCCTTCCTTCCTTCCCTCCCTCCTTCCCTTCCTTCCTCCCTCCCTCCTTCCCTCCTTCCCTCCTTCCCTCCCTCCCTCCTTCCTTCCCTCCCTCCCTCCCTCCCTCCTTCCTTCCTTCCTTCCTTCCTTCCTTCCTTCCTTCCTTCCTTCCTTCCTTCCTTCCTTCCTTCCTTCCTTCCTTCCTTCCTTCCTTCCTTCCTTCCTTCCTTCCTCCCTCCCTCCCTCCCTCCCTCCCTCCCTCCCTCCCTCCCTCCCTCCCTCCCTCCTTCCTTCCTTCCTTCCTTCCTTCCTTCCTTCCTTCCTTCCTTCCTTCCTTCCTTCCTTCCTTCCTTCCTTCCTTCCTTCCTTCCTTATTTTTGGACCAAACTTGGCTGTGCTCATGGCTTACCCCAAGCTCGTTGTTCAGGGATCACTCCTGGTGGTGCTGAGGGTGGAGTGGAGGGGACCAAATTTGGTGCTGGAGATCAAACTTGAATTGATCAAAATTGAATTGGCTGAATTTTTAGGCCCCATGGATGCTTTCTATGTGATCCTTTCCATGTGAAGCTTTGGGAGGCATTGGGTCAGCTCCCTGCAGCACAGATCAGGTGTGATGGAATTTGGCAACTATGAGTCTGGAAAAAGGATTGCAACTTATAATAAAGGGATTCCAGACTCTGCTAAAGATTTTCTTCTGAGTGCAGGGCCAGGGCTAATCCCTGAGCACCCCTGGATGTACCCCCCCCTTAAATAAAAAAGAGAATGGATTTTTTTTCTGTAGGAAGAGGTGAGGCATTATGAGTTGAACCATCTGTTTTCTAGCCTCTCCTTAATCTTATAATGACTGTTAATATATTTTGTATGGATTTTTATGGATTTTCAATTAATGAGGCCCAAATGAGTTTTTTGTTATAATTTTCAGAGGCACAACACAGAACATTCTGTCTTCACTGTTTGTTGTGTCAAACTGGTACCTCAGATCAGTCATGATTGCATTGCAGACCATTTATTATAGGTAGTAAAATGCTGATGTGTTCAGCAGACCCATTAATTTGCTAGAGTAGTTTTTGGTTTACATAAAAATTGAGAAGAAAGTACAGAGATCTCCCAAGTCATTCTTTCCTCTCTCCCTTTATCAATATGCCACCCAGTGTGGTAGATTTATTACCAAGAGTAAACCTGTGTTGTATAATATATACATATATATGTACATATATACATAATATATACACATACATAATATCATATGTACATATAATAAATAGCATAATCTATCTCTCACAGTCCTCTCTTGGTGGTGTGCATTTTATGGATTTGCATCAATGTACCATGATGCCTCTCTATCATGGTACCATGCAAAGCATTTTCACTTTCCTACAAGTCTTCTATGTTCTGTTCTTCATTATCCCTGGTAACCTTGGATCTTTTTACATCTTCAAGTTTTGCCCTATCCAGGACATCATAGAGCTGGAGTCATACAATGCAGAACCTTTTCACAATGGCTCTTTTTAATTTAGTCACATGAATTTGAGGTTCCTTCATGTCTCCTCATGACATGCCATCGTGTGCGTGTGTGTGTGTGTGTGTGTGTGTGTGTGTGTGTGTTTGTATATAATCATATCTTATTGTCTGGTTACATACCAGACATTTTTAAATTTTTGGCAATAATGGCTAAAACATGATTATGTGTGTGATGTCATGATTATTTGTGTGCAAATTTTTGTGGAATTCACTAGTTTTTAAAACTTGAATCAGTTGATAAAATTTTTTCTAGATCAACTCTCTATTAGTTTCCTAGGTTGGGTACAATATTAGGTGCCTTAAAACAGTTGAGATTCATTGCTTTCAGTGGAGACTGGAGGCTTAAGGTCTAATAGAGACTGGAGGCTAAAAGTCCCAAATCAAGGTGTTAAGAGCCCCTTTCTCCTTCTGAAATCAGAAAGGAAGGCTCTTTCTTTGCCCTTCAAGTGCACAGTAGCCTGGGTGTTCCTTGATCTGATGAGTGCTGACCTTGCTCTCATCTCCATATACTCCCCTACCCCCAACATTTGTGTCTCTGTTCAAGTTTCTTTCTACTGTGAGGACAACAGTTCTGTGGATTAGGATCCATCTTCATGATCTCATCTTAGCTTTAGTACATCTGCAAATACCCTATTTATAAAAAAAAAATCACCTTGTGAAGACCTGAAAATTAGGATTGTAACATTTCTTTGTTTGAGGGCCATTTTTCAATCCATTATGTTATTTTCATTCAATTGTAGTTTAATATTCTCTCTCAAACCAGAAAAAAAAACCTGGTAGAATCTTGTATTTACATCTATAGTCAGGTTATATAAGAATCAAAATATGCCTGTGGGTGTGCCAGCTTGGGAACTTGGATATATCTGGCAGGACAAAAGATAGTTTGATAGCTACTGCTGTATATTAATCTTATCTCAGGCACCAGAGCAAGTGTATAGTGGGCTAGGGTGCTTACCTTGCACAGGACTGACTCAGCTTTCATCCATATGGTCTCTCCAGCACAGCCTGAAGTGATCCTAAATGCAGAGCTAGGAGTAAGCTCTGAAGCACAGCCAGATGTGGCCCAAACCAAAACCAAAAATGCAAAGTAACCCTATATCATTTGGTTATCCTTTTAAATCTCAAAACTTTTGTCTTTCTCTTTAGGAAGCTGGTACTTTAAGATTAGGCCACATTAATGCAAAACTTATCAACTAATTTGGGGGGGGGGTTGCCCTACCCAAGAACTATGTGGCAGTGTTTGGAGATTTTTTTTTCAGCTGTGACAACCAAGATGGTGGTACTAAGGTTATCCTGGAAGCGAGTTAGTGGATGCCAAGATGTCACTAAATAAATATCCTGCAGTGTCTGGGACAGGCCACCACAATAAAGAATTATCTGACTCCAAATGTCAATGTGCTATTGTGGAGAAATCCTGTAGTAATTGGTCTGTATGCACCATGTAGGGTGGTGGTGATAAAACACTTGCTTGGATTTTAACCAGACTCTATCAGGAGTCTCAAACTCAATTTACCTGCGGGCCACAGGAGGCAAAGTCAGGGTGATCCTTGAGTGCAAAGTCAGTAGTAAGCCTTGAACTTTGGGGGGTGTGACCCAAACAACTAAAACAAAACAAAACAAAACAAAAAAAGATTCCTCTAGGGCAGGGCCACAAAATGTTGTACGGAGGGCTGCAAATGGCAGTTTGAGACGGTCTAGTTCATCCTTCTCTTAGAAAATATTCAGGCTGTCTTTCTAAAAAACATTGATTCTTAATGCCTTTGCAATGTGGTTAGTGTGATGAAGCAAGTTTGAATTTAGACTCAAGCCAGTCTCCCCAGAGTCATTTGAAGATGAATAAGCGTTCCTAAATTTCATCTGGTCCTGCTTTATAGACCAGATGTATCCTCAAAGTTCAGTGCAGCCCCATGGGTTGCTTAATAAGTCTAGTTATCACAAATGCTAAATATTTTATGAGTTCAACATTAAAATACAAATAGGAATGGTTAAGTATTTTGCTATGATTTTCTTTCCCTAATCAATTCATATTTCATGTTTTAAAAGTCCCTAGGTAACAGCTATTTTTTACACTACGAATGATTCCCAAACATTTATTTGTATTATTGGCTCAGGACAGTGGAGACCTAAGCCAAGCCTGACCAAGGATGAGTCCCTAGGTTGGCTGGCTGGCAGGTTGGCAGCATTTGGAGAACTAGGCCTGTTTTCTTCTGTTTTATGCCTTTTCTCTCTTTGGCCTTGAGTATTCCTGAATAAAAATTGTCCTTTTTGTTTTATATTGAAAGAGAAAGGGTGGGGCCGGAGAGATAGCATGGAGGTAAGGCATTTACCTTTCATGCAGAAGGTCATCGGTTCGAATCCCGGCATCCCATATGGTCCCCCGTGCATGCCAGGAGCAATTTCTGAGCCTGGAGCCAGGAAAAACCCCTGAGCACTGCCAGGTGTGACCCAAAAACCACAAAAAAAAAATGAAAGAGAAAGGGTTTAGTTTTCTATTCCTGGAGTAAATAAATCTGTTGATACCTTTTTACCTATAGTCATAACATGCTATTCTGACTCCTTTCTGGTAGAATTTCTGATTTCATCACAAGACTTGAATATTAATTCTTGGCTTCTGGGTCTTCTCAATCTAGCTAATAATTGTGGAAAATATTTTATATCTACCAATAACCTTTTTGATGCCTTAATGGTACTTGGTTATTTTTTTATTCTGTGGAGTTGATGACCAAAGGTCATTTGCTATGTTATTGGTATCTCAGAAAGGTACAGCTGTCATTAATTGAGAGCCTTACTGGGAAGAAAAGGAGAAAAATACTGAAATTTCAGGATAAAGATGTTATTGGAAAATGTTGCTTCCATCATTTTTAGTGATAATAATTAAATACCAATGATGAAACCTTCTGTCCTTGAAAATAGGAATGGCTTTTATACATCTCCTGCATCGTCTATTGCCCTGATAATTCATAAAAAAGAAATTTTCACTCTTTTAGCACTGTGAAGCTCCAGGGAGGGCTGCCTTGGACAGGACTGGCTGCAGGTTGCCGTTTTGTGCAGGTCTGCTGTGCATAGCTCTCTCTTCTTCTACCCGGAACATGCTCATAGCTGAGACCTACTCTTCCCCTGCTGATGGCAGCAGGACAAGATACAGATCCCATTGGCCAACATAAGTGATATGACTAAGCTCAGCATTAGTGGGTGTCCTGGTTACTATTGCTATGGAAAACAATTTCCTCCAAATCCAGTGGCTTAAATCAGTACCAATCACTTGATTGTCTCGAAGGCTTTCTATGGGCTAGGAATTTAGAAAGGGCTTTGCTTGTGATCTTAACTCAGAGTTTCTTGTGCAATTGCAAGCAATTGATGGCTGGACTATTGGAGCATGAGACTGGCCAGACATCCTCAGCTTCTCTGCAAGGGTCAGTATGAGATTTTGTTCCATTTAGTGGCTGTTTGGTTGTTGGGCTGTGAATAGGGTAGGTTAGAACTCTAGCCCACTTGTTTCTGAAGAAGTGAGTAGATGGTGCATTGTCCTTTATACTCAGCCTGAGATGTCACCTATGGTTCTGTATGCCATTCCCTTTTGGTTGAATGTCACAAAATCCTGCCCAATTTCAAGGGGGGGGGATAGAAACACATTCCCTCACTCTTAGTGAATGGTGAGGGGATTGAAATGGTTTTGTAAATAGCACCTGGGAAGGAAAGCATAGTAGCCATTTTTGGAAAACACAAGGAACTGCAATAGGGTAGGAAATTTCTATAGCCTGTGGCAGGGACAGGAGCAGAGTATTGCTGCACACAGCACAAACTTTTAAGTACTTTGTGTGGGACTGTGAACATAGTACACAAAATCATATACTGGATAACTGTATTTATTTGAATACTTAGTGCTATGGGCTGGGGTCTAGGGAGTAGGTGTAAAACTTTGAAATTGCAAGACATTCTTAAGGAAAGCTCTACTGAAGTGAGAATAGAAAATTAGGATGGGGAGAAATCTTGAGAAGTATGGCTTCAGCTCTGCAATGTACTGAAAGTGCTCCCTCCAAATCCACATGTTGAGACCTCTTCATGGCAGCATTAGGAAAGTCATCAGGCATTAGCCTGCACCCTCATGAATGGAGTAGTGATCTTTGTAAGAAAAGGCTTTCCAGTCCTTTCCCCAGCATGTGAAGTTCCAAGAAGACAGTGCACAGTGGCCTGGAGGAAAGTTCTTCTCAGCCACAGACTGCTATGTAGACTCAGCCATGGCACTGCCTAAGGGAACCCTGTTATTTATCAACTGAACCCTCTGTGCTGCCTCAACTCCTATGAAACCAGCCATGGCCTAATGTAGAGAGCCATTACTTTCAACTGCCTGACCAACCCAGAAATGGCAGTTTTCCTTTATATTATGCTACTATAAATGTTTCCTGCTACCTCAGCAAGGAAGTTCACCTTCTCCTGCAGACACCAATGGAAATGGAGAGACAGGAAGATCTCTCTAAGCTAAAGGGAACCATCAGAAAGGTGTGTAGACATGAATCCTAAGCCACCCAGGTCACAGCAGAAAGTGCTAGGACACCTGTGCTTGGGCAGTGGTGCTTCAGGCCTTTTGTTCACTCTGGATCACACAGTCCTTACTTCAGCATGCTCTGTTCTTTTCCCAGGACTTTTGCTGGTCAAAATTTGGGGTTAATTGGGACAAACTACAGTCCTCATGGTTGCATTGGCCCTTTATAAAATCCTCTGTTGGCTGTTACTTCTGCTGATCAAGGAGACTGGTGGTGGGAGTGGCCCAGACTTTTCTCTGGAAAAGCCTCTAGCTTCCAGATTTTGTTGGCTCTGGTGGTGGTACTTCCCCATGGACAATTAAAACTGGACAAGCAAGTACTAAGACACACTACAGGGCATTGTCAGTTTTATTCCACTTTTCTGGAGTTCCTTCCCAGGTCGAGATGCAGTACCATGGCTACTTCTTCAGGAGGATGAACCCCATTCCTGGTGATCATATCTCTGCATCATTTCTCTGCCTTTGGATCTGGAATACACAGGTGGGCTGAAGCAATGGCTTTAATTTGAGCAAAGCCCACCCATAATGATATCAGTTCTAGGCCCATGGAACTAATGCAAATAGTAATATGTTACATGTTAGGAGCAAAAGTCTCTTCAGTGGCTCCAGCAGTAGGAGTTAAATGTGGCACCCTACTCCCCACCTTTATTTTTCCAGATCTTTATATTTTATTTCTTGGAGAACCAGCCACATATAATGATTCTTGTATGGACTTGGACTAATAAGGCTAACATATTAGCCATGCATGAAGCTGATTACATTTAGTCTTCAGTATTGCACATAGTTTCTGAGAACTAATACCAGGAGTGATCGCTGAGCACAAAACTAGTAATCCCTGAGCACTGCTTGGTGAGCCCAACATGAATCTTCTTTGTTGCAAAGTCGTTTTTTCTTTTATGGTCTGCATTGAATTTATGCAAGGTTCGAGTTTCAGCTATTGCAGTTGGTTTGACCCTTTGTGAATTTCCTGGATGATGCTGATGGCTGAGTTTTTCCCCCTAGGTAGGAAAAATAATCCCACACCAGAAATATCTATCAGTCATAATCAGGTTGAAATATGGGTCTTTTTAGGAGGAAAAAACATCAACACATCCTCCATTAACTTTCCAAAATAGGCTCTGACTCAGGTAACTCTGTGGTCCAAGGACCAGAACTAAGCTGTGTCCTGCCTGACTCAGTAATGATTCATACAGAAAGCTGGCTTCATCCAGGAGGTTTTTTTAAATGGCATTATGATTGTGACCTTTTAGGCTTTCATCTTGTCCCTTAGCTAAGGATTAAATCGGATCAGGAACAGACCTTTCAGAAATCCTCCTCCCCCATGAGTTCTGAGTTTTCATCGTGAGATCAAGCTAGGCCACAGGGTTCACTGTATCATGAACTTTCCTTCCTTTTCTTTCTTGCCCAAGTTTATTTACAGGTACTGTAATTTGCTCAGAACTGTTGTGTTGGCTGGCCAGGAGGGCCTGCTTGGCTCAGAGAAATTAATTCACTTGCCTAGATAATTTAGGTGGGTGTCCTCATGTAGCTTGTCTCCAGCGTTTACACTTGGTCCCACTATGTTAAACTATGAGTATGTAAAACTTTTTTATATATTGAAAACCATGGAGAAATGGGCACCAATTTGCTTTAGCAGTGTTTAGTGGGGAGGATTAATATAGAAGTACTTCTGGATTGTGTTCCACTTTATTTGAACTTTTAGTTACCTATATCAAGATTAATTTTGGTAAAACTTTGTTCCTTGGGAATCAGGACAGTTCTTTTAACTTTAGTTTGTAGTATGGGAGTCAATGGAAAAATAAAATATTGAATTATTTCATGCTATTATGATTAATTTAATATATGTTTCCCCCATAAATGGATAGGTGTATATGTAAACATATTTTACATATTTTTTATAAACTTATAGTTTTGACTAACTGATGATTTTAGGCTCCAGCATAAGTTTTTTTAGCACCCAATTTACCAACCCAGAGTATAGAGAAAGAAGGTGGGAAAATATCTGGAATAACCCAAAGCAGGGAGACACTTGCAAAATTCTCTTTTTTGGGGGTGTACTTTTTGGGGCCACACCCAGTGGCACTCAGGGGTTACTCCTGGATCTACACTCAGAAATTACTCCTGCAAGGGGCTGGACAAATTATCAAAGATACAAAATGATCCATAAAAAAGGGAATATTGAGGCTAGAGAGATAACACAGTAGTTGGTTGTTTGCCTTGTTCAAGACCAACCCAGGAAAGAGGGTGGTTTGATTCCCAGCATCCCATATGGTCCCCAAGCCTGCCAGAAGTGATTTCTGAGCACAAAGCCAGGAGTAACCCCTGAGCATCACCAGGTGTGACTCAAAAACAAAAACAAAAAAGAGAAATTACTCCTGGCAGGCTCGGAAGACCATATGGCAGGGGTCTCAAACTCAATTTACCTGGGGGCCGCAGGAGGCAAAGTCGGGGTGATCCTTGAGTGCAAAGTCAGTAGTAAGCCTTGAACATTGGGGGGTGTGACCCAAACAACTAAAACAAAACAAAACAAAAAAAGATTCCTCTAGGGCAGGGCCACAAAATGTTGTACGGAGGGCCACAAACGGCCTTTGGGCCACAAATTTGAGACCCCTGCCATATGGGATACCAGGAATTGAACCCGGGGTTCATCCTAGTTGGCTGTGTGCAAGGCAAATGCCCTATCACTGTGCTATCTCTCTGTCCCCAATATTCCTTTCTTTTAATGGATCATTTTGTATCTTTGATAATTTGTCTTCAGAGTTGTTCAAAATCTGTACAAACTTGTATTGAAACAACAATTAAAAATATTTCATATACTGGGGATATGGCTTAGTTTACTTGTCTTGCTTATATGAGGTCCTGGATCCATTCTCCAGAACTGCCAAATGAAAGAAACTTCAAACTCTGCACTTCTGTTGGGCCCACATCTCTTTTGATTTCCACTAGCTGAAGTAATGTTTATGTTGCGCAAGCCCCTCTGCATTATCCTAGCAATTCCTTCTATGTTCTCTGAGGAAAGGCAGGATAGCCTGGGCCCTCTTAAAATACCAAGCTCACATGTATGGAAATCAGTCACAATGTGTAGGTCACTTGCTTTTTGCCATGCTTCTGTTCTCAGGAGCAATAGAACAGCTGACCTGGAGGGGGCTGTAATTACACAATCTCCAGGGATGGGTTCAGGGGCAGAAGACTTACTCTATTGCTGTCTTTGACAGAGAATCCCATGACATAGGGAATATTAGGTTTCTTGTTTAGGATTGTCCAGCCCTGCAATTCCCCTACACACTGGCTCTGCTCTCTCTGAAGACTATGCCACTTCTGTTTTCATTTGGTTTGGTGTTAGGGTTATGCCCAGCGGTGCTCTGGGATTACTCCTGACTCTACTCAGGGATTCTTGGGGATCATTCCTGGCAGGGCTCTGAGGGCCATAGGGATTGAATATGGGTCAGTAAGTGCAAGGCTACCACCCTACTCATTGTACTGTCTCTCTGGCCGAAGACTGCAATTTCTGATTTTCACATAGACAAAGGGACAATTGACTATAGTGGGTCTGTGGGTTTCTGTGGTCTGCAGCAAACCTGCCATCCCTGAAGGTAGTGTGACTGGTCTTCCTTCTCTCGTCACAGCCTGCTTTTACAGATGCTTTTCAAGTTAGGGCTCAACAGATAAAACCTACTGTGATGTTGCCTTTGCTTTTCACCTGCTGCTAGTGATAATGATTTTCCACAGGCCACTAATCTGTGTCAGCTGAAGTGACTGACATTAGAACCTTGTGGTGTTGGCACCAAGGGGGAAGAGCCATGCCCCCCCCCCCCATGAATGTAGCCTTTGCATTGGAAGTGGCCCTGGCTGCTGGTCTTGATTATCTGGGGAGGAAAAGCTAAGGTCCCAAGTGGTCTCTCTGTCTCTTTTAACTGTAAAAGCATTCCAGAATTTTCCTTTATTTCCAGGTTATCACCATAAATCATTTAAGTCTCAGAAGCCCTTTTCTCACCATTCTTACTCCTGAGCTAGTCCTCTAGGCTCCCCAACTCCCAGAAAGGTTGTATTCCTCTTTTTATTCAGAAATTTAATTAAGCATTTACTTCCCTTCTGGTTAACTTCTCCAGGTAACTCATGAAGCCCAAATCCTACATTTGTTTATATATATATATTATATATATATATATATATATATATATATATAATATATATATATATATTTTTTTTTTTTTTTTTTTTTGTTGGTTTTTGGGCCACACCGGGTAATGCTCAGGGGTTACTCCTGGCTATGCGCTCAGAAGTTGCTCCTGGCTTGGGGGACCATATGGGACACCGGAGGATTGAACCGAGGTCCGTCCAAGGCTAGCGCAGGCAAGGCAGGCACCTTACCTTTAGCGCCACTGCCCGGCCCCCATTTGTTATATTTTTATTTTACTTTTAAAAAGAGAAATAGAAAAAAATCTCCTTCCTTCCTTTTCTTTCCTTCCTTCCTTCCTTCCTTCCTTCCTTCCTTCCTTCCTTCCTTCCTTCCTTCCTTCCTTCCTTCCTTCCTTCCTTCCTTCCTTCCTTCCTTCCTTCCTTCCTTCCTCCCCTCTTCCCTTCCTCCCTTCCTCCCTCCCTTCCTCCCTTCCTCCCTCCCTTCCTCCCTCCCTTCCTCCCTTCCTCCCTCCCTTCCTCCCTTCCTCCCTTCTTCCCTCCTTTCTTCCCTCCCTCCCTTTTTCCCTCCTTCCCTCCCTCCTTTCCTCCCTCCCTCCCTCCTCCCTCCCTCCCTTCCTTCCTTCCTTTCTTCCTTCCTTCCTTCCTTCCTTCCTTCCTTCCTTCCTTCCTTCCTTCCTTCCTTCCTTCCTTCCTTCCTTCCTTCCTTCCTCCATTTTTCCCTCCCTTCCTCCCTTCTTCCTTCCTTCCTTCCTTCCTTCCTTCCTTCCTTCCTTCCTTCCTTCCTTCCTCCCTTCCTTCCTTCCTCCCTTCCTTCCTCCATTTTTCCCTCCCTTCCTCCCTTCTTCCATTTTCCCTCCCTTCCTCCCTCCCTCCCTCCCTCCCTCCCTCCCTCCCTTCCTTCCTTCCTTCCTTCCTTCCTTCCTTCCTTCCTTCCTTCCTTCCTTCCTTCCTTCCTTCCTTCCTCCCTTCCTTCCTCCCTTCCTCCCTCTTCCCTCCCTTATTCCCTGCTTCCCTCCCTCCCTTCCTCCCTCCGTTCCTCCCTCCCTCCCTCCCTCCTTCCTTCCTACCTTCCTTCCTTCCTTCCTTCCTTCCTTCCTTCCTTCCTTCCTTCCTTCCTTCCTTCCTTCCTTCCTTCCTTCCTTCCTTCCTTCCTTCCTTTCTTCCTTCCTTCCTTTTCTTTGCCATACCAGCTGTGCTTGGAAGAGGACCATATGTGTTGCCAGGGTTTGAACCTGGGTTGGTGACATGCTAGGTTAGCACCTTATCTACTGTACCCCCATCCCCTGTTCATCATGAAAGAGAGGCTAGAATGAAAGCAGGAGGAAGCATTTCCCTGGGAGAGTCTTGGGGGATGCATCACTGTGGTTAAATAGAGCTGAATCTCTCAGCCTTCCTTGGATCATCTTTCTGGGGTGCGCCTCTCACTTAGAGTCACAATGCCACATGCACTGATATTCTTCATCCTGCTCAGTTTAATGAGTTTCTGCTATTGTTAGAGACCAGCTTTCAATTCTGGTAGAAGTGTCTCCTTCCTACTTAACTGTGCCCTCAGAATCTGAGTGATCTCTAAACAGTGGAGCTACTAATTAAAGTGGAACTCCCATCTTCACCTGCACAGTACAGTTGGTAATCCACAGAGGCATTCCTCAATGATCCTTTTTTTAATCCCTTATCCCCCAGTCTCTCTCAGTTCCCTCCCACCCCAGCAACCAGGCTAATTCTCTTTTTTCTTCACCCTCTCCCAGGGTAAATTATTTTACTTTATTGGGCGTACATACCATCCCTGAGAAGTGGTATCTATGCTAGGCCTAATATTGGCTGGTCTGTTGTCATAAGGATGACTTGAGATAAAATATGTAAATCCCAGCTTGACAGTGGTTGAACACTGTCAAAGCTCATAAAGGTTATTGGTTATTAGACTTTTAATTCAGTATCCTTAGCCTCAATTTTGCTTTTCTTTCTCAGAGAAGAAAATCTGGAAGCTGAGAAATGGTTTCTAAATTAGAGAAACAGTAGCTGTCACTCACTGAGCAGTGCTGCCTCTACTGTTATCAGGAATTTTGGGGGCACATCTGTGCAACCTTTACCACAGCCCAGGATAGGAAGCTGCTATTATTATCTCCATTGTACAAAAGGGGCAACTCAGAGATATGAGGTCACTTGCTCTAGGCCCAGCTTGTCAGAATTGGGGTTGAATCGGATGTGTCTGACCTCTCTGGTTTCATGATTTTGCACAATGCCGCAAGCCCCAAAGTGCAATTAACCCCCTATATTCTGTATGGGTTTTGACTCTTAGGGACCGTGAACCCATGTTCAGAGATAGAAAACTTCTGAGATTGCAGGGCTTGACCTGAAGAACAGCTGTGGGTGGAGTCAGCAAGCAGACTGGGTTGGAACTAGGCCTCCTTGTGCACTGAGGTGAAGGTCCCTAAAAGTCTCTTGAGATTGGGTCTGAGAGAGTGAGAAATGCATGTTTCTTCAAAGGTTGACCTTTATTTCTTAATCATCAGTTAGAAATTTATGTAGCCTCCCTAATCAGAAAAAACAAGACTTTCTGTATTTTAATGCGTGCTGAAAACTCCAAACTAATGAAATATTGGCGTTTTATAATAGTCTCTAAGAGAGAAGTAGAAGCCAGTATTTCTGGAATCAGTGAACACTGGTTTTGCTAAGATGGCTCTGCTGTGAAGGAACTTTTAAATGTTCCCCATCTGCCATGCATCTTTCTGGGATGATTTATGGTTGCGAGGAAACCCATGCATGGAGTTTGCTTCACAGAATACAGTTTCCCGGCTGTAGTCTTGGTAGACTGTTCTTGGAGACCCCTCTCAGGTCTGGTCCCTCAGGTACAGCACTCAGGAGAGGGCAGTGGTGCTTCCAGGTAGCTCCCAGGTGGTTATAGATGTGTCTCTCACCCAGCTCTTCTCTCTTGGCCACCAGGAAAGCCTTTGTCTTATTTTGAGAATTCCTGGGTTTGGTTTTCTGTCCACCTGTTGAAAGTTCATGTCTGATCCTTCTAGTACTGGTCCACCTGAGGAGTAGTTTCTGCTGCCTCTGTACCATCTTTTAGCCACTTGTACTGTTTCCTGGGATGTGTGATTTCCATTAGAGGCTGACTATATATTATTTTTGGGACCACAACCAGCAGTGCTCAGGTGTTATTCCTGGTTCTGCACTCCTGGCAGGCTTGGGGGAGGGGAGGACCATATGGGATGCGAGGTATTGAACCCATGTTGGCTGCATGCAAGGCAAATGCCCTACCCTACCCACCTCAAGCCACAAGAAAATGACTATAAAGCCGGAAAAATTCTGCAGCCTCTTGGTTCTTTTTCTTTTTTCTTTTTTTGGTTTTTGGGTCATACCCGGCAGCGCTCAGGGGTTACTCCTGGCTCTATGCTCAGAAATCACTCCTGGCAGGCTTGGGGGACCATATGGGATGCCGGGATTTGAACCACTGACCTTCTGCATGCAAGGCAAACACTTTACCTCCATACTATCTCTCCGGCCCCTCTTGGTGCTTTTTCTTTCAGAGAGAATTTAGCTTCCAGACTGCATCATAATGTTCCTTTTTTGGGGGGTCAGAGCAGTGACACAAGCAGTAGGGCACTTGCCTTGCATGCACTGACCTAGGATGGACCATGGTTCGATCCTCCTGTGTCCCATATGGTCCCCCAAGCCAGGAGCAATTTCTGAGCACATAGCCAGGATTAACCCCTGAAAGTCACCAGATGTGGCCCAAAACACCAACCAAGACAAAACAAAAAGAATGTTCCCTTTTCTTTCCATAGAGTACAAATATGATTAGAAACTGACTGGCTAGCAAAGCATCCCTCAATTTCTAGCCAGATATGTCACATGTTTAAATTTTCTTGTTAGGAAAATTATTTTCCCCTGGGATATTAGGGAGATGGCACAGGCATTAGGGGCTCATGCTTTATATGTGGGAGATCTTGGTTTGATCCCTGGCTCCACTGGTCTCCTGTGCCCTGAATGGCCTTGGAAGCCCCCACAGCACCATTGGCCTTCTAGCACTGTTGGGGTAATTCTCATGGTCTCCAGAACTGTAACCCTGGACCCGAGCTATTAGCTGTCCAGCCTTGTTGGCCAAGCATAGCTGGAAATGAACCCTAGATCACTGGAACACTGCTTGGGAGGTCTGCCACAAGAAAAAAATATTTTTACTTATATGAGCCAATAAGAGCCTTTTGCTATACCAACAACTGAGTTGTAAGTTTTATCTTTTTTATGACAAAACTTTCTTTTTTAAGAGTAGTTTTATGGTCCAGGAGACTGGGACCCCCCATGCCAGGTGGGTCTTCATGACTGGCCCTGGCAACTCGGGCCCTGGGGGGCAGGCGGAGGAGGGAAACCCCTCCCTTTCAATTTTCAAACTGGAGAGGGAGTTCACAGTTGGATTCAGCAGAGCGCACATGCCAGGAAAGCTGTCCCTCTGTTTTTCTGGTATGTTAGGGTCGCTGGTCAGACAGCGGGCCACAGATCTCCTGGGCTGAACACTTGGTCCAGGAGACTGGGACCCCCCCCACACCAGGCGGGTCTTCATGGCCAGCCCTGGCAACTCGGGCCCTGGGGCACAGGTGGAGAAGGGAAACCCCTCCCCTATGTATATTTGACCCCCTGTTTTGTTTGCTAGTAATACTATTTTTCAAAACCACGCCAGCGCAAATGCGCCCGCGCGACAAATGTACTTTTTAAGCATTATCCAAAAACGTTCCTGATACTAGACTGTTCCTAGGAATAGAATAAGGATGCCCAAGATTCTGATAAAACACTCAAATTGACCTTTATTGTCTAGTCTTTTATGTATTGCCTCTCCTCTAACCCCTTTGTCTCTCCTACCTCCTCATACCCAAACCTTGAACCATTATCTTCCCCTTATTCGACCCTCCTTATCCTCAGTTCCTGATTGGGTAGACACCAAAACTGACCTTTGCCCCAACACCACCATCCAGCTCCTCATTGAATGACACCCTCTCGGTCCTCAGCTCATGCCTATACAAACAACTACAACCAACACGCCTGTTGATCCATACTTGGTGGCCCCTCAGGCCCCCATCAAACTATGGACTGTTGCATGATACCGGAATCAGCTTCAGCATAACACCTAGTTCAAGGACAATATAGGGTTCTGTAATGCCGAAAAACATGTCTCAAACTCAACTATCACCTGTTGTCTTCAAATACCCTTGTTTTCTTTCTTTTTTTTTTCTTTTTAAAACATAAAAGGGTCACATGCATCTCTTTTGTATATCTCAGATGTATTCCCTTACATCTATAACTCTTTTCAAATATCCTCATATAGTGACAATTTTGCCCACTAGATTAGTTATTTGATTTGATTTCCCCCCTGTGAGATCTGTTTTATAAGCAATACTGGTAGAAGAGTAACTGTATAGATTTCACGTTTATACCAAGTTACGGGAAATGTTGGACTTTATTTGTTTGCCCCAGATGCACCAACAATATCTTGTGGCATTGCTTCTCTTTTGCGCAGGCACATTAAAATGGGAAAATAATACATATGCAAACAAGTTTTTATCTAATAGAGATGGGAACACAAATTTGGCAATGTAATTAGGCCATTTACCCTGAACATTGGCATAATGATTTGGCTCAGGTCTCAGAAGAATGGTCATCACCCACACACACCTGAACTATGGAAACAACCACAATTGTCTTTAACATTCCCAGGATCCAAGCCTCTACCAGAGAAGATCTACCACTGCTTTGGCATTGACTTACTCCAAAGAGTACTCCCAAATCCCAGGCGACTCAGCAACAGTCTGCATGCAGGGCAGATCGCTCTGCATTTAATGATACGCTGAAACTAGAGGATGCTCCACATCAGCCTGACATCAACGAAAGAAATGCACAGAATCCAGAGTCTTTAAATATAAAAGTCTGATACCAACTATAGCTAAAGTGTGAAAAAGTTTCACTGGGACCTTGAGAATGACTGGAGTTGGATAGACTGGTATGCCTGGAACCCAGAGTCTGTCTTATGCCAATAAACTTCTGGGGTGAGGCCTTTTTGTAATCAGGTCAAGAATTTTTTTCCCCATTTTCTCCATTTTTCTGGACCTATGCAAACATTGGCGATTGCCACTATCACACCTTTACTATATATTTTTTACTCTTATCCTTTAACGGCAAAAAATACAACTTACTGAACTTAAAAACAAATTACTGTAGTAGAATGCCTTTCTCGAATAAGGTGGGGGATGGGAAGGGGGAAGGGGGTAATGTTGCACTGGTGAAGGGGGCTGTTCTGGTTATGACTGTAACCCAAATATGATCATGTTACTTAAATAAAAAATATATTTAATAAAAAAAGAGTAGTTTTAAATTCCCAGATAATGGAAATGTCCTCATTGTATTAGGGTGGTACAAATGCACAGTCTGACCTTGGGAAGGCCACTCTTTCCAAATGGTATCTCTTGCTGGCAGTCACTAATAGTGCCCAGTTGTGTCCTATGGGAATGGGGGTAGGGGAGATAGAAGGCATAAAAGCATATTGTGGGTCACTGCTAATACAAAGCTTGGGTTAGGAGCAACCAAGAGAATCAGAAAATCTTTTTTAAAATCAGCAGCATATAACTCCTGGCTATTCACAGTATTCCCAGAGTAGAGCATTGCTGTTGAGAGAGTATGCTACTTTCCTTTAAGCAAAAACTCAACTCTCTTTCCTGGGTAATTCTTGGGTAATTTCCTGGGTAATTCTAATGTGACTTACAATGGTGCTTGAATGATAAAAGATATGACAAATTCAGCTAGGAAAGGTATTATTATGGATCAGTGTCTGTGCCATATAGTGAGGTCCATGTGGCATAGAATTTGCCATTAAACCATTTAAGAACATGAAATTTAGGTACATTGTGGGCTTTTTGTGTTGTGCAACCATGGATACCACCCATCTCTAGTCTTTTACCTTTTGCTGCATTTAAACTTATAGTCTCTGCTGATTCTCAGCACTGAGTCACTCTCCTTCCTATCCCAATGAACCTGATTCTTCTAGGAATCTCTTACATGAGGACTCATATAGTATTTTTGCTCTTGATAATGATTCTTTTCCTTAATGTTTTCAGGGTTCAGTTATGCTGTGGAAAGTGCTATATTTCCTTTTAAAAATAACAGTCTACTTACTGCATTGGTATCCTACATTTTATCTTGGACTTCTTCCATTGTTGCCTTTGTTTTTGAGCTAGAAAATTGTCCTTTAGCCGGATATTTTATGTATTATCTAGAGCTCTGACTTCCTTGAATTCTTCAAAGCAACTATAAATCTTCCAGAGAGTTACTTTCAGATGCCAGAATTGTCACCAGCATATGTTAGTGTGAGTCTAGAGATTGAGTACTGGAGGCTCTGAGATGAGTCAGTGGTGCCTTCTCCCAGGCACCTCATCACTCTGGGAAAATAAACTGGGTAATCAGATCATGTTAGCAGTGTCTTTGCATAGAGTAGATTGAGGGTAAGAATAGAATGTTTGACTTGGCCTGACTAAACTAGTCTTGAAACTGGACTAAGGCATTTGTCTTTAGTGGGAAGAAACTAAATATTTTGGATCGTTTTCAAGATTTATGAGTTGCTTATTTTCTATTTAATTTTGTGGGCTTTGGGTTTGTTTGTTTCTGTAGAACACTGACTTGCTTCCAAAGTGTAAACTCTCAAGTACAGGGACCAGGGATGTGGCTCAGTGGAAGAGAACCTGTTCCATATATGAGTTTGGCCCTTCGAACCATTGGAACAGAAACAAAACTGCACAATACCAACCAGATGCTCCATTTCTTTTCTCCTTTCAGGGTAGAACTTTCTGAAAGAATTGCCATTGTGTGGTGTTTTATGTTTTTCTGCTGAAAATTTTTTCAGTATCCTGCTCTCCTTGAGGATTTCAAGATTCAGTGCCCTCAAGTTCAGCATCTTCTGCTGCAGAAATGGACGTGGTTCTCTGCCTATGAACATTTAGTTCTGGAGCTTCTAGAACACCATGATCTCCTTATTTTTCTCTCATCAAACTTGTCTTCCACAACCTATTCTTATAGTATGGGAAGATTTTGAGTTCTTCAAGACACAGTCCTTGTTCTTCCTTACTCTCCCTTCCTTATTTCCCTTCCCATTCTTTCTTCTTACCTGTTTTTCTGTCTCCTGTCTCTTTCTTCCATTCTCTTTGCCATTTTTCTTCATCCCTTCTTTTCTCTCTTTTCATCTTACATTTGCAGCACTCTTTTTAAACATCTTTTTGAGTTAGTGTTTTTTGATAATCTATGTATTGTCATGAAAATTTTTTACAATAGAACCATATAATTCTTTTATAATTGTAATATAAAAGAATTATGTCCACCATGCCCACCATCAGAGCTATGAAATTCATCCACTATTATCCTGAGGTCCCTCCTGCCCTTCACATCCCCCATTCTATTGGTTCTATTTTAAGATTCGTTTCCATTGGCGACTTTCTGGTTCCTTGCTTTGTTTCTTTGTACTCAACAAATGAGTGAGATTATCTGGTGTTTGCTTTTTATTTTTCATACTTATGTCAGGTAGAATGGCACTCAAGTTCCATCCAGGTTACAACAAACAGCAAGATTTTGTCTTTGTTATGGCTGAGTATATAGATTGCAATTTTTTATCTACTCTCCTGTTGTTGGGCACTTGGGTTGTTTATAGACCTTTAGATATTGTAAATCATGCTGCAGTAGAAATAGGTGTATTTGTGTCCTTTGGGATTAATGCTTTTGTGTTCTTGCCATAGCTTTTCAGGAGTGGAATTGCAGGATCAATTAATCAAATTATTCTTAATTTGAAGCTATTCTTAATTTTTAAAGAAGTTTTCAAACTATTTTTAAGAATAGCTGGACTAAGTAAATATCCCACCAATAGTGAATGAGAGTTCCCCTTTCACCACTCCTCTATCAGCATATACTGTTTTCATAATTTTTATATAACTTTCTCAATATTTTCCCTTAAAACCAAGAGTAAAATTACCTTACAGGGAACATTCATATTTCACTTACCTAAGTTCTCCCTCATGCCTTCACTTGTTTCATCCATGTAGAGAGCCTGCCTGGTCTCTGTGGGCATTTGAGTTTGTGATGACTCCCTTAGGTCATATCTTATAGTCATTGATGTAAACATTTTCTTCTATTTCTCAATTGTATATTCTCCAAGAATTGGTTCTGCATCTGCCTTATTCTCAACAGTATCTAGCAAAAATGCCTTGAAAATAACAGTGTTTAACAAAATAAATAATTGAACCAAGAAACGAATAAACACAATACTCTTGAAAATATAAACTTGAAAACATTTTATCTCAAAGAAGATACAGCACTTTTGGTTAACAGATTGAATAATACCTCTTTGTTATTTCCAAAATCACAAAGAACTAGATCACATCTATCATTTGAAAGTATACTGACATCTGTATTTTTTTATTAATTTTTATTTTGTATATTTAATTTTTTGTTTGGGGGCTACATCTAGCTATGCTTTGAAATTACTATTGGTTCTGTGCTCTTGGGTCACTCCTGCTGAGTCTTGGGTGACACAGATTGAACCTGAGTCAACCATATTCAAGCATCTTACCCAATGTACTATCTTCCTGACCCTTGAAGCATCTCTATTTTAAAGTTTTAGCTTAAGTATATATTTAATTGAAAATAAAATTGAAATAAGAGGCAAAGAATTTCAGGATGTCAGAAAAAAGTGATACAAAAATGCCTCTGTACACCTATATTCATTGCAGTGCTATTTACAATTCCAAGACTCTGAAAACAATCCAGATGCCTAACAAAAGATGAGTGGCTAAAGGAACTGTGGTATGGGCCCAGAGAGATAGCACAGCAGCATTTGCCTTGCAAGCAGCTGATCCAGGACCAAAGGTGGTTGGTTCGAATCCCAGTGTCCCATGTGGTCCCCCGTGCCTGCCAGGAGCTATTTCTGAGCAGACAGCCAGGAGTGACCCCCTGAGCACCGCTGGGTGTGGCCAAAAAACAAACAATCAATCAAACAAAAAAACAAAAAAAAAGAAAAAGAAACTGTGGTACATATACACAATGAATTCTATGCAGTCATCAGAAAAAATGAAGTCATGAATATTTACATAGATGACATGCCTATTATGCTGAGTGAAATAGGTCAAAGGGAGAGATATAGACACAGAATAGTTTCACTCATCTATGGGTTTTTAAGAAAAATAAAGACATTATTGTAATAATATACAGAGGCAACAGAGATGAGGGCTGGAAGGACTGGCTCACAGTATGAAGCTTACCACAAAGAGTGGTGAGTTTAGTTAGAGAAATAATTACACTGACAACTATCATGACAATGGTAGAGAGTGAGAGAAATAGAATGCCTATCTTGAATGCAGGCATGGGGGGCAGGAGATGGGGGCATTGGTGTGGGAAAGTTGCACTGGTGAAGGGAAATTTTTTATTTTGTGCAACTAAAATGCAATTACAAACGTGTTTGTAATCATGGTGCTTAAATAAAAAATTAAAAAAAGAATTCAAAAAAGAGGAAAAAATGATAAAACATTACTGTAAACAGAAATATTGTTATAGATAAAATTGTTTGAATGAGGTGTCTATTTCCTGTTATATATTGCCCAAAATGATGTTTATTAACATTTCCCCCTAAGTGCTGATGCACTAGGTCAAGTGCTTTAGACTAAAGTAATGTGATAACAATTCCAGTAATGAAAATCTACAAATAGTAGAAATAAAAAAGGAAAATAAAAAGAATGACCTGAAAACTAAAGATATGTAATTAAATGAATGAACTTAGGCATGTCCTTTACCTTGATTGTGATTTTCTTTGTTTTTTTTTTTTATTTTTTTTACTTTTTGGGTCATACCCATGGTGCTCTGGGGTTACTCCTAGTTATTTGCTTAGAAATAGCTCCTGGAAGGCTTAGAGGACCATATGCAATGCTGGGGGTCGAATCTATAATGTTGATCATGTGCAAGCCAAATGCCCTACCCACTGTGCTAACACTTCACCATTTTTTCTTAAAAATTTTTTCTTTTGGTTTTATGGGCCACACCCAGCATTGCTCAGGGTTTATTCCTGGCTCTGCACTCAGAAATCACTCCTGGCTTTCTTGGGGGACCATATAGGATACCAGGGATTAAACCTTGGTCATCTATGTGCAAGGCATATACCTTACCCACTGTGCTACTGATCTGGCCCCGATTTGATTTTCTTAGTTTTGTAACTAAGGGTGAAATCTAATTATCCCTAAGGTATTTCCCAGCCATCCTAGCTCTGTATTTCTATAAGAAATCAATGACAGTTCATGCTCTGATCCTGATATTTGTCTTTTTCAGTGCATGCCTGCTTCTATTAAGAAAAAAAAATATTTGGTAAACTGTATAGAAAACATTTGTTGGAAAAGAAAAGCAACAGTATTTGCAGGTTCTGAACCTAATTGCTGAATTGGTATATTTATTTGGTTCTTTGATCAAAGAGAGAACATGGGGAATTATTATTATTTTTATTTGAAGAAAGGGAAAGAGATAAAAGAAGAAATGAGAGAAGCTGATGATCTCCCATCTTCCCCAAGACATGTCAGCACTTGGCCAGTGGACAGCACCAGCACCAACTGACTCTAAAGTCCTTACTTCACTAACCCCACTTGTCTTAGCTAGAGTTCAGTAATTAATCAAGGGCTTGGCTCAAGAAGGTAATTTTTTCTTTGTACTTAATATCATACCATGTATTGCTAAATTATTTTTCATGTCAATTTTTTATGGTAAATTAAAGAATTTTAAATGAGTACCTCTTAAAAAAAAAGAAGAAACTACCTTATTTTAAGAGAGATTGGACATGCAGGGGAATAATAAAGAGACACATAATGTTTTAAAGAGTTTCAATCATAGATCCTTTTCCCTCCATAGTAGAAAGATGAGAGGAGTAAAGATGGTGATAGATTGGCATAGATCTCCTCTGAGAACATGAAAACAGCAGGAGAATGTCTTACTTTTATGGAGCCCAGAAATACTGGCTGGGCCATAAACATTTGTGAAATATTCTACAAAGCCTTAGAGATTAGAACAATAAGAGGTCTAGTGTAGTCCTCAGTACTCCTTCCATATGTTTATACTCATGTTATAAAAATAACCCAAGGGGTCAGAGCAATAGTATAGTGGGTAGGGCATTTGCCCTGTACATGGTTGAGGTTGGTCAATCTAAGTTATATCCCCAATATCCCAGATGGTTCCCTGAATTCACAAGTAGTGATGCCTGAACTTAGAGTCAAGAGTAAACCCCAAGAACTGCTGGGTATACCCCTAAAACTTTAATAATAATAATAATAAATAATAAAAGAATGAACCCAGCCCTAGACTTTGAATCCATGCCCCAAAATGCAATAGCTGTTTCTGCCTTTGGCCAACTCCATAGACTCATTCTGTTTTCAAAAGAGATGTAAACCAAGCCACAAAAAATTATGGATACATCATCCACACAGCTGAAAACCGGCAATCTCGGGAGGAGAGGGTGGGCCAAATTCCTGTTCTTCATGCTGAAGTCATGTCTGCTGTCCCCATCATTCACAATTGCTCCTTCACCAATAGCCTTGCTTCATCACTCATCTATGGCTCTGCAGAGAAACAAATCTGGCCAAAGCTCCAGGTATGCCGGTATTTGAGCTGACACCATCAGCAATTTATTTGAAGTAAGTGCAGGCACCTTACTCTTTCCTTCTTGTACTTCTGAAAGCCCTGGAAGTTAAAAAACATTCCAAAAAAGCCACAGTATTACAGTTAGTGCTAATAATCCCTGTACTGCACAAGGGCCTGAGTGGGTAGTACAGTGGGTAGGGTGATTGCTTTGCACATGGCTGACCCAGGGTCGATCCTAGCATCTCATATGGTCTCCTGAGCACTGCCAGGAGTAATTTTGAGTATAGATCTAGGACTAACTCCTGAACACTGCTGGGTGTAGCCCTAAAACAAAACAAAAAACAACAAAGAATTTCTGGACTACATAGCTGCTAATGAGACTGAGTGACAACTCTGATTAATTTCTTTATAACATTTATGCTCATCTGAACACATCAATTTGGATGCCAATGTGCATCTGGAGCCATCTAATGTTCATAAGCAAATAAGTAACAGAATGATCAACTATCGGCAAGTACTATCTAAACCTTCAGACAATGACTTAATGACCTCATTACCAGATACAATGATTTTCACAAATTTTCTTGCTACTGTTTCTTATTCATTTTTCCTTTCTTTTCTTTAAAAAATTTTTGCTCCCACTTATCTGTAGCCAACTATATTATGAACAACTATGTTAACTATGTGATCTGTGGTATTTAAAAAGTAATTTATATATCTATCAACATCATACACAACATCAATAACAAGAAAAATAAAAACCACATGATCATATCAATAGATGCAGAGAAAGCATTTGATAAGGTCCAACACCCATTCTTGATCAAAACTCTCAGCAAGATGGGAATGGAAGGAACCTTTCTCAATCTAGTTGAAGCCATCTACCACAAGCCAACGGCAAATATTATCCTCAACGGAGAAAAACTA
Organism: Suncus etruscus; assembly: GCF_024139225.1. Taxonomy (NCBI): domain Eukaryota; kingdom Metazoa; phylum Chordata; class Mammalia; order Eulipotyphla; family Soricidae; genus Suncus; species Suncus etruscus. The sequence continues at coordinate 35,833,398 of NC_064853.1, forward strand.
AAAGCCTTCCCTCTAAATTCTGGTACAAGACAAGGCTGTCCTCTCTCACCACTCCTATTCAACATAGCACTGGAAGTACTTGCTATAGCGATTAGGCAAGAAAAAGATATCAAGGGAATCCAGATAGGAAAGGAAGAAGTCAAGCTCTCACTGTTTGCAGATGACATGATACTCTACTTAGAAAACCCTAAAGACTCTACCAAAAAGCTTCTAGAAACAATAGACTCATATAGCAAGGTGGCAGGCTACAAAATTAACACACAAAAATCAATGGCCTTTCTATACACCAACAGTAATAAGGAAGAAATGGACATTAAGAAAACAACCCCATTCACAATAGTGCCACACAAACTCAAATATCTTGGAATCAACTTGACTAAAAATGTGAAGGACCTATACAGAGAAAACTATAAAACTCTGCTCCAAGAAATAAGAGAGGACACGCGGAAATGGAAATGCATACCCTGCTCGTGGATTGGCAGGATTAACATAATCAAAATGGCAATACTCCCCAAGGCATTATACAGATTTAATGCTATCCCTCTAAAGATACCCATGACATTCTTCAAAGAAGTGGATCAGACACTTTTGAAATTCATTTGGAACAATAAACACCCTCGAATAGCCAAAGCAATCATTGGGAAAAAGAATATGGGAGGAATTACTTTCCCCAACTTTAAACTGTACTACAAAGCAATAGTTATCAAAACAGCATGGTATTGGAATAAGGACAGGCCCTCAGATCAGTGGAATAGGCTTGAATACTCAGAAAATTTTCCCCAGACATACAATCAACTAATTTTTGATAAAGGAGCAGGAAACCCTAAATGGAGCAGGGAAAGCCTCTTCAACAAGTGGTGTTGGCACAATTGGATAGCTGCTTGCAAAAAATTGAACTTAGACCCCCAGCTATCATCATGTACGAAGGTAAAATCCAAATGAATTAAAGACCTCGATATCAGCCCCAAAACCATAAGATATATAGAACAGCACATAGGCAAGACACTCCAGGACATTACAGGCATCTTCAAGGAGGAAACTGCACTCTCCAAGCAAGTGAAAGCAGAGATTAACAGATGGGAATATATTAAGCTGAGAAGCTTCTGCACCTCAAAGGAAATAGTGCCCAGGATACAAGAGCCACCCACTGAGTGGGAGAAACTATTCACCCAATACCCATCAGATAAGGGGCTAATCTCCAAAATATACAAGGCACTGACAGAACTTTACAAGAAAAAAACATCTAATCCCATCAAAAAATGGGGAGAAGAAATGAACAGACACTTTGACAAAAAAGAAATACAAATGGCCAAAAGACACATGAAAAAGTGCTCCACATCACTAATCATCAGGGAGATGCAAATCAAAACAACGATGAGATACCACCTCACACCACAGAGAATGGCACACATCACAAAGAATGAGAATAAACAGTGTTGGCGGGGATGTGGAGAGAAAGGAACTCTTATCCACTGCTGGTGGGAATGCCGTCTAGTTCAACCTTTATGGAAAGCGATATGGAGATTCCTCCAAAAACTTGAAATCGAGCTCCCATATGATCCAGCTATACCACTCCTAGGAATATACCCTAAGAACACAAAAATACAGTACAAAAACCCCTTCCTTACACCCATATTCATTGCAGCACTATTTACCATAGCAAGACTCTGGAAACAACCAAGATGCCTTTCAACAGACGAATGGCTAAAGAAACTGTGGTACATATACACAATGGAATATTATGCAGCTGTCAGGAGAGATGAAGTCATGAAATTTTCCTATACATGGATGTACACGGAATCTATTATGCTGAGTGAAATAAGCCAGAGAGAGAGAGAGAAACACAGAATGGTCTCACTCATCTATGGGTTTTAAGAAAAATGAAAGACATTCTTGCAATAATAATTTTTAGACACAAAAGAGAAAAGAGCTGGAAGTTCCAGCTCACCACAGGAAGCTCACCACAAAGAGTGATGAGTTTAACTAGAGAAATAACTACATTCTGAACTTTCCTAATAATGAGAATGTATGAGGGAAATGGAGAGCCTGTTTAAAGTACAGGCAGGGGTTAGGTGGGGAGGAGGGAGACTTGGGACATTGGTGGTGGGAATGTTGCACTGGTGATGGGTGGCCTTCTTTACATGACTGAAACCCAAACACAATCATGTATGTAATCAAGGTGTTTAAATAAAATTAAAAAAAAAGTTATTTTAGAGTTTAGGCTGCCCTGAGGAAGAAGTATGAGTGTACACCTATCATTTTTTATTTCGACTTGAAAAAAAAATGATTTAATCTGTGGGAAGCCTGATTGATGAAATCAATGACAAAGATTGGGTGGGGTTTGCAAAAATGAGTCAAGTAAAGGTTTTCAAATTTTCAGTGAGTGCCTAAATTAACTAAGCTAACACAGAAAAAAAAAAGTAATTTATATAAAAAATACACACAGGGGCCAGAGTGGTGGCACAAGCGGTAAGGCATCTGCCTTACCCATGCTAACCTAGGACGGACCGCGATTTGATCCCCCAGTGTCCCATATGGTCCCCCAAGCCAGGAGTGATTTCTGAGCACAGAGCCAGGAGTAACTCTGAGGCTATCGGGTGTGACCCAAAAACAAACAAACAACACAAAAAAGAATGAGCCTTCAAACAAATTGTCACCAACAGAAAACAAAACCATTAGCAGAATTTCTATTATGTGAAGTTTAGGATGCTTTGAAGTGCAGAGATGACCATTGGCAATATCTGACTACTTAATGTTCGTGCCTAAAGGGAGATCCATGGAAGCATTCATTTCATATACTTTCTTCCAGACCTGCTGCTCCTGTGTCATTGCTCATACTTTTTATATGTTCTTGCCAGACAGCAGGAACCCAAAAGAAACTGTGCTTGGCATTCTAACTTAGCTCAGATCCCTTTATACTTAACCTTGCCTTGCCTTGCCTTTATTTTATCTTTATGGCCACATGCATTGGTGTTCAGAGTTTACACCTGGCTCTGTGTTCAAAAATCACTTCTAGTAGAACTTAGGGGACCATATGGGATGCTTGGGATCAAATCTGGGTCTGATACATGCAGGGTAAGTGCCCTGTCTGCTGTATAAACTGTCATTCTGACCCAACCTCTCCTTTTCTTGGACTTACTAAGTCTCCTGCTTACTTTTATGTTTATTCCTGGCATTCAGCAGCTGGTTTTTTTTTTTTAGTATCTGCTATTTTTCAGATATTGTTCTACTGCTACAAACATAAAAATGAGCCACATTGTCATGGTTTTCACTAATGAAAGTCATAGGATAGTAGAAGGAACAGATAGAATGGATAGAATGGATGGACAACTAACATAACTTATGTATGTGTATTTGAGTTCATATATGGTTATGACGAACTGCTAGGAAGGCAGGCTGCTGTAAGCTGAGATGTCTTCTTAAGATTGAGCTTTAGGAGATGACATTTATTTTGCTTATGGGATCACACTTGGCAGTAGCTTGGATTTTTTCTTTTTCATAATTTATTTATTTATTTAAGCACTATGTTTACAAAAATGTTCATAGTTTGGTTTTATTCATCAAATATACACCACCAATGTAATTTTCCCATCACCAATATTCTCCATTTTCCTCCTTCTCCACCCTCTGCCTGTTTTCTGGACAATCATCATTCTCTCTCTCTCTCTCTCTCTCTCTCTCTCTCTCTCTCTCTCTCTCTCTCTCTCTCTCTGGCTTTGACTGATCCTACCAGCCCTCATCTCTATTGTCTTTGATTATTATTACCATACTTTTATTTTTCTTAAATCCCACTGATGAGTAAGACTATTCTAGATCTATCTCTCTCCCTCTGACTCATTTCACTCAACTTTCAGTTTCATTGTTTTTGAAATGTTTTTATTTTTTATAAATATAATTTTTATTTTAATCATAGTGGCTTACATATCATTGACAATACTATTTTAGGTACTTATTAACATAAAATCAGGGGAATTCCCATCACTGAATTGTCCTACCTCCATCTTCGTTCCTGTCCTACCTCCCATATCCTCCTCCCTCACCCCCAAGGCTGCCAGAATAAATGGTCCCCTCTGTGCCTAGCTTACCTTTGTGGTCCTACCCCTGTTTGGTCTTGGTACCTGCCTTATTTCCCACTCTAATTGGGAGACGGGATTAGATAGTTCAAGTTATGTGGTTTTGCTTGAAGAAGAGAAAAGTAATAGACTGGGGAAAAATCAAATACGCCAAAAATGGGCGGAGCCCTTCTGGAGGCTCTCATCCTAGGTTTGAGAGGCGAAGGGGAAAAAGATGGTGAAGCACCACAACAGTACAAAAAGAGGTGTCAAATAAAATATCCAGTGAGCACTCCAACAATAAAGATAAGCACCACACAAAAGCCATGGTCTTGAGATAAAAAAAAACATGGCAGAGCACATAAAGGAAGAAAAGAAAAGAAGAAAAAAATATAAATGGAGACAACAACTTCAATAGCCACACGAAAACAAAGAAATCAACAAAGACTAGATAAATAGGAAAAATTGTTTTGTGCTGTTTTCCTTTTTTTCTTCCCTCCTGCACAGGCACAGTAAATATTGGGGTCTTTCGAAAAGGAATTCCCTTGGCCTAAGAGATACAGGGTTTCTCCACCCTTGAAGTATATTGTCATGGGATTAATTATAGACTCATTTAAATTCTGATGCTTGGGTGTTTCCCACTGTAGTGTGTGTAAAAACATGAGGTACCAGGATCCAGCCTGGGTCAGCTGCATGATAGGCAAGTGCTTTAACCTACGCACTAGCTCTCCAAACCAGGATATGGTATTTAAATTACAACCTGAGAGAACAGGTAAGTGAAAAGAGAGAGCAAAATTCCAGGCAAAGCTGGAGTGATAGTACAGTGGGTAGTCTCTTGCATGTGGCTAACCTGAATTTGGTTCCTGGATCCAAGTACTGCAAGAAGTGATTCCTGAATGTAGAGCCAGGAGTAACCCTGACTATCACCAGATATGGCCCCTAAACCAGAAATATATAGGCCAAAGGGTAGTTATATGCAGAGACCTGAGACAGACCTTTGAATGACCTAGAAAAGGTTCTATGCAGGCCAGAGGAGGCATGCAGTGAGTGGAGTTAAGAGGAAAACTTTGGGCTTATTTACATATAAGAAGCTGTGCAGATCTGGCCATGCTATTAGTGAAGTCACTGTCATGGAGAACATAATCTATTGTTAATGAAAAGAACAGTGTCCTAGATGCAAAATATGGTGCCTTCAGGTGCAAGTTCAATGAAGTCAAATCACAACTTGCTTAAGCAAATAAGTGATTATTAGGTCATCTATAAAAAAAAAATCCATGTGTGGTTTGGCTAACATTAGACCTGGTTTTATTAGAGATTCAAATGTTCTAGATCACTGCAATCCAATAGCTATGAACCACAGCAAGCAGCTAAGAAAAAAATTAAGGAGAGATTGTACATTTCTTTCTTTATGGTAAGTCTCTGAGACCTAGTGTGTCTTTTGCCTTTTGACCATGTCTTGTATTGGAGTAGTTGTGATTCAAGTGTGCAGTAGCTTCATGTGACTCCTGACTCCCTGCCTGGCCAGTGCAGTACTGACCTCAGCTCCTTTCAGTTTCAGTGCCAGTGGGAATGAGCTGAATGACTAGTCACCTTCCCAGAAGTCTGAGCAAATGTTTCTTTGCATATCATTGACTCAAACAGAATCTTGTGTTCAAACTGAATTTACATTGTGGCCAAGAAGAAAGTGATTTGACCATCATGTAGGTCTAGATTCTATGAAGTGCCCAGAAATTCAGGTGACAGGAAAGTTCTGGCTGAACTTGATGTATGATATAGATGTGGGCTCTTTTTTTTAAAATTTTTTGTCACTTTGTATTAATTTCATTGGCATGGGTAATAGTGTTTGGGAGTTCAATAGACTGAAAGTTGGTGGAAATTTGATTTGGGTAGTGATATTTCAGAAGTTGTAAAGGTTTCTAGCAATACAGCTTAGTCTTAGGGCATTAACTTTGCATATGTGAGGTCTTAGTTTTGATTCTTTTGTTTTGTTTTGTTTTGTTTTGTTTTTGTGTCACACCTGGCACTGCTCAGGGGTCACTTCTGGCTCTATGCTCAGAAATCTCGCCTGGCAGCCCCAGGGGACCATATGGGATGCTGGGATTCGAACCAATGACCTTCTGCATGAAAGGCAAACACCTCATCCATGCTATCTCTCCAGCCCCATTTGATTCTTGTTACTAAAAGAAGAGTTAAAAGGCCAGAAAATGGCTCAACTATTAGAGGAGAGGTTGTAAAATTTTTGTTTCTGTTTTATGCATTTGGTTTCTTCTAGAATGTGCTTCTAAGTTACCATTTTTATAATTCAAAAGAGGATAGGTAAACTGAGATTTCCTTGTTTTAAAGATTAAGAATAAGTGGGGTAAATGACCTAATACTAGAATAATGAATTTTTCTCCTTTGCCTGGGTAGTTAGTTCCAGCTGATTTTTGTGGTTACAATGTGATTATTGCTAGAGCTTCCTTCACCTCTAAAATGCTCCAGTCCTGGAGAAACTGATCCTCCAATATAATATTTAAATCCATGGTGGCATTGATCTGATTAATCCAGGCTTTAAAAGCCATATGAGTTGAGAAATTAGGACACTATGAAGCTGTTATAGACAGGGTAGGTACTCACATCTTATATTTTTGCATCTTTAAGGAGAAGTTCATTTTTTTAAGAGTTTATTTTTCTAATAACTGGAACTTGCTCTTTAAGCTTAAAAGTGTTTTGATCTTCACCATATTTTGATAAAAAACATTTTGTTGATGTATTCTCTATTTTCCAAGCTTTGTAAGAGAGCCAAGTAAACATAACAAAATCATTTGTTGATACAAGTTATGACAGAGCCTTCCACCTGGTGGCAGGAACTCACCTGAATGTTGTGAATGGCTGACAGGTATGTGTCAATAGGTCACTTCTTTCTTCATTCTCAGGGAAGCCAGATGTGCCTGGGGTGACGAGTCCCCTGATTCATCTCCTTTGGCTATTTTTCTTCAGCATGTCATTTTTCACCAGGTTTATTTGCTTTGTGCACTTTGACTTAAAATGATTGGGAAGCAGCAAAAAATTAGTATCAAATAAATAAAATAAAATATTTAAAATGATTTAAAAAAATTCAAGATTAAAATTTAAAAAGCAACTGTTACTGCTCCCTATTACAATTCAGAGTCTGGCAGGGCTTGCTAGGATGGTGCTTCCTCTTGTCTCTGTGGAAGGTTGTTTTACACATATGGCTGAATAAAAGAAAGGATAATTTTCTTTGTTCTTTGGTTCTCGTCCTCTTTATTCACAAATGCCATTGCTTACTATTGGTTTTGCTATTTTATGCATTACCTTACCTGACATAGGCTTGTTAGGTAAGGTGAACTATGTAGAGTGGAGCTTTCCTCTAAGATTCAATAGTGGGTATTTGCACTAATTTTTTAAAATTTAATTTACTTTATTTAAAGAGCATGTTTCACATCATTGACATAGTTGATCATAATACATTTGCTTTCCAGGTAAGTGGGATCAAAATTATTTTTATAAAGAAAAGAGAGAGAGAAAGAAAGAAAGAAAGAAAGAAAGAAAGAAAGAAAGAAAGAAAGAAAGAAAATAGAAAGAAAAAAGAAAGAAAGAAAAAAGAAAAAAAAGAAAGAAAAAAAGAAAGAAAGAAAGAAAGAAAGAAAAAGAAAGAAAGAAAGAAAAAGAAAGAAAGAAAGAAAGAAAGAAAAAGAAAGAGAAAGAAAGGAAGAAAGGAAGAAAGAAAGAAAAAGGAATTTAAAAAAAGAGTAAAATTCTTGTATCTTCAATGAGATCATTAAGCATTGTCAGAAGATTTAGTAAGCTCCTGTTATTAATTGACCATTCTGTTACTTTATTTGTTTCTGAACATTGGGTGGCTCCAGATATACATAGGCTTTTACATTGGTGTTCCTGTGGGGATGACAATATTAAACAAAAATGCAGCCACATGGTCCAGAAATTCCAAACACTATTGCAGCAGTTATGGGCCATGTTTTCAGCTGCCAGAACTTCTAGAAGAATGGGGCTGGGGAAAAGTACCCACACTCACTCCAAAGAAAGTCTTGGTGATATCAGCTGTTCAAGTACTGGTATTTCTGAAGTTTTGATCAAATTTGTATCTCTACAGAGGAGTGCTGAAGAAAATGCATTGTTGAAGTGGTTGTGGGTGATGGGTGTGGCAGGCATGGCTTCATCAGGGCAGAGGTCCTTTTCTCCCCAAATTGCTAGCTTTAATGCTGGTGTACCTATAACTTTTATGGGGCTGGTGTACCCATAACTTTTCACAGCTTGCTTTTCATCTCTTTCGAGAACAGAATGAGTCTATGGAGCTGGCTGAGTGCAGACATGGTGACTGTGTGTACTTTCACTATTCTTTAACTCATGTCTGGGTTCTTCTTCTCAGATCCAATAGAACATTAGAATGTCATGGTATAACCTCATTAAAATGGTATACATCTCATAGAGCTTTTTTTTTTTTTGTTTTTGTTTTTGTTTTTGGGCCACACCCGTTTGATGCTCAGGGGTTACTCCTGGCTATGCGCTCAGAAGTCGCTCCTGGCTTGGGGGGACCATATGGGACGCCGGGGGATCGAACCGCGGTCCATCCTATGCTAGCGCTTGCAAGGCAGACACCTTACCTGTAGCGCCACCTTCCCGGCCCCTCATAGAGCTTTTTATTCTTTTTTTTTTTTTTTTGGTTTTTGGGCCACACCCGGTAACGCTCAGGGTTTACTCCTGGCTACGCGCTCAGAAGTTGCTCCTGGCTTGGGGGACCATATGGGACACCGGGGGATCGAACCGCGGTCCGTCCAAAGCTAGCGCAGGCAAGGCAGGCACCTTACCTTTAGCGCCACCGCCCGGCCCGAGCTTTTTATTCTTTTTTTGATTTGTTTTTATAGTTCCTCAGTCTCAAAGTTCCTTTTACTTGTATTTATTTCCATCTTGAGTTGTCTGCATTAGTTGTTTAAAAAGTCTAAGCTGAGGGATGAGTGCATCATTGTGAAGTGTTAAAGGAAGAAAGTAATATTCTCTATGAACACAAACCCAAGGAGAGAGATAAAGAGTGAGAAGTTGGTTTTAAAAAACACAGAGAATACTTAACCCTCCTTTCACATTTACCTCAAACTCCCAACTATCCCTAAACCCATGTCTTTTTTGGACATGCTTTTTGGGGGGGGGGGGCTTTTTGGGCCACACCCATTTGATGCTCAAGGTTATTCCTGTCTATGCACTCAGTAATCACCCCAGGCTTAGGAGGACCATATGGGACGCCGAGGTGGGGGAGATCGAACCTCGGTCTGTCCTAGGCTAGCACTTGCCTTACTTCTAGTGCCACTTCTCCAGCCCCTGGACATGCTTTTGTGTTTTGTGTGTTTTTTTGTAAGGGTGAACCTTCCTTATTTATATGATAGATAAATACTCAGTGACCAATAAGAAAAATTTTAATTGCGAACATTGTGGGGCAATCTAACTCATTGCTGAGGCTGTCAGAGGTTCCACTCTGGTACCTCCTATAGTCATCAGGAGTGATCCCTGAACACACATCCAGGAGTAAGTACTGAGCACTACTGAATATGGTCCATAACAAAAATGGAATTAATATGTGATTGCTAATGCAATTATTTTAATATTATAGTTGTTGATAGTGACAGTGATAAATGGAATAGTCAATGGTTAATGGCAATATTTATCTTTAGGTAAAGCATAATAAATAGTAAGACATGTGTATATTGTCATTGATCTAATTTTGAGTAATCGGTTACCAATAAATAATGGTATATGTGAAAAAAATTGAAGTTGCCTTAAATGGGCTAGACAATCTCTGGAGTTATAATTTACTTTTAGAGAACTATTGTGCTTTCTAACATATTCTTTGTCGGGTAGTTACAGGTAGTAAGTACTTTCAGACTATTGCTCCATTTGGTAGTGATGTTTATATAGTTTGCTTTTTGCATCATTTATCTAATACTCAATTCTGAAGTTAAAAAAAAAAAAAACTTCTGGGCCCGGAGAGATAGAACAGTGGCCTTTGCTTTGCAAGCAGCCGATCCAGGACCAAAGGTGGTTGGTTCGAATCCCTGTGTCCAATATGGTCCCCCGTGCCTGCCAGGAGCTATTTCTGAGGAGAGAGCCAGGAGTGACCTTTGAGCACTGCCGGGTGTGGCCCCAAAAAAACAAAACAAAACAAAATACAAATAAAAAAACTTCTATTAAACACACACACACACACACACACACGAAATAGAAGTGTTCTTGAAACAGTTTGGAAACTCCTAGAGGTGTCTCAAAGAGATGAGTGGTGACCCAACCCCTCTGCCCTAACTCCTGCTCACTGATGCCAAATCTGAAGTGCTTCTGTAAGAGCAAGGGGGTTCTGGTATCTGCTCAAAGATGTAGTGGGCTGGAAAGAAAAGCATTCCCACATGCACAATGAAGAAAAGTCTTGCCAATCTGTAAGTTTTCAACTTAACTTTGAATGCATGGGATGGCTGAGGCATTTGTTTGAAAAAAAAAAAAACAAAAAACCAGCCAGTTCAGGAATGGGGGAGAGACAGGTATGTGCAGAGAGATAGCACCTAAGCATAAACTTATCGGGGCCAGCAATAGCTGGCACCCGTGAGAACTCAACTGAGTGGCCACCGAAAAGTAGAGTCTGGGGCATGCATCTTGGCAAAAGCAGGGCTATACACAGTGGAGCCATGTACTCTTTCAGGTATTTCACGGAGAACCACACCAAGGAGCCCACAGAAATGGCTGGGAGTCTGTCTATAAAAACTTTCCTGGTGTTCACTATTGAAAAATAAGAGTTGCTTTGGGTGGGCTGAGAAATTTGTGATACAAGTAGAGCATGGACACTATTCTTTAGGGAAGAATCCCCACACTACGGCTCACAGGCCACATGTGGCCAGCTGTTGTTTTTGCTGCCACTGCTTATCTTGCTTAGCAACTGACTGCCCAGGATATGAAGTGTATATGTGTGGGATGTGTGCCACATTCTCTGAGTCCACTTCTCTGTCTCTCAACTCTTCTCAGTCTTGGGCAGGGGGCCTGTGAACCACATACTGCCAAACGAAGATATATATATACACACACGTATATATATGTGTATTTACATGTATATGTATACATAGATTTTTATATCCAGCATGCCAAGTGTTTTTGCCGCTGCTGCCTGTCCTGCTTAGCAGCCTGACTCTTCCCAGTCCTACAGTGCACATGTGTAGGATATGCACCACATTCTCCAACTCCCCTTCTCTCTGTTTCTTGATTCCTCCTCTCAGTCTCAGACAGGGGTCTTCAAACTATGGCCGACAAAAAGCAGGTCCATAGTACCATTGAAAAACTGTTAAGTGTTGATTTAACTTTACTTTTTCTTCATTTTTAAATATTGTGTTTGTTCCCATTTTGTTTCTCTTACTTCAAAACAATATATGTGCAGTGTGCATAGAAATTTATTCATGTTTTTTTAAACTATAGCCTGGTTTTCGAATGGTCTGAGGGACTGTGAACTGTCCCCCTGTTTAAAATGTTTGAGGACTTCTTCCCTAGAGGGTCCAGTGAAATGTGTCCTGGAGTAAGGTAACAGGAAAACATTCCTGTCCTCTGGGGAAGGAAGGTGTTCATACCTGATGCTTCAGGACCCAGGTTGGGTGAGAGTCTCTGAGAAGATGCTCATTGAAGTTGTGTTTGTCTAAAAGAGAGGTTTAGTTAGAATTTTCTTACCAACACCTCATATTAGGCTAAGTAAAGAAGGCAGAAGAAAAATGAAAAATATGTGAAACAAACAGCAAGATAGAATTCAACTATATTGATAATCACATTGAATATGAGTGTTCTCAGTGCATGCATTTAAAGAGAGTGTCAGATTAGAATGAAACAAACAAGACCAACTTCACACTGCTAGAAAAAGTACTTTACAGAGCTTAATAAGTAAGCAGATGGAAAAAAGACATTTTATATAACTACAAAACAAAAGAAAAGTGGTGTCATTGGAGTAAATAAAATAAGCTTTAGGACAAAGAGGGACATTACATAATTAAAAACTTGAAATTATAAATCAAAACTATAAATTAGTTTTCCAGGAAGTATATATATATGTACATAACAGAATTCTGAAACACATACTGCAAAAACAGAATTGAAAAGTGAACTTAGGGACTGGAGTGATAGCATGGAGGTAAGGCATTTGCCTTTCATGCAGAAGATCATTGGTTCGAATCCCGGCATCCCGTATGGTCCCACGAGCCTGCCAGGAGCGATTTCTGAGCATGGAGCCAGGAGTAACCCCTGAGCACTGCCGGATGTGACCAAAACACAAAACACAAAAAAAAAAAAACAAAAAAAAAAAAGAAAGAAAAAGAAAAGTGAGTTCGATCAACTTTATAATTGATAGTTGTAACACTGAGTGTTCTTTTCCATTATTCTAAAGAATAGAACAAATAGGAAGAATTCTTTGACCATAATGACCTGAACAACCTTTATCACCCAGGGCAGAAAAAGTATAGGGATTAAGGTGTTTGCCTGGTATATAGAAGTCTCTGGTTTTCTGCCTATCACCACACATGATCTCAAGCCCAGATAGCAGTGACCTCCACACACAGAACTGGGAATAGCACCCAAGTACCACTAGGTGTGGTCCAAACCTTCCTTATATCCCCCAAAGCAACAGAACAAATGATATAAACCAGTTGGTCAAATTGGCATTTATGGAACACACAAACAAATAGCATATTCTTCCATAGTACACATGTAACATTAACCAAATGATATTACATTTGGGATCATAAAAAAAATCCCAACAACTTTAAAGGAATAGGAATGCAAAGTATATTAATGAACCAGAAATCAGTAACAGAATGATGTCTGGAAAGTCCCCATATTCATGGAAATTAAATAATCCACAATCAAAAGGAAGTCTGAGAGAATCAAAGAATACTTTGAACTGAATGAAAAGGAAAGGCAACATATGAAATTTGTGAGATAAGACTAGAGTTGTGCTTGGGGAGGATTATGGCACTAAGCACTCATATTAGAAAACAAGAAAGGTCTCAATGAATATTAGAAGCACCCACCTTCTTCTTCTTTCTTTTTCTTCTTCTTCTTCTTCTTCTTCTTCTTCTTCTTCTTCTTCTTCTTCTTCTTCTTCTTCTTCTTCTTCTTCTTCTTCTTCTTCTTCTTCTTCTTCTTCTTCTTCTTTTCTTCTTCTTCCTCCTCCTCCTCCTCCTCCTCCTCCTCCTCCTCCTCCTCCTTCTTCTTCTTCTTCTTCTTCTTCTGTTTTTGGGTCACACCTGGCAGCTCTCAGGGGTTACTCCTGGTTGTGCACTCAGAAATTGCTCCTGGCAAGCATGGGGACCATATGAGGTGCTGGAATTTGAACCACCATTTGTCCTGGATCAGCCGCATGCAAGGCAAACACCCTACCGCTGTGCTATCTCTCCAGCCCTTAGAAAGCTTCTTTTTACTTTAGAAAAGATCAATAAAATCGATAAATCTTTTGCTATACTTAAACGTCACCTAGATGGCCTTGAAACTATGTATCCTACTAGATATGAGCCTGCTCCATGCCCAGACCTAGGTTTCTAAATGTCATTACTCAATGAAAGAAAGTAGGGCGTATGAAAAACTGAACTCCTGGACTCTGGGCAGGGAGAATAATAGATGATTTTGGAGCAGTTTGTGCCACTAAGTAAGGAGGTACAAATCAGTGACACCAACAAAACATGAGTTATATCCAATATAAGATATAGGTGTCAGAGATGGCGGAAAAAGGAATATGTTTAAAGTATTTCAAATAATTGAAATAAATATTCTTGAATTCATATTGATACATAGTGAAAGTTAAATGAGCTGGTTATTTAAGAGGAAGAAAGAACAACTCTTTTATAAGAAGATTGCTAGTGAAGACCAGTAGAAAAATCACCCTGAAAAAGCCACAGCTATATTGCTGCAGAAAGATTGCCTGATGAATGCTAGAATTAGTGGGTGAAAGGGTTTTTAAAAAATATTAAAAATATTTTATTTAAACACCGTGATTTACAAAGTTGTTCATTATACAGCCTCCCCTGAGTTACAACTTTTTTCATAATTGAGTTTCAGTCATACAATGTATAACACCCTTCATCAGTGCATATTTCCTGCCATCAATGTTCCCAGTTTCCCTCCCTTCCTCCCACTCTTCCCACTCTTCTATACCTGCCTCTGTGGCAGACATTTTTATTCTCTCTCTCTTTCTTTTATTTTTTTCTTTTTAGATACTTTGGCTTGCAATATTGCTACTGAAGGGGTATCATGTATTGTCACTTTAGCTCCTTTTAGCACCCAGTTTTTTCCAGAGTGATCATTTCAAACTATCATCATCATAGTGATCCCTTCTTTGCCCTCTTTGCACTCTCAAGTGGGTCAAAGTTTAAGGATAAAAAGACATTTCAGAGCCTCAAAGTATAGTTTACTAAACTTTATTAACCACAAAAAGAAAAATAATGGCTTTATGGTAGGAAAATCTGGCAGACTGCCAAGCCAAAGGTTCAAGCTTATTATTACTAGTAAATGTATTACAATGTCATAAGTTTAGGAGTATACCTGTACATTAAATTTATCACAAAATATTTATTTGTCCCCTTGGCTAAATCTCACTTACCCACCTCCTTCCCCTTCTGGTAACATTTAGTGAAGTCTATAGTAGGAGTATCCTAACTTACTTAGCCCTATTTAGGAAAAAAAAAATGACTCAGCATCCCCTTGGAAATATACTTTCTTTAAACAAAATGGTAGTGCCCTTTCCTTCCCCTCCTCTCCCTCTGTTATTCTAGTGCCCTCCAGAAACATGGTTTTGACCAGATGGGCAAACACTGGATTCTACAAAGTATTGTTGTTTTATTTAGTTTTCCATTTGTTTCTTTATATAACGAGATATTTCACATCAGGCTCGATTCCCCTAACTTGAAAAGACACATTGCTTTAGGAACCAAGAATTCACTTTTTTACTCAAAATCAATAACCTCAGTGTAATCATGAGGTAGCATCAGTCAAACCCAAATTGAGGCCCCAATACCTTATTTGAGCTATATAAAGCTGCTGAGGGCCTGAAAGACAAGCAAAGACAGGAATTGTCAGGATCACAGGAGATCTAGGAGAAATGACAACCATAGCCCCTGGGCATCTTGGACTGATTCCTGGGACAAAAAGAAAAAAATTAATGTAAAAGCCAACGAAAGGAGAAAAAAAAAAGCTAATCTTTAGCTGGCAGTGTTATAGTAATAGAACTTCCTGGATGCAGTTATTCTATACTGCTATTATGTGAATGATTAACATCAGGGAAAGCATGAGCTCTCTCCATACACTTATTTTACAGTTCTTCTTTCAAAATAAAAGGAATAATAAGTTTGGAAATCTGTGGGTTTTTTTTGGGGGGGGGGGTGGGTTTAGGTCACACCTGATAGTGCTCATGGCTCAAGGATCACTCCTAGTGGGCTTTGGGGACCACATAGGGTGCTGGGGATTAAACCTGGGTTGGCCACATGTAAGGCAAGTGCCCTACTACTGTACTATCTCTGGTCTCAGAACTTTGGAAATCTTTGATGCAGTAATCCAAAAGGGCAAGAGAAGCTCCTCTCTCTGTGCTTTAATGAATTATCAGGGCAGACCTGTACTGTAAATACTATAATGAAGTTTGAATAAACAGATTCTTATGAACTTCCCCCCTTTATACTCATTACTCATGAGATCAGAGCCTGAGGATTTTGGTAAGGGGGGACTTTTGCCCAACTCATTTGAAGACAACCTGTGTTAGGGACATTCGTCTTGATTTTTCTCAGGCTTACTTTTCCCATTTCAACTTGCTCTTGAAAGTGATGTTGACCTTAAAATCTTTTTTGAAGAACTGCTCCTTTTTTGAAAAAAAAAAAAAAAAGTTTATCTCTTAAGAGAAGGATGGACATTTGTCTATTCTTTCTTTTATGACCTGGATCATGGGAGGTGGGAAGAAAGGGATGCACATTGGCAGCCCATTTCTCATTTTTGTGGCTTCTAGCCAAGATAACTTCCATCTGATTTAAATTTGAATTTGTAAGGAAGCATGCTCTCTCCACACTTGTTTAGCTTAGACCACGCCTGTTTACCTACTTCACTTTTTGCTGGCCTCTCAAAGCTTGTGGGTTTTGGACCCCTGGTGGATGTAATAAATCACAATCATTTGTTTGCTCGTCACTTGGATTCTCAGAGCTCTTTTCAAATTTGATTAAAAATTGCTTCCTGCTTCTTCCGTGCTTCAGTTGCTTCTCTGAACTTTCTATTTGTGTGACTTTACCCCCAATGTCTGCAGCCTATTGGTGGGCTGTGGGTTTCTAGAAGAGAATTTGTCCTTTCTGTCCCCACATCTCATATATGCACAGAGAATTAAATAGCCAAAAAATGCAAACTCCCAGAGACCAGGCTACCTTGGAATGGCAACCATATGTCATAATGTCAGTGCAGGATTGATGGATACCTAAAACATTTATTTGGGGCACTTGACTGCCATGCCACTTAGGGTCTCACCAGATCCAACAAGCTGTTTTTGTTCTCCACTGTCCATTTTTTGTTCCAGAAACTTGCCGCATTGGCACTTCTTCAATCTGTTTATCACTTGACTTAACTGCTTTCTTATTTGTTTGTTTTTGGGCCACATGTGGTGGCTTTCAGGGGCTACTCCTGGCTCTTTGCTCACAAATCGCTCCTGGCAGACTTGGGGGACCATATGGGATGCTGAGGATTGAACTCGGGTCTGTCCTGGGTTGCCTTTGTGCAAGGCAAATGCATAACACTGTGCTATCGCTCTTGCCCCTTAACTACTTCCTTAGATGGGAATTATTACAGCTTTGAACTTCCTGGTTCTAGAACTCAGAGTTAACCTGTTAAGACCACATTCTCCTCTGTGGTATGGTACAGGAGAGTTGGATGCAGGTCTTGCTATTGTGTGATCTTTGTCTCCAACTTTTTGGTATGCTAGAGAACCCCTGTTCCTGGATCCTTTGACTTGTTCTTTTCTTGCTCTGAATTTAGCCACTTGTATACACATGATACTTTAAATAGACTGAATCTGTGGATGAGAGTGTCAGGCTCTGCCATCTGTTAGAATATCTCTGCATCACGTCTGTGTGATTGGTGTCCAGACATTTCAAAATGTTATAGGATTTTAGCTTTCTCCAGCTGAAACTCACAGTGATTCTTTTCCAAGATTGCCAAAATTATCTACAGAACTTTAGAGCTATCTCTATGCCAAAATCCCCTGGTAGGAACTTGGAGATACTTCAACTTCCCAGATATTAAAAGGGGTTTTGAAATACCAGGGACTTTAACTTACATATTTAATTATTTATTTGGGTAGGAAGGAGCATACCTAGAACTGCTGGAGGCTACTTCTAACTCTGTGCTTAGGGTCCACCCCTGGTAGTTCTTAGTGGACCATGTGGTTTTAGTGATTGAACCCAGACATCCTGCATGTAAAGCATGTACCCAGTCCTTTGAGTTTCTCTGGCCTGTTTTGTTTTTCTTCATTTAAAATTCTTTTTTTTTTTTAGTTCATACATTTGTTTTACCTAGGACATTGAATCTAAACAGTGCCAGTATATGCTGTGGAGTCTCTGTGTCTCCTGGCCTTGTTCACCTGGCAGAGTTCCCAAGGAAGCTTCCTCATATCTCAAGCATAATATGAGCAGATGAAAGCAAAATTGTTGTACATGTCTTTATTTTATTTGTTTTGTTTTGTCTTTGTGCCCAGGGATTACTCCTGCCTCTGTATTCAGTAATCATTCTAGGCAGGACTCAGAGCACCATATGTGGTGCCAGGGATAGAACCCGAGTCAGTCATGTGCAAGGCAAGTGCCCTGCACACTGTACTATTGCTCTAGTACTTGTGTGTGTGCTTTTCATGTGTTTAGACCCTATGGTATTTCTTTAAGATAACCAAAGCAAGGATATTGGTCATAGCTGATTTTAGAAGTCAGCCCCCACTGAGTTGAATAATTGGGAATATGACTTAAACTCATTCTTTTCCTTCCTTCCTTCCTTCCTTCCTTCCTTCCTTCCTTCCTTCCTTCCTTCCTTCCTTCCTTCCTTCCTTCCTTCCTTCCTTCCTTCCTCCCTTCCTTCCTTCCTCCTCCTTCCTCCCTCCCTTCCTTCCCTCCCTCCCTCCTCCCTCCTCCCTTCCTTCCTTCCTTCCTTCCTCCTTCCTTCCTTCCTTCCTTCCTTCCTTCCTTCCTTCCTTCCTCCTTCCTTCCCTCCCTCCCTTCCTTCCTTCCTTCCTTCCTTCCTTCCTTCTTTCCTCCCTCCCTCCCTCCCTCCCTCCCTCCCCTTCCCTCCCTCCTCCTTCCCTCCTTCCATCCCTCCCTCCCTCCTTCCCCCTTCCTTACCTCCCTCCCTCTCCCTCCTTCCCTCTCTCCCTCCCTTCCTTCCTTCCTTCCTTCCTTCCCTTCCTTCCTTCCTTCCTTCCTTCCCTTCCTTCCTTCCTTCCTTCCTTCCTTCCTTCCTTCCTTCCCTCCCTCCCTCCCTCCTTCCTTCTTTCCCTCCTTCTTTCTTTCCCTCCTTCCTTCCTTCCTTTCCTCCCTCCCATTTTTTTTGGGGGGGAGTGCAGTTACATCTGGTTGTGCTCAGGGATTACTCTTGGCATTTTATTTAGGGATTATTTCTAGTGAGGCTGAAAAGAGTTGTTGGAGATTGAACCTGGGTTGGTCACATGCTATCTACCCTCTGTTCTATATCTCTTAAACACCATCAGAAGATCAATTCTGAGCAAAGATTTATTTTATTGTTTTGGGACCACACCCAATGGTGCTCAGGGATTGCTCCTGACTCTGTGCTCAGAAGTTACTCCTGACAGGTTTGGGGGACCATATGGGAAGCCAGGGATTAAATCTGGTTGGCCATGTGCAAGGCAAATGTCCTACCCACTGTCCTATCGCTGAACAGGAATTTAAGGTTCCATTTTTATACCAACATTTACTGAATAGTTTAAACTCAGATAGGAAAGATCAACATTGTATTTATCATATATAATATAGGAGTAAATACAACCTCTTTATTTTTCAGATAAGGAAACTGAATCAGAGAAGTATTAAACAATTGGCTTTAGATGTATCTGGAATTTGGATCTAGATGGTCTGATTTTCCTTGGAGTCTTCCCAGTCAGTACTTCTCCCAGGAGTAAAAAAAAAATTTAAAGACATTACAAAACAAATTTATTTTTAATTCTTATTGCATTACTTCACTAAGTAAGTCTTCAGCATAGAAATGTGTAAAATAAATATTTAGTCTTAAAGCCAAGCAAGGCAATAAAAGAAAGACCTGCTTTGTCAGATTTTATTCAAGTGTTTCATGTCACATGGACATGGTATTGATATTGCAGAATCATGGATTATTAGCATTACTCCATCTTCCCACTAAAGAAAAGCTCTAGGCAAGTGTAGAACAAAGGTTTTCTTTTCTTTTTCTTTTTTTTTCAGTTTTTGGGCCACACCCAGCATTGCTCAGGGGTCACTCCTGGCTGTCTGCTCAGAAATAGCTCCTGGCAGGAATGGGGGACCACATGGGACACTGGGATTCGAACCAACCACCTTTGGTTCTGGATCGGCTGCTTGCAAGGCAAACGCCGCTGTGCTATCTCTCCGGGCCCAGAACAAAGGTTTTCTATAAATAAAAATAAGCGCACTTTAGAAGACACAATTGATAATGTTTGATTAAGTCCTACATTGTGGAAAAGTTCTGTCTTCAAAAAAAAAAACCAACTGATATCTAGTAATATTCATTACTCTTCTCAAATCATAAATAACAATGCTAAAATTAATCCATTGAACACACAAGTAGGAAGTTATAAAAACTACATTTATAAAAAGCTAGCAACAATAGTCTAACTTCAATCCTATTCCAAAACATATTTAATAGCCCTAATGATGGTTGTAGAAAAGAGAATAAAATTATAACCATACAATAGTCAGGATATGGAAATATCTCAAAGGTCCAATGATAGATGAATGGATAAAGCAGTTGTACCTTGTAGTAAGAAAATAAGGAAATTTGTAGCTTGTCACAACTTGGACAGAACTGGGGGATATCCTGTTAAGTGAAATAAGTTTGAGGTAGAAGGAGAAATAACATTTAATTTTACTCATCGGCTGTATACATAGGAATAAAACAAGGAAATAGAGAGTCTTTTATTACCTCTGAATCTAGGTTTTAAAAGGACTCAAATATGGAGAGAGAAGCATATGTAGGCTCTCAGGCAAAGAGAGATTCTTATGGACTCTGCTTTCATCAGCAGATAATGAGGGTTCTACCTGGAAATATGTGAAGTTACTACTTTTTATTTATTTTGGATTTGGGTGCTATGATTGGTGATTCCCAGGGCCTACTCCTGGCTGTGTGCTTAGGAATCACAATGAAGGAACACAGTGTGCCACATGTGGTTCTAAGGATCTAACTAGGGCGTCTCATGCAAAACAAATGCCTTTAGAACAGGGGTCTCAAACTCGCGGCCCACGGGACGTTTGCGGCTCTCCGTACAACATTTTGTGGCCCGCGGCTGGCCTTCAAATATCGCAGTATTTGCGATTATTCGAATAATCGCAATAAAAATCGCATTGGTAAGAAAAAAATAGCATTAAACATTTGCATACCCCGAGCAGTTCCATTCGGGGTATGCAAATGTTTAATGTGATTTTTTGCGATTTTTTTCTTACTAATGCGATTTTTTTTATTGCGAATATTCGGTAAGCGAAATCCCTTATGCGGCCCTGTCTCACCGTGACTTTGCCTCCTGTGGCCCCCAGGTAAATTGAATTTGAGACCCCTGCTTTAGAGGCATATGCTAAAGAAAGAAAACAAATACCTTAAGGAAAAATGAATAAGTGAATACCGTATGTAATACCTTAAGAACAAATCATGGAAGGAACAGTGGAGTTCACAGCATAGGGCTTAAAGCTGAGTAAGTGCTCACTACCATCAACTTTCTCTCTTTGATTTGACCTTAGTTTGATCTCTTATTATGTTCCTTGATAGACTGGGCCCAGTGCTCTCTATGATAGCATGATAGCATCCTTAATCTTCATCAGGTGTTTTGATGACTACCATGCTCAGTTTGCGTGCTATAACTTAAATGTCTTTTAAAAGTGATAGGAAATTAAAAAAGATAGAAACTATTTTGGAAGACAAAATTGCATCTCAGATGTCAGGGTAGTGTGATGGATGGTTTCTATCAAAATGAAATATAGGGGCCAGAGCAGTGGTGCAGCAGTAGGGTGTTTGCCTTGCATGCGGCTAACCTAGAATGGACCATGGTTCGATCCCCAGCATCCCATATGGCCCCCCAAACCAGGAGTGATTTCTGAGCACACAGCCAGGAGCATCACCGGGTGTGGCCCCAAAACCAAAACCAATTATGAAATATAATGATGCTACATGTAAAGTCTTGTGGTAGGGTGTAGGAAGTGAATGGTGTGAAGACAGAATATGAGGAAAAATTGTGGCTTTGCCACAAATATAAAGCAACAGCAGCAACAAAAAGTTGAGGATACAGCTCAAGAAGTAGAGCACAAGCTCTGATGGTATGGGACACTGGGTTTCGATGGTTCTGAGGTTCCTAAGCACCACTGACTGTGGTGTACCTCAGTCACCAATGGCAATAGCCACAGTAACAAAAAACAAAACTTGGAGTTGAAATTGGTAGTTGTATTGATTAGGACTCAGGTTCAGTTACTGTTACAGAGACCTACAGATAAGAATGATTTAATTCAGGAGTCTCAAACTCAATTTACCTGGGGGCTGCAGGAGGCAAAGTCGGGGTGAGGCAGGGCCGCTTACTGAATATTAGCAATAAAAAAATCGCATTAGTAAGAAAAAGAATCGCAAAAAATCGCATTAAACATTGGCATACCCCGAACGGAACTGCTCGGGGTATGCGAATGTTTAATGCGATTTTTTTTCTTACTAATGCGATTTTTATTGCGATTATTCGGTAAGCGAATAATCGAATAATCGTGAATACTGCCATATTTGAAGGCCGGCCGCGGGCCACAAAATGTTGTACGGAGGGCCGCAAACGGCCCGCGGGCCGAGAGTTTGAGACCCCTGATTTAATTAGATAAAAAGTTTATTAGCTTCTCATGAACTGAGAATCAAATATAGAGGGTGAAATAACAGCCGTAGAAACCCAGGTTCCTTTTGTCTTATTACTGATACCTGTTGTTCACATAAAAAAAGGCTCACAGAGTCCTCAGAATTCTTAGGATGACCAGACAGATTCTTGGGGAAAGGAAAGGGTGGGGCTAGGGGTAGGGGCATGTTTCTTCCCTATTAGAGTTTGACTAGAAAGCAAATACTTTTCACTTCTGCTTACATCTCATTGGATATACCTTTTTATGGAGGGAGCTGAGAAATATAGTCTTTTACTTGTAGTTAAGCTCCAAGCTAAGAATTGCCTTATTAGATAAGGAAGGGAAACTGAATACTGCTTGAATAGTCAGACTTATAGTTAAGTCAGTGTGATATAGCAGGGCAGTTTGTTTGCAAAACAACTCTCTTGGGAGTGATACATAGTGATAGAAGTTCAGCATCTTCTAGAACAAAATTGCAAACGTTTTTAGAAAGGCACAAAATGGTAAATATGTCAGAATGCACTTGATAGGTCCTTTTTGAAGTTCTTTTGTTTTCATTTAAAAATAGTTCTTTAAAATGTAAACACCATGCTTAGTATGTACCAAAAATCCTTATTTCATTTATTTTTGTTCCTTTAAAAAAAGGTTGGTGATGACTTTGGAATCATGCCTAAAGATAAGCTGATTGTGTTCAGAGGAGTAATGGTGATGGAGCAGGCACTCTGGGTGAACTTATATGGACACTGATGGAAACCGTTGGCTTCTTTTAGTCTGAAAAATGCTAAGACTCTTGATCTTATTGTCTTCAGATAGATAAAGGGCATTGAGATAATTATGTAAGGGAGGAGCCAGATCTATGAGACACAAACTGCAGTCCAACAGTCCGATAACAAAGAACTTTATTATTATTAGTCATCATTTATTAATCACTTTTTACAAGGCCTTGTTCTAAGAATTTTGTATATGTCCTTAATTTATCCTTAATGACCCTATCAGGAAGGTGTCATTTTTTTTTTTACCTCTGTCTTATGGATGAGGCAAAGTATCACCAGAAGGTTGTATAACCTTTGCAGGCACACAATGCTGCTAAAGGGTGGATCCCTAAGATCTGTAACTCTCTCATTTGCCTTGTAGGTTCAAATCAGGGATCCCAATTAGAACCTGGCATTGCCAGGTTAGGTAACTCATGATCACAGAATCTGGAATGACTCTTGAGCTCCACTGGGTATGATCCCCATCAATTCAGTAAATAATAATAATAACAATAATTTTAAAATGAACTGTAACACTCTTGCTTACAAGTTCGCAACTTGATTAGATATATCAACAGTGGCAGTGGCACATTGTTTATAAAAATAACATAACCTCTAAGTTTCTAGAGTGATTAAATTTATTTCCTATAGCTTGTGTAACAAATAGCCAGAATATTTATGTTTAAAACAATGTGTTTATCAGCTTGGTGTTCTGTAGATCAGAAATAGCTGACAAAGAGTAAGATGTCAATAGGTTCTCCAGGCAGACTTTTTCTCTAAGATTTTAGTCTCTTCCAGTCCTTGGAGGCTTTGTGGTCTCCTTGGACACATCACTTCCATCTCAGTTTCTGTTGTCATCATTGTCTTCTCTACTACCCTCTGCCTCCCACACATAGCAGTATTTGTGAACACATTTAGATAACTCAGGGTGATCTTGTAGTGAGGACCTTTTCTCAGTCGCATCTTTACCACATGGGGGTAGTATTCAAATATTATTTAGTGTCTTCAAATATTATTTAGCCTACCACATTGATATTTAAACATAGATTGAATTAGCAACCCCTCACTTTTAGGGAAAAATATTCTACCTTAAATAGTCTATAGTTTGTCAATCAATTTTTCTCCCAGTGAATGATAAGCAAATTATGTATCCCTCCTTTATAATTGTTGTCTTATTTTCTTTTTTGTTTGTTTTGCGGGGGGTCACACCCGGCAGCACTCAGGGATTACTCCTGGCTCTATGCTCAGAAACGCATGCTGGCAGGCTCGGGGGACCATATGGGATGCCGGAATTGGAATCACTGTCCTTCTGCATGAGAGGCAAACGCCTTACCTCCATGCTATGTCTCCGGCCCCGTTGTCTTATTTTCAATGATTGAGACTCTAATACCTTTGTGTGTGTGTATGTGTGTGTGTGTGTGTGTGTGTGTGTGTGTGTGTGTGTGTGTGTGTGTGTGTGGTGGAACATGAGATTGCATCAGGCACAGAGGCAGGGTAGAAGCAAACTCACTCTCATCCCTGTAGGATGAGGACTTCACCACAGACTCAGTTCTCCCTAGGTCCCTCTTGGGAAAAATTTTGTGCATGAAAATAGAATATGTTTTGTATAAGATAGTTAGAAGTAATAGAATTCTTTTATTAAGGAGTCACAGTCTGTTACTATTAAATGATACCCATTACCTCACTGATTAAAGTTTTGATTTATTCTATAGCAAACATATTTGAATCTTTTTTTAAATTTTAGTCATTTCTATCAGTCTATTATGTAGGTCTCTGTCATTGTGCTATGTTACTTTATTTACTGTAGCATTAAAGCATAAACTTATGGATCAGGAAGATGACTCATAGGACTAGAGTCTGCTTTGCATGCAAGAGGCCTGAGTTTTATCTTTGGCAATCATGGTCCCTTGAGTACACAGGGTAGTTCCCAGTTCCCCATTTAAATAAAGCATATATTTATACTTGTTTGGTTTGCTTACCCTTTATTTATTTATTTATTTAAATACAGTTTTTTCCACAGTTGATAAAGTTGTTCATGATTGAGTTACATACAGTCGTACAATGTAAACCTTCACTAGTGCACATTTCCTACCACCAATGTCCCCAGTTTCCCTCTCACCCTCCCTGATGCCCTCTGCCCTTCCTTTCTCTGGAGCATACATTTCCTTCTCTCTATCTCTTTCTTATTCTTCCTTTTTCCCTTTTAGACATTTTGATTTGCAGTACAGTGCACATTTCCTGCCACCAATATCCCAGTTTCTCTCCCATCCACCCTCCCCTGCCTGCCTCTGGGGCAGGCATTTTAATTTTTCTCTCTCTCTTGCTCTCTCTATTTTGTTTTTTGATGTTGTGTTTTGCACTATTGCTAATTAAGGGGCACTATGTATATCACTTTATCCAGTTTCAGAACCCAGTTCTTGTCCAGAGTGAACAGTTCCAATCATCACTGTCACCTTGGACCATTCACTACCTTAACTGCATTCACCACTCTGTAGCAAGCGTACTACAACAGACTGGTCTTACTGATCCTCATCTCTAGCATCTCTGGGTATTATTACCATACTATCTATTATCTTCTTATACTCCACAAATGAATAAGATTATTTTGTTTCTCTCTCTCTGATTCATTTCACTTATCATAATAATCTCCATATCCATCCATGTGTAAGCAAATTTCACTACTTTATTTTTACTAACAGCTGCATAGTATTCCATCATGTAGACATACCACAGTTTCTTTAGCTACTCATCTGTTCTCAGGCACTTGGGTTGTTTTCATATTCTGGCTTTTGTAAATAGTGGAACATAAGAATGCATAGGGATTTCTGCATTTTTGGGGGTGGTGATGGTGGTTCTTTTTTTTTCATTTTTGTTTTTTTGGGCCACACCCGGCAGTGCTCAGGGGTTACTCCTGGTTGTCTTCTCAGAAATAGCTCCTGGCAGGCAGAGGGGACCACATGGGACACCGGGATTCGAACCAACCACCTTAGGTCCTGGATCGGCTGCTTGCAAGGCAAACACCGCTGTGCCATCTCTCTGGGCCCAGTGGTGGTGGTGGTTCTTAGGGTATATGCCTAGGAATGGTATTACTGGAACATAAAGATGCACAATTTTTAGTTTTTTGAGAAATATTTGTATTGTTTTCCAAAATGAAAATACAATTCCAAAATACATTCCCACTAGCAGTGAATGAGAGTCCCTTTCTCCCTGCACCCATGCCAGCACTGGTTGTTCTTATTTGTGATGTGTTCCAGTCTCTGTGGTATGAGTTGATATCTCATTATTGTTCTTAATTGCATCTCCTTGATGATTAGTGATGTTTAGCAATTTTTCATGTTCTATCAGTGCCTTGTATATATTAAGTATTAACCCCTTATCTGATGGGTGTTGTATGAATAGTTTCTCCCATTCAGTGGGTGACTTTTTTACCCTAGTCACTGTTTTCTTTGAATTGCAGAAGCTTCTCAGTTTAATGTAGTCTGATTTGATTATTTTTGCTTTTACTTGATTGGACAGTGGTGTTTCATCTTTGAAGATACCTTTACCTTTAATATCATGGAGTGTTCTGCCTGTGCTTTCCTCTATGTACCTTATGGTTTCAGATCTGATATCAAGGTCTTTAATTCATTTTATTTGACCTTTGTGCATGTTGTAAAAGAGTGGTCTAAGTTTATTTTTATGCATATAGTTGACCAGTTTTCCCAAGATCATTTGTTGAAGAGGATTGCTTTCCTTGCTCCACTTTGTATTTTTTCACTTTGTCAAAGATTTTTTTTTTTTTGGTTTTTCGGGCCACACTTGTTTGATGCTCAGGGGTTACTCCTGGCTAAGTGCTCAGAAATTGCCCCTGGCTTCGGGGACCATATGGGAGGCCAGGGGATCTAACTTCGGTCCTTTCTTGGCTAGTGCTTGCAAGGCAGACACCTTACCTCTAGCGCCACCTCTCCGGCCTCCACTTTGTTGAAGATTAATTGAATTTATACCTGTGGATCCATCTCAGAATATTCAATTCTATTCCACTTATCTGAGGGTCTGTCTTTTTTCCAATACCATGCTGTTTCAATGAATATTGCTTTATAGTACAATTTAAGGTTGGGGAAAGTGATGCTTCCCATCTTCTTTTCCCCAAGGATTGCTTTAGCTATTCGTGTACACTTACTGTTTCAAATGAATTTCAAGAGTGTTTTATTCACTTCTTTGAAAAATGTCATGGGTATTCTTATAGGAATTGCATTGAATCTCTACAATTTGGGAAGTATTGCCTTTTTAATGATGTTCATCCTCCCAGTCCATGAGGAGGGTATAAGTCTCCATTTCCTTGAGTCCTCTTTTTATTTCTTAAAGCAGTATTTTGTAGTTTTCTTAGTATAGGTCTTTCATCTCCTTAGCAAAGTTGACTGCAAAGTACTTGATTTTCTAAGGCACAATTATGAATGTGATTTTTTTAAAATGTCTCTTTAATTATTTGTATAGAGAAAAGCCATGGATCTTTTCATATTAATTTTGTTGTCTGCTACTTTACTATACAAATCTATAGTTTCTAGAAGCTTTTTGGTAGTTTTTAGGATTTTCTAAGTATAATATATCATCTGCAAACAGCGAGAGCTTGACTTCTTTCTTTCCTATCTGGAAACCCTTGATATATATATTGCTATGGCAAATGCTTTCAGTACTATATTAAATAGATGTGGTGAGATGGGGGAAACCTTGTCTCATGCATATCTTAGAGGAAAGGTTTTCAGTTTTTCCCCATTGAATGTAATATTTAACATAAGTTTCTGGTAAATGGCCTTGACTATATTGAGAAAAATTTCTTCTATTTCCATCTTGTTGAGAGTTTTTATTATGAATGGGCGTTGGAGCTAGTCATATTCTTTCTCTGCATGTTTTGCTATGATCATATGGTTTTAATTTTTTCTATTAATATGGTTTATATTGATTGACTGACCTGTATATATTAAATCATCCTGGCATCTCTGGAATGAATCCTACTTGGTCATGATGTATAACCTTCTTGATGAGTTGTTGGATTCTATTTGCTAGTATTTTGTTGAGGATCTTTCCATCTGTGTTCATCAAGGATACTGGTCTTAATTCTCTCTCTATTTTTTTTTGTATCAGAGTAATGTTAGCTTCAGAGAAACTATTTGGTAGTGTTTCTGTTTCTTCAATTTCCTGGATGAGCCTTAAAAAGATTGGCAGGAGGTCCTTTTTAAAGAATTTACTAGTGAATACATCTGTGCCGGGGCTTTTGTTTTTGGGAAGCCTTTTGATTACCATTCCAATTTCTCCAATACTTATAGGTCTGTTCATATATTCCAGATCATTTTTGTTCAACCTTAGGTTATAGGAATCCAAGAATTTATCCATTTCTTCCAGGTTCTCTTGTTTTGTGGCATAAAGATTATCAAAGTAATCTTTGATTACCCTTTGAATTTCTGTAGTATCTGTAGTGACCTCTGATTCAGTTTATTAAGTTTCTCACTTTCTTCTTTAGTCTTGCTAGTAGTTAATCAATCTTGTTTATTTTTTTCAAAGAACCAACTCTTGCTTTCATTGATCTTTTGGGTTTTTTGGGGGGGTTCCAATTCATTAATATTTGCTCTAAGTTTTATTATCTCCTTCCACCTGCCTATTTTTTCTTTCCCTTTTTTGGTCCTTTTTTAATTTTTAAGCTATGCCATTAAGTTATTTATATTGTTCCTTTATTTCTTTCTTCCTTCCTGATGAATGTTTGCAAAGCTATCATTTTTCCTCTTAATATTGCTTTTGCTGTGTCCCACAAATTCTGATAAGTTGTGCCTTCATTCTCTTTTGTTTCCAGGAATCTTTTGATTTTATTTTTGATTTTGTCTCTGAACCACTGGTTGTTCAAAAGTGAGCTGTTTGATTTCCAGGTGTTAAATTGTTTCCTCTGCTCTTCTTTGTAATTCACTTTCATTTTAGTACATCATGTTCTGAGAAGATAATTGGTATAATGTCTATCCTCTGGATTTTATGGAGGTATGTTTGATGCCTCAGCATGTGGTCTATCTCGGAGAATTCCCCATGTGCATTGGAGAAGATTATGTATCCTGCTTTCTGGGAATGAAAAGCCCTACTGATATCTAAGACCTTCTCTTTATTTCTTCCTTTAAAGTCAGTATATTCTTGTTAAGTTTTAGCCTGGTTTATCTATCAGGTGGTGACAGGGAAGTGTTGAACTCTTCCCCAATTATTGTGTTGCTATTGATGTCTTTTTTTCAAGTCTATCAGCAATTGTTTTAAGTATTTTTCTGGCCCCTCATTGAGTGCATATATTTTAGGAGTGTGATGTCTTCGTTATGTATACATCCCTTTGTTTTTAAGAAATGTCCATACCTGTCTCTTATAATCTTTGTAAGCCTAACATCTGTTTCATATGATATTACTATGTCCACTGCAGCTTTTTGAATGGAGTTATTTGCGTGAAGGATTGTCCTCCAACCTTTGACTTTGAGTTTGCGTTTTCTTTAACTATTCAGATGTGTTTCTTTCAGGCAAAATGTTGGATTTAATTTTTATGATCCATATTACCACCCTGTATCTCTTAACTGATGCATTTTGTTCATTGACATTGAGAGAGAGGATTGTCATGGATAAGTGTCTTTTTGGTAGAAGTTTGGTGTGTTTGTGGGGTCTGCCTTGCCTTCTGTTATTCTTTTAAAATTGGTTTGAGTCTGTGAAATTTCTTAACTGTTGTTTATATTTGAAGCTGTGTATCCTTTTTCTAACCTGAATGACAGTCTGGTGGATGAAATATTCTTGGTATGGCATTAATTTTGTTGAGTTTTTTTTTTCTTCACAATATCCTACCACCACTACCTTCGGGCCTGGAGGGTTGCTTGTGATAGATAAATACGCTATAAATATTGTTTTCTTCGTTGTATATAATTTCCCTTTTTGATCTTGCTGCTTTCAGTATTTTATCTCTACCTATGATTTTCATCATTATGACTAGGATGTGCCTTGTGGTGCTTTTATTTGGATCTCTTTTAGGTGGTACTCTTTAGACATCAGGATGTGGGTGCATGCATTCTTCACTCTGGGAATTTATCAGCTATAATGTCTTTGACTGTCCTTTCTTCATAAGGTTTTTTTTCTGGCCCCCTGGGGCCCTAGTTATTCATATGTTGTTCCTGTGAAATTTTTTCCAAATGTTTATTGTTGTCTATTTGCTTATTTTGAGGATATCATCCATCTTCTTTTATTTATCTTAAGACTCTTTTCCGGGGCCGGAGAGATAGCATGGAGGTAAGGCGTTTGCCTTTCATGCAGGAGGTTATCGGTTCGAATCCCGGCATCCCATATGGTCCCCCGTGCCTGCCAGGAGCAATTTCTGAGCCTGGAGCCAGGAATAACCCCTGAGCACTGCCGGGTGTGACCCAAAAACCACAAAAAAAAAAAAAAAAAAAAAAAAAGACTCTTTTCCAGTTTCTTCTGCTGAATGGAGGTGTTGTGCAGCTCATCTTCCAGCTCATTGATGCTGTTCTCATAAGCTGACTCTGCTAATGAGGCTTTCTAGTGAGGTTTTCATATCATCTACCATGTTTTTCAGCCCTGATATTTGTTTGAAGTTTTTTAATTTTTATTCTCATATCCTCTTGAGTCTTATGAGCTGTCCATTCATGGTTTCTTTGAGTTCTTTGACAGCCTTAGCATTTCCTCTCAGAGAAGTTATGTAGGTGGCTGATATTGGTTAGGTCTCAGAACTAGCATCTTCAGTCACAAGGTGTGTGGGGCTCTATGTTGTTTTTCCATTATGACCTTGGTAGTGTGGTGCTTATTTTTATGTGTTGTGGTGGGGCTTTTTGATTAGAAGAAATGCACAGTTGTAGCTGTGCTCTTAGCTGGGTTCATTCACTCAGTTTGATTAAAAATGGCTTTTTTTTTTAGTCCAAAATTCACCCACATCCCACAACCACTTCCTTTGGGCTCACACACATTAGTTCAATTCAAAATGGTCATTCATTAGTCTTTTACACATTTTTTGATGAATGGTCCTTCTTTTTTTTTTTTTTTTTTTTTTTTTTTTTGGTTTTTGGGTCACGCCCGACAGTGCTCAAAGGCCACTCCTGGCTCTAAGTTCGGAAATTGCCCCCTGCTGGCTCGGTGAACCATATGGGATGCTGGATTTTGAACCACCATCCTTCTGCACACAGGGCAAATGCCTTACCGCCATGCTATCTCTCCGGCCCCAATGAAAAGTCCTTCTATTATTTTCTTGGTCATCATGTATTTGAGCTTAAATATTTTCTTAGTTTTTAATGTGCTTTTAGGACAAAAGATAATAGATGGATTTGTATACCTTCCAAAATGATCCTTCACCCTAATTTTTAGTTTAGTGATCTAATTGGTCATTTAAGTTGGCATTTTTCATATTTGTGTTGAAATCATATATAAATTTAATTCCAAAAATAATATAAAATCTGAAATAATATATATCACAAGTAGTATATTTCTATATGGTTAGATATTAAGCATATAATAATCTAACACTATATAGATTCTATACAATAAATTATATAATTATAAGGTATTATGTAATATTTTATATTCCACATAATGTAATATAATTATATTATAATTAATATAAGAGATATACTTTTAAGTACTATACACTTAATATATGAAAATATATTTATATATTTATTAAAGCTATATATCATTAATTATGTAATTATATACAACTATAATCATATAATTATAACTATAATTACATATGATTATATGTATTTATAATCATATAAGTATATTTAGTTATAATTACTATTAAGATATAGAATTACCTTATGTAATGAGTATATCCTATGTGATGGTTGTAAATTAATCATTATATACAATAAGTTTTTTCTGCACATCTTTTATTTTGTTTGGGTTTTTTTTGGCTACACTCGGTGATGCTCAGGGATTACTCCTGGCTATGCCCTCAGAAATTGCTCCTGGCTTGGCAGACCGATTGGGTGCCAGGGGATCGAACCACAGTCCATCCTCGACTAGAGCCAGCAAGACAGACACCTTACCGCTCCATGCCACCGCTCTGCCCCCTTTTTCTGCACATCTTACACTTCCAAACTTCTATTTAATTTAAATGTATAGATACCATATCAATTATTTTATACTAAATCTTGTATTTTATTTTCTTTATCCTCACTCATTTTCCATTTTTCATATAGCATATCCTCTCCTTTCTTGAGGTCATTATTGTGGCCTATTTGTTTCTCTGACTGCATCAGCACTTCAGGTGATCTTGTCCATTAACAAGCTGTATGGTGGAGAGAATGTCTCTTTGTGAACTTGCCTTGGTTCCAGCATCACTCAGGGGAGATATTGGGATTTGTCCTTTGCGGGGATCTTTCAGTTACAATAAACCACCCTGGAATTCTTAGAAGCTGTACCACTGTCTTTTAGACAAGGGTTTCAGAGGACAAGGATGATTGGGTTTTCTTTCAATTCAAGCATTCTAGCTTTCCTTCCCAGTTTGGGAGCTTTTAGCTATTTTCCTTTATTCTTGGACTATCAGGCTTACATCCAGAATGGAGCATTTCATTTGTCAGTGATCCTGCTGCTGCCAGCATTTAATATATTGGTGTCTTCTAAGGCCTAGAATCTTTTGCAGCTCAAGGAAATATTGTTTCCTCATTGAATAGTCCTTTCTCCCTTCGCTAGTTATGTTGAGTCTTTCTGAAACTTCCATTGAGCTAATATTGAGTTTTCTACATCTGTTACATTGTATGTCTTACATGACTCTTTATAGCCCTGTCCCTTTTTGGTGGCATCCTATTCAATCTCCTTTACCCATATTAGGGTTGAACCTTCCTCTATTCTTCTGTGTGGAGTGACCTGCCTAGTGCTGGTAGTGAATAGCTGGACCTAGTGGCCTTCCAGCCTCATCAAACTCTGAAGGGACATTTGAAGAAGATTTTAGAATCAACTTTAATAAATTGTCCAGAGAACTTGGGTTGGATTCAATCAGGGAGGTAAAATGAGTCATGGGAGGATAGAATGAGGTGAGATAATTGGGGACAGATGGTGAAATATGGAACAGGTGTGATGAAACAAATCACAGCCCAAGTGGTTCAGATTGGGCACTTACACAAAGGCCAGTTAAGATAAGAAGTTGCTTGTTGTTCATCATCATTTATTTTTAAGGAAATGCAAATCAAAGCAATAAGACTATATAATTGCATACCAGTGCAAATATCTATCACAGAGACCGGAAACAGGGGGTTGGAGAGATAGTATAGCAGATAGAGCATTTGCCTTGCATGCAACCAACCCAGGTTTGATTACCAGCACTTCATATTATCCTCCAAGTTCTGCCAGGTGTGATTCCTGAGTGTGGTGCCAGGAGTATGCCCTGAGCACTACCTGGCATGGGCCATAAAACAAAAACAAAGAAGCAGATAAACAAACAAAAAGCCAACTGGAAATAAGCAGTGCTGGCAAGGATGTAGTGAAAAAGAACCTTTCACTGTTGGTGGTAATGCCAATTGATTCAGCCTTTTGGGAAACAGTATGGGGAACTCTAAAAAAAAGTAAGATTAGGGTTATCATATAACCAAGTGATTCAGCTTCTTGGTATCTCCTTCTAATTATAAACGCACACACAAATTAAAAAATCGTATCAGCATGTCTCTGTTCACTGCTGTGCCTAGTAGAATAGGATCTGGAGGCATTTCTAATGTTGAACAACAGACAACTAGATAAAAAAATTTACTACACACAATAGAATACCATGCAGGCATAAGGGAAAATGAAAGCATGTGGTTTGCTTGGATGGAATTGTAGGTAATGTGAACTAAGTCAGAGGGAGAAGTGCTGAGGGGTCAAACTCATTTGTGTCATATATAGAGAAAAACCAGAGAATAGATTTATCGAACAAAGACAAGCCCTTAGCCTTGGATTATAAAACTGATTAAGAAAGTGGGAGGATGGATAGGTAGGGGAATGAAGATCACAGTAGAGGTGACATAGGGATACTGGTGGGAGGTTTGAGTCACATTGTTTGGGGTGCAGTAGTGTTGTACATTGAAACAATAAACTTCAACACTATTTGCACAATATAAAATATATTTATAAAAAGTAAATTTTAAAAAAGTTTCCTGGCATTGCAAGGCATTAAAAGCCAGTTCAGATGTCTCTTTGTCTCTTTTGCTGTTGAGTTTCTAGAGGGCTAAGAATCTTCTGTTTAAGGTGCAAGAAGGAGCTGAGTGGCCTTTGTAATGATGATGTTAGTTCAGTAATAGACAGATAAATAGACAGAATAAACTCCCACAGGTGAAAATAGTCTTTTCACTCAGCCTTACTGATAATCTTTTTGATTTTGATTTTTTAGTGTGAGGCGATTCGGATCAGGAACACGTTCTTCAAATAGCTAATGCTGAATGGAGACACCATCTATTTCCTCTCTATCAGGCTGGTGGCGTGATTTTGATTTTTTAGTGTGAGGCGATTCGGATCAGGAACACGTTCTTCAAATAGCTAATGCTGAATGGAGACACCATCTATTTCCTCTCTATCAGGCTGGTGGCGGGATTGGCTACTTCAGACCTCTTAGCCCTGAGAGGCAGCCCCAGCTCTCAGCACTCAGGGAAGGGGTCCCCTTTATCCTGTGGCAGGCTCCTCCCCTAAAGCTGGGTGGGGAGAAGAGCAGGAAGAGGGCCTGGGGGCTGGAGTAGGTTGAGGAGTGACAGCTCCCTGTGGTAGGTCTGTGCCCCTTGTCACAGAGCCTCCTGGGCTGAGGCCTGTGGTGGCTGCAGGAGAGAGCCAGTTCCAATCTGTGTGGCTGTGTGACATTTCCGGCTGCCATTGCCCAGCCAATCAGAAGCAGACCCAGATAGCTAAGGCGATGATACATGAAATATGATAATTTTCTGCTAAAGAGCCTTTGAAGGGGGAGCAAAGGGTGAGTGTGTGTGTGTGTGTGTGTGTGTGTGTGTGTGTGTGTGTGTGTGTGTGTGTGTGTGTGCATAAGCACACCACAGTGGAGAGTCAGTGACCAGGCAGGAAGATGACAGTGCATTGATTTAGTAGTAGTTTGTCCCATGGGACCAGGCTGTGATGCCAGGGTGAGTGTTTGTGCCTGGGGAAGATCACCAGGCTTCTGCTAGCTGCTCCAGGCAGGGCAAGAACACAAGCAGTCTGCAGATAGCACTGCAGAGCTCTGGGGCTCTCCACTGAAAAGAAATGGGAAAAAGCTTTCTCTTTCTCTACCTTTTGAAAGTGAGGTTAGGACTTGGTTTCTTCTCCATGTTACTTCTTTAAAGATAAAATTAAGGCTGGAGAGATTGCATAGTGGGTCAGATACTTGTCTTGTGTGCAGCCAACCCAGATTTGATCTCTAACATCTTTTTTTTGTGTGTGTGTGGTTTTTGGGTCACACCTGGCAGTGCTCAGGGGTTACTCCTGGCTTCATGCTCAGAAATTGCTCCTGGCAGGCACGGGGGACCATATGGGACGCCGGGATTTGAACCGATGACCTTCTGCATGAAAGGCAAACGCCTTACCTCCATGCTATCTCTCCGGCCCCTGATCTCTAACATCTTATATGTTTTTGTGCCCTGTCAGGAGTAATCCCTTAATGTGGAGCCAGGAATAATCCCTGAGCAATGCTGGGTGTGCAGTCCCTCATCACCCCCTTTCCCACAAAGAAATGAAAACAAAACAGGAATAAGATCATCATGGTGACTGAGAACTTGATTGCTCGTTAAAAAACAACAATTGGGCTGGGACTGTTTGTCTTCCCCTCATATCCTATTTTTTGTGTCCATACTTGACCTCAGTCTCATAAAATGGTTTGATCTCCATATGGCACCTTGAGCATCACCAGGAGTGATTGATCTCCGAGTATAGCGAAGGAGTAAGCTCTGAGGATTGCTGGGTGTGACCCCAACCTTTCCTTCCAATCAAACTGGCTTCTTTGGGTGGGGGCACACTGGACAGTGCTTAAGGGCTACTTCTGGCTCTGTGATCAGAAATCGCTCCTAGGGGCCGGAGAGATAGCACAGCAGTGTTTGCCTTGCAAGCAGCCGATCCAGGACTTAAGGTGGTTGGTTCGAATCTCAGCATCCTGTATGGTCCCCCATGCCTGCCAGGAGCTACTTCTGAGCAGATAGCCAGGAGTAACTCCTGAGCATTGCTGGTTGTGGCCCAAAGTGCCCCCCCCCCAAGAAAAAGAAAAAGAAATCGCTCCTAGCAGGCTCCGGGGAATCAAACTGGGTCCGTCCAGGTGGGCTGTGTTCAGGGCAAATGCCCTACCAGGTGTTATCTCTCTGGCCCAAAACTGGCTTCTTAAAACCCCTTGAAGGACCTGAGCCTGAGATTTGAAGATTCTAGATATTTGTGTGGTTGTGTTGAATACAGATTATAATTGAAAAGTATGTTTGAGGGTGATAGCCAGTCACTTTCTCCTTTAGATGCAGATGCTAGGGTAGTCTCAGGTTTGACATCTACACCAGCGGCTGCAGGGCTGGGTGCCCAAACTTTATCCTTAGTGTTGGAGAGTCCCCCATCCTTCCTAGGTTCTTTATCAGCAGTTCTGGCCAGGCAAGGGTGACATCTGTGCTCACAAGAGTCCCCTCAATTGACCCCTTCACATGTGCTCAATACGAAGATCAGAGCTTATTTATGTAACCTTCTGATTGGTTACTGAAAAGCTTCTCATGGCATGAATGCATCTGCCTCTACTCTCATGTATATTTATATCTATTAATATCTATTTCTACAAATATCCTCATGTTTTTAAATGCAATGTTGTGACCTCAGGCCTGTTTTCTAGCCCGTGACTTGAGGCCTGAGGCCGGCTTCCAAGCGCTGGCTGTTCAGAAGTGATAATTGGTGTACTGTATCTTTAAAAGGTTAAAACCCCTTTCAGAAAAGGTCTGGACTCATAGTGGGAAAGACAGCAAGGCATGGGTTGGCATTGGATTCAGAAAACAGCTGCTGATTAGGTTCTGTGTCTGTGGACTGAATTTATTCCGTGTTTTTTTATTTTTTTTTTTCAGCAGCAGGAATTCAAAAGGGATGCTACTGTTTGGGTTTCTGATCGTGATTTATATTTATTCCGAGGAATAACAGAGGGTGGATCTGTTCCCGACGAGCATGCTCACAACCAGCCAGCCGACTCTCCCATTATCCAACTGCCTAGTTTGGTGCTTCAATGTACTTGTACATTCCGTGTGCCTATGTGCGTACACAAATACGCACGCGTGCCTGGATGGACAGACGTGTGCACAAGTTCTTTTTTAAGGACAGTTCTTTCAATAAGCTCTTTCCCCCTTACTTGAAACAGGTGTTCATGAAAAAAATGCACAAAATCCCGAACGAGAGGAATAATTCATGAAGAAGGGGCAGGATCCGTGGGTCAGAGAACACTGGACCAGTTTGGCCCACCCAAGGCAGAAGGTAGGGGAGTCTGGATTTTTTTTTTATTCGGCGCTTTATTAGCCTTGCGCTTTATTCTCATTTGTTGTGGTGGTTTTGCCTGTGGCCGCCCTGCCCCCCTCTCCCCCCAAATCAAAACGAAATAGCGGGCGGTGAGTCCATTTTGTCGTTGCCTTTTTGGAGCCAGGTGTCTGGAAGCGGTGCAGGGGTCTGCGGGAGACTGGGAGGGGGCAGCTGCCTAGCGTGCGGTGCTCTCCGGTGGGCTGCGCTGGCGCTCGGCCTGGTGCTGGGGCCCTGGAGGGCCTCGAGTGACCCCCGCGCGTCAATCACCCGCAGCAGCGGCGGCAGCCGAGCTGTAACCCTGTGCGTGCCGCGCGCTCCGGCTTGCAGACTCCAGGCATCCTCTGTCTGCTGCTCCAGGAGCATGCAGGCCTGCCCCAGCTTGCTCTCTCTGCTGCTGCTGCTGCTGTGGGCTTGTTGGAGATTCCCTGGAGAATGCTGGCGGCACGGAGACCATAGTCTCTTCTTTCTCCCTTTTCTCCTTACAAGGGTTCACCAAGCAAAATCATTACCCGCCCCCCCCCCTCACTGGCTCCGACCCACTCCCTTTGCCCAGCCATGCAAAACTAAAAAGGAAACTTCTCCTCTGTTGAGGATTCTTGCCCAGCACGTGCCTGTTCTCCAAGCGGGGCCCTATATCTTTGGAAAATCAGCTGCAGGGAGCCCTGAAAGTCCTCAGTGCGATGATGGGGTCCTGGGACACTTCTGAGCTTAACTCCTGAACTTGGAAGGGAGAAGTGGCTTGTACTTATGAGAACTCGAACACCTTGTGGGGACCAAGATGCGCTACTGCCCTAGCTCTCCTGGGAATTTGGGGCACAGGTGTGAAAGAAAGGAGGATCTGCATGGTGAGCAGTGCTCTGGTCCTCGCTCTGCAGCCTCAGGTCTGTAGCTTGGAACTGTAACTACAGCAGCCTGCGCATTCCCCACCCAATGCATTGAGATTGTCTTGAAACTGGTTTCTTTTCAGGGTATTGCAAGGAGGGACAGAATTGATCAGGGCATTAAACTGATGGCCATGAAATGTTCTCCAGTTTCTGTGTGTGAGATAGATTATGTAATCTTAAATTCATGATTGGAATGTATGCCCAAATACCTCTCCTGCTCCTCCTCACCCAGGGTGAAGAATTGAGGTCCCAGGCTGAACTAGAACTTCTGGAGGGTAGGGATGGAGAGTTGTTTGCAGGTTGAGTGTATGGAAGAGGAGGGGTAAATTGAGCCACTTACGTGGACAAAGATAGGAAAG
Organism: Suncus etruscus; assembly: GCF_024139225.1. NCBI lineage: Eukaryota > Metazoa > Chordata > Mammalia > Eulipotyphla > Soricidae > Suncus > Suncus etruscus. The sequence continues at coordinate 35,872,021 of NC_064853.1, forward strand.
GTCAGGTGTCCATGGGGAACAATGTGGAGTTGACTGTGGGTTTGTGTTGAGCTGAAGCACCTCCCTTCTCCTCTCCCCATAATTGCTTCTTTGAACTTCTATCCTGTCCATTCAACCCCTGAGTTAACTCTGAGAAAGATTCCATGGCCTCTTTTCAAGTAGAGTCACTTGTTGGGGCCCCAAGCTGGTCCCCAGGCTTACTGATGTGCAGACAGACTTCTGGACTCTCATTTTTGCTCTAGGAGGAGTTGCACTGTTGGCAGCAGACTGCTGGCACTTTGCTGAATGATTTGACATGTGTCCTTCAAAGCTGTGAAGACTCAGAGGCAGGAGACCCTGTACCATCTCATGTTAGACTGCTGTGGGGTTGTGCAAGATGGAGTAGCTTGAGATGTCTGCAAGCCTGGGGTGGGGGGGAATGATGTGTGTGACCCTCAGCTCTTACTCCCTCCTTTCTACATTCTGTTTAATCAAGACACCATTAAGACCCAGGATCATAAACCTGAGACTCCCTATCACACTCTGAGTACCTCAGCTCACACTTGCTGCATTGGCTTGTTAATTAAGTGGTGTCACCTGGCCCCTTCCAGTTTGTTTATATGCCATTTATCCCTGGGTCTCTTTAGAAACCCAATCCTAAGGCTTATGCAATGACTGTGGCTCAAGCTGTGCTCGCCTAGTGCTGTGTTGTTGAACTGTCTACCTCATGGTACCTGAATGCAACTCCTTGGAAAGAAAAAGTATGTGCTATTTCTGGGTTAGTGCCAAATGAGCCATGTTGGTTTTTAGGGTGTGAAGGTCCAGGCAAAGAAAGGATGCATTTAATCTGGAGTCAGGTGGGTTCCAGGGCCTGACTTCTTGGAAGAGACAGCATGTAGAAAACGGGGATGTGAAGACAGCTGCTATCTTGCCCTTGCTTGCTTTCTGCTTTGTGAGTTCCTCAAGGGCATCCAGGTTCTTTTTGCTTTCTGGCAGCCCATCACAGAGGCCCCCACATGCTATTTTCTGCTCCTTTCCTGTGGAATCCAGTTCTATTTATGAATCCACAGTGGTACCAGGCAGAATGGCCACAAAACACTGGCTTCATAAATAGATAGCACTAGGATTTTAGGGTTTCAGAGCTTATTTCACCAGAGCCCTTAGCGCATATTCTTCATTTATAAAGTGGAAAATAACTTTGCTTTTCTAAGCTCATCATTGTATCTCCAGAGAAAATGAGATGAACCCTAAAAGCCCATGTGCTGTGAGCATCGGGGTCTTAGGAGAGCGCTGCAACAATCAGAAGTGCTCAAGACAGAGTTTGACTTACTAGGTGATAAAACAAACTCTCTGGGTTACAGTTAATGGATTTTGATCACTGCAGAAACTTCCAAACCCACTTTCAGAACTTTTTATTTGTGTGATGTTTTCAAAGCCTGGACATTATTTTGCCAGCTACACCTGGTCAGTTAGAAGAACTTTGGAAATGTTCTGTGAAGTGATTATTAAAATTCTTTCTCATATCTATAAAAGTTCTACTGATGTAACAAATAGGAATACTGAATAATATAATTTAAAAGGCACAAAAAAATCTAAAGTATAGAATTGGGAGGTAATTGAATATAAAAATTTTGGTGAAATGTTACGTATTTTCATATGTCTTCAGAAATCGGGTTGTAGTTTAGTAACTGGTTTCACAAGTAGTCATAAGCATTATAAGCAATTTAAATTATATTGGAGGGCACAGAGAACTAGTACAGGAGTTTAGGTGCTTGCTTTCCATGTAAATGACTCTAGTTTTGTTACCAGGACCCTAGATGGTCCTCTTAGCACTGCCAGGAGTGACCACTGAACACAGAGCCAGGAATAAACCCTGAGCACAGCTGGATGTGGCCTTCAAACAAATTTACATTTTGTGGGTCCAAGTTAAGAATGTGTGATCATTGCAATGGTCCTCAAACTACGGCCCATGGGCCACATATTGTATTTATTCCCATTTTGTTTCTTCACTTCTAAATAAGATATATGCAGTTTGCAATAGAAATTTGTTCATAAGTTTTGTTTTTACTATAATCTGGCCCTCCAACAGTCTGAAGGACAGTGAACTGGCCCCCTATTTAAAAAGTTTGAGGACCCCTGATTAAAGTATGGGTGCTAGCACTAAATATGGCTGGCATAGACTCTGCCATTTGAGTTGTTTTAATTCAAAGCATGCCCCTGTCATGATATTTGAGCATGATGCCATAGAGGGGAAAAATTACTTTTGTGGAAGATAACTGAACCAAGGCTTCTGGACAGTAAAGGTCTTACTGATCAGAATGTTATGGTAAAGTCCATTTGTTGAAATTCATTGAGGATCATATGATCTTTTTTTGAAATTTAGCAGGGAACTGTCATTCTGGTATTGGCAATTATTCTGTTATAGCCTTTGATCATATTAAAATACTAAGAAGGAATCATGAGACCCTCAGTTGTCTGAGACCAGAAGACACACTGAGCCTTTTAGTGCAGTGACTTTTGTGCTCTGGCCACATTCTAATGCTGAGATACAGCATTAGAAAAGGTAAACTGGAAGGGTACAGGAGAGATCCTTTTCGGCGGCATGCGTTTTTCTGTATCTGTGCATGGATCATGGACTCCCCACTGCCAGGGGAAAGAGTGCCAGAAAAAGAGTCTTACTGTCTTACAGGAAAAGAGTGCCTGGCAGTGCCCACTGCCAGGAAAGAGTGTGGTGCTAGGCCAGCACCATTACACTCTGCTGTGGTGGCAGATTCACCAACTGATGGGGATCCAAGTTAGGAGAGCAGGGTTCAGCTTTGCCCAACTCTGCTGCTTTGCATAGTTAAAATTAACTTGTAAACAAAGGCAGTGGGGAAAAGCAAAAGTAGAGGGAATGAAGGCTGCCATTTTTAAAAGAGCATTTTAAAATTCAATGCCTTGAGACTGGAACAAAACTGTCACGAGTAGGGCATTTGCCTTGCACATGGCCAACCAAGGTTCAGCACCCAACATCTCAAATGGCCTCCAAGCACCTCCAGGAGTAAGTCCTGAGCACCACCAGGTGTGGCCTGAAACCAATAAATAAAATATATATAAATAAAATTCAACGTGCTGTTGTTGAACACGTGAAAACCCTAATTAAAGGTAACTGTGGGGCAGTGTTTGCTTTCTAGAGGCACATGAATTTGTTCTTTGTGACTGGGAAAACACCTTTCATGGCAGAGCTGATATTGGCCTGTGTTCAATCCTAGCACCTATGACCTCCCAAGCACTACTGTGGGCTTGGCCTGGGGAGTAGTTCCTGAGCATCTCTGGCCCAGCTCTCTCCCACCCCAATCTCTACCAGGAGTGGTCCCATGGTCTTCAAACACTGTCTAGTGACTGTTGTGTCTCCAGTTATAGTTCTAATTACTGTTTTTAAAAAATCAAAGAAAACTTTGAATTTGATAGAAGAAACTGTCAGTAGCAGGTCATTAGGTAGAAATGCTCAGAACTGTTCAAAGACTCCATGGCAATAAGCAGAAGACTCATGATTGAATGAGAAAAGAGACTTCTCTGAAGTGACTGGGGGCTTGAAAGCAAAAGAAGTAAGGGTAGGATCAGACTGAACCAGCCTCTTAGAAGGCTCACCTTGGGGAGTATGTGCTTGGGAAAGGATAGTGTGTGCCTGTATGAATCCCACTGATGAGAGCATGTATGCAAGAGTTGGGCAAGCTCTCTTCTCATTACTACATGTTGTACAGTCTGGGAGTAATAGCCATGTAGGAAAGCTCGTAAAACTTGGAGCTTTTTATCTAAATGAGCAATAGACAGAGTTTTCTCCTCAGAGCCTGAGAGAAGAGTCTTCTGAGAAGTTTAGGAAAGGTAGCTTCTTGAGCCCTGAACATCTGGAAGTGGGGCTCAGGGCCTCCTTTAAAAATGAGCCAGATATGCATGACTCAGATATGAAGAAAAGCTGATAAATAATAGAGGTAGAAAAATAATTAAGAGCCTGTTATAAATGTGGCATGCTCTTTTGCCACATATTTTCACTGGACTCAAGGCTTGGCATTAGGTGGTGAGACTGTGTTAATGTTGGAGGAGCCTGAATAAAACGAACCAATTTAATTTGAAGAGAAGAGTTCTGAACGACCTTCCCAAACAAGACTTTTTATGGGACTAGAGAGAGAAAACACAAAAGTGAAGGTAAATGCCTTGTATGCACTGACCCCATTTTAAGCCTCCACACCACGTGGTTCCTTCAGCAAAGTGAGATGTAGCTATGAAGGTTCTCCAAAACACTGCTGGGGTGAACTAGGTAATCCCTAGCACCAAAGGGCCCAAGCAACATGCATCCTGGGGTCCTTGAATTGAACTGCTAGATCAATTGGCTGAGAGTATTAGGGAAGGGTCAGATTTTATGCTGCATACCCTTGACATTCTCTGCAGATATATATCAGACTCTGGGCAAATCACCACCTTTGCAACTGCAGAAATGCTTGCAGAAGCTCTTGACTTCCTCCTGACTCAGGTTTCTGGCAGGGAGAATAGGAGCCCGTGATTGTTTTCAGGGCCACAGATGGGCTGTCCATTTTAGCAAGTACTCAGGAAATAAAGTTTCTCTCACTTCCAGAATTTGTTTCCCTCATTGGTGTCTTGGGAAACAGCTCTTTTTGATTTCTTTTGGGGGCCACACTCAATTATGCTCGGGGATTATTCCTGGCTTTCTGTTCAGGAATCAGTTCTGGTGAAGCCTGGGGAGCCATATAGGGTGCCAGATCAAACTTACATTGGCCATAGGCAAGGCAAGCACCCTTTCTGTTGTACTATCTATTATTCAGGCTCAGGAAGGGGTTCTTGACTGAGACAAAGAGCCCTGTGCTATGCAGCATTTGTCTTGGGAAAAAGGACCCATGTATGTGGATCCCTGTGGAGGCTCATTCACAAATAACCAGAGAATTGAATGTTGACTACTCATGCCAAGCATCTGCTAGAGTTGCTAAAAAATTGCACATGTAGGCAACCTCCTAAACTCCCCTCCCTTCCCAGGCCCTCAAAATACACTTAGTACTCTCTTAGAAACTTCCCCTGACTCAGCGGATCTCAGTGAAGAGATCTGGGGCACCACACAGCTGAAGCAAAGTGGGAAAGGACTGAAAATGAGAGCAAAGCTACTGTGATCCAGGCAGGAGAAGCAGAACAGAGCTGTTTGCCCCATGCTCTCATTTGAACGATTGTAGCATGAAGAAGGTTATGGGATATGCAAGCAAAAAATGAAGCCACTGTGACTCTGAACTTATCAAATTCAAGTGCCAGAGCTGTGTGTGCTCCCAAGGCTGGGCCCATCGTGCCTCCTGGGAAGAATATTGCTGAGTAATTCAGTTAGAAGTTGTGGCAAATTTCAGCTATTGTTGAGGGGAACCACTGCCAAACAACTAGGAGAGGTAAAGCAGAAACACAAGCTATTCAATAGGTGTTCTTATTGTACTTTTCTTCTTAAATATATTAAATGACATTTAGACACTAGATAAAAAAGGGACATTTATAAACTACCCATGAAAAAGATAGACCAACCCTGTGTTCTAAGCATCAATTAAAGGAAAATACTCTCAGTCTCACCCATGAAGAGTATGTCCTCTTCCCATCCCTCCTGAGGCACAACTGTTCTTTTTCTTTGCTTTTATTTTGTTTTTACAGAAGCCGTATAATATTTTTCATGAATTACCCCTTTTCTATATCTATGATATATAAGCTCTGTGGTGATGCCTCTATTCCATGTGCATATTACTATATCTTTAGTATCTTCATTGTACAATATGTTACAAGTGAGTAAGTTGACTCTCAGTTCTTTTGCTCAGTTACACAGCTAATAAATTGGACCACTTAGGTATGTTTTGTCTGATACACAGATACCTGCCACTTCTGCACACCCAGAATGTTTCTATATCTTCTGTACTGGGACCTTAGGTGAACCAGCCTCATATGAGTGCTCCCACAAGACCTCTGTGAGTCTCTTTACCTTTCTGAAAGGATTATATTTAGGGCAGGGAGATATATATGCCCAGGGGTAACTGGCCCAGGCCTTCCTGAGCTCTACTAGGTGGAGCCCTAGAGCCCCCTTGTACAACAAAGGGGTCTTGAGACCCAACTGACTGCACAGATCTTGTGCCAGCTGAAGGTTAAAGGCTTCACCCATGATTTGTTCCTGGTGTGGAGTGTCACCAAAACATTTTCCACTTTGCTGAACTTCAAGATGATGTACCTTCTCATTTGCAAACTTTTGTTACTTCCAGGGTTTCTTGCTATTACCAGTAGTGTTGCTATGGACATCTGTGTTCAACCCCCTTGAGGAGCAAGCATTAGCTTTGGTGTTACTAGAATAGTTTAAGCATAATCTCTGCTGAGCTAAATGAATTTCATTTTAATTAAATGTGGTTTCCATTGTTTATACAATTTCTATCTAACACCAACCATGATGGTATATCATTGTTCTTATCATCCATGTCCTCGTTAACATTTTATATTTTGCTGGATATTATCAGATATTTTTACCAGACTTGTAAGTATCAGCAGTGTCTTACATGGTTTTAGTGCTTGGTGACCTTTTCTATATTCTTTGTGAGCATGAAGCGACAGGCCAAGTAGTTTGTCCATGATTTTAAAATTTAGGCTGGGTGGGGTGGAACAATAGTATGGTGTGAAAGTGCTTGCCTTGCATGCAACTGATCTGGGTTTGATCTCCAGTATCCCATAGTCTCTTGAGCCCAGCCAGGAGTGATCCCTAATCACAGAGCAAAGAGTAAGACCTGAGCACCACTGGATATGATTTCCCCCAAACAAAAAATAAAATTAGACTGAAGTCAGGGAGATCATACAAAGGGCCAGTGCACATGCTTCGAATGCTGGAGACCCAGAACCACATGGCCACCCAACTGCCACTAAGAATGATCCCTGAGCAGTGAGCCACAAATAGCACCTTCATACTACCAGGTATGGTTTTTTACACTCAAAAAAAAAAAAAAGGTGCGGGGAGGCCCAGGGAGATAGTACAGAGAATATTGGGCATGCCTTGCATGTGGTCAATCCAACTTAATCCCTGACACCACTTGACTCCTAAAGCATCATATGATATAGCATGGAGGCCCCTAGGTAGCACAAGGGCCAAGGTAGCCAATGGCTTTGAAGGGTTTAAACATCTCTGTGTCACCAGCCAGGTCTGCGGATAATGACTAGGAGAGGCCACAGGCCTCCTGAACACTTCTTGGGAGACACCCTGCATCCCAAATAGAATTTCTTATTATATTTGTAGAAAAAAATTATATGTGCTGAGGATTAATTTATAGCATTGGAGTCTCATAATTTGTAGGGGTTTTTGTCCTGCTTTTAATTTTTTTATAATATCAAAAGTTCTGGTTCTTCTTATTGTAACTAAGAATGAAAAAATCAATCTTTCCTTTATCTTTGAATTCTGATGAAGGGGGATATACTTTTTTATGACTGAAACTCAACTATAAACATGTTTGTAATCATGGTGCTTAAATAAATATATTAATAAAAATTAGAAAAAGAATTGTGTCTTATAGAGGGCACCCTCCCTAAAGGCAAGACTATGAGCAAACTTCTAGTACAACCTTTTAAACATTTCAGAGTTCTGCCTTTTATGTTTGCTTGTTTGCATTTTCCTCTGAGAATAGTCTTCTATCAGTTTTATTTTCCTTATGAGAATAAGAAACTGGAGAAGAGAATCAGCAAGGGGATTGATCAACAATGTGGTGAGTTCCCTCAGTACCCCAGAGGTGACATGTGAAAGTGACCTGTGCCTGCCTTGTGACTTCGAAGAAAATCAGGAGGAGGAATGACCAACAGCTTGGTAAAGCTCTCCTAGCCTTCCTAGCACCTAGTGCCTGCCCCACCAGGACTGATCAACAGCATGCTGCACACATACATATCTTCTAGTTAATGAACCCCCAGAACAACACATAGAAAACATCACACTGCAAAAGACACAATGGAGAAACAACGCAGAATACCATCATGCTTAGAGAAAGATGATGGTAGCTCTGTAGATCCAACAAGAGCCAACCACCTACATAGCCTCTCAGATAAAAACCTTAGATAAGAAACCTGGAGAGTACTCAAAGAACTCAAAGAAACCATGAAAAGAACTGAATAAACCACAAATAAGAATCAAGAGGATATGAAAGTAGAAATGAGAAAATTTCAAACTGAAATAACAGGACCGAAAAACATGGTAGGCGAAATGAAACCTCATTGGAAAGTCTCCAACATAGTAATAGTGGCTGAGGACAGAATTAATGAGCTGGAATATGAGATACATAACAACTCCATAATATAACAGAAGAGGTTCAAGAAGAGCCTTAAAACAATCAGATAATGTAAAAAATATCCTCAAAGAATGTGAACAGACATAAATAGAAGTCTTTGATAAACTCAACAAAAACAACATAAGAAACAACAACAGAAAAAACATTGGCATCTTAAAGACCCAGGAAGAAAATTCCCATAAAAAAATCTAGCGAGGTGGCGCTAGAGGTAAGGTGTCTGCCTTGCAAGCCCTAGCCAAGGAAGGACCGTGGTTCGATCCCCCGGCGTCCCATATGGTCCCCCCAAGACAGGGGCAATTTCTGAGTGCTTAGCCTGGAGTAACCCCTGAGCAACAGATGGGTGTGGCCCAAAAAAACAAAAACAAAAACAAAAACAAAAAAATCAACAGTCAAGGACTTCATTGCAGAGAAACTCCCAGAGCTAAAGAGTACATGCAACCAAACCCTGCATGCTCCAAGAGTTCCAGCTAAAATAAAGCTAAAGAAAACCACCCCAAGACACATCCTAGTCACAATGACAAATATTACAAACAGGGATAGAATACTGAAGGTAGCAAGATCATAAAAGGAAATTACATACAAAGGAGCATCTTTAAGATTTACAGTAGATTTGTCACAAGCAACCCTCAAGGCCTGAAGGCAGTGGTGGGATATAATAATAAAACTCAAATGAAATAAATGCTTCTCAAGAGTACTTCACCCAGCCAGACTTACATTCAGGTTTGAAGAAAGGATATACAGCTTCCTGGATAAACAAGAGCTGAAAAGAAGAAAGTACTCTTTTTCTATAGGTTACCAAGGCATTTAAAAATAATAAATGCAATGATATAAAATAATACCATTCTTACATCAATTGAGGGAAATTGTGTTGTTTTTCTTATGTAAATTTGTTAAGATATGGTGAACGATTTGGCAAAATTAATCTTGTTTTTCTAAAGTGAAACTGATTTCTCTGGAGATTTTTTTAACTTCTGATTCAGTTATTCTTAATAGTTGCTAAGTTCTTTTGGTTTTATTTTTCTTTTAAAAATCTAATAAATTTTAGATTAGTGTTATAAGAAATATTTTTATTTTACTGAGTTTTCAAAGTATTTACACTGAAGCTTTATAATATTTTGTTCTCTTCTTAGGCTTGGTAGCATCTGTGTTTGCCCACTCTTGATTTTTAATACTATTATGTTCATCATATTCTCTTTTTTATTCTTGTTGAATAAATTTACAAAATTTTATCTGTTACTGAGGAACCCTCGCTCCTTCCCTCCCTCCCTCCAGCAAAGATCTAGGTCTATTCCTGTGTTTGCACTTAGGGATCACTCCTAGAAGTGCTTGAGGAACTATAGGGGATTCTGGGGTCAGCTATATACAGGCAAGGCAAACACATAACCTGTTGTATTATCTCTCTGGTCACCATGATCCTTAATTTCTGTGCTAGATTTTTTTTTGGGGGGGGACACACCCATTTGACGCTCAGGGGTTACTCCTGGCTATGTGCTCAGAAATCGCCCCTGGCTTGGGGGGGCCATATGGGACGCAGGGGGATTGAACCACGGTCCATCCTAAGCTAGCGCTTTCAAGGCAGATACCTTACCTCTAGCGCCACCTTCCCGGCCCCACTGTGCTAGTTTTTATTATCTTCTCTTCTAACTTATTTTGGGTTGAGCTATTATATTTAACTTTTTAAGAAATTCTTACCTTCCCCCTGTTATGAACTTGACAGGTTATGTATGTCTAGTAATATATTTTTTATTTTATTTTTTTGGTTTTTGGGGCACACCCGGTGATGCTCAGGGTTTACTCCTGGCTGTGCACTCAGAAATCACTCCTGGCTTGGGGGACCATATGGTATATCGGGGGATCAAATCATGGTCTGTCCTAAGCTAGTGCATGCAAGGCAGATGCCTTATGTCTTGCACCACTTCTCTGGCCCCTAGAAATATATTTTTATGTAATATTCATAGGTTACTTTCTGTAGTCACTTTATAATTTCCATTTTGATGTATTCTTTGACTCACAAACTATGTGCCTATGTTTCTTAATTTTCAAGTCTGAGTGTTTTTTTCTTGTTATTTTTTCTATTTATTTCTAGCTCCATTATATGATGGCTGTCAAATGTTATTTGTATTATTATACAACTTAAAAACTTGTCAATGCTGACTGGAGAGCTCAGTATCTGGTTAATAGTCACAATATTCTAGGAATTCTAGCATGCTAGGTGCAGTGTTCTATGTAAATTCATTAGATTAAAATTTTAAAGCTGCATTCAAATTTTTAAAAAGTTACTACTTCTGTCTCTTATTACTTATTGAGTATTTTTGTTTTTCCTAATGACTTGTCAAATTTTTATTTTATATACATTTGAGAGTTTTTAATATTGGCTTGTAAGTTAAGAGTTGTTTTATATATCCAGTGAAATGATTAATTTTATATGCAGTGATTCTTCTTTCTCTGGTAATTTTGTTGGCCTTTAAGTATATTCTGGTTGATATTTCTGTGGACTGGCCAACATTGTTTGGTTTTCTATTTTATGAGAATGCCTGACATACAATTTGTAGATATTTTTTTGTGCGGAAGGTTCTGATGATAATAACCTCTGTTTTATTTAGTATTCAAATACACCAATTTGCCCCTTATTTTTAAGAGCCTTTTTCTGGGTAGAATTTTAGGTTGACAGTTATTTTCTCTCCAGGATGATGAAGGTTTTATTCAACTATTGTCTGGTTTTTATTGTCATCTTTGAATTCTGCTGTTTCTCTCTCTTTAGAATATACTCCCCCCTTTTCTCTACTGAATTTTCAGTATAGGGCATTTTCTCAAAGATACCTCTACATGTATATTTATTTTCCTTTCTCATACACAAATTTCATTGGGTTTCCTGGAACCAGTTGAAAGTATCTTTGATCAGTTTTCAGACATTCTCATCCTATTCTCTTCATCTATGAGGCAACACATGATGAACTGCAAGGCCACTGTGCTTGGCAAATGTCTTCAAACTGGCTTCTGAGCTTAGTCCCTATTCTGAGCTCCAGCTTTTACTATTTTCATATCCTGATCATTTATCTTCCCAGCTCATGTGATGTTTTGTTTTGGGGCCACACCTGGCAGTGCTCAGGGGATACACCTGGCTCTACACGTAGGAACCACTCCTGGTGGTGCTTGGGAGGAGGGGCGGCATATGGAATGCCGGGGTCAACCATGTGCATGGCAAGAGCATAACTCAATGTAATATCTCTCCAGCCCTCATGTGACATTTTAAAAGATGTTTTTGTACAGTGTCCTGTTTTCTTAGTTATTAGTAGTCTTACCTACTTAATCCACAATTATGCCAGAAAGAAAAGTCTGCACTATTTTCTTTCATACCACAATCAGCCTTACTTAATACCTGTGAAGCATGAAAGACTGCTTAGTTTGTGGACAGGATGTATATCTTTACCTGGATTTATTCCCAGTCATTCTGTTCTATGATCCATTCTGTAGATATGATGGATTGATTTCAGTAATTCACACAGATTCCTGCAGGTGATGATACAAGAGCAGTTGATTCTAGTGGATGTATATTCATGTTTTAAATCTACCAGTAACAGTCTCACCAGATTAGAAATGAGTACCATTTGGTAAAGCTTAAACTTTTCCAGCAGTGAGCATTTTTCTTTTGAAAAAAAAAATGTTTAGATGACTCCCAGTGTAAAGTACATAAATTAGGTCTATAGATTAAATGTTTACTGATAATAAATCATAAAGAAATTTATTGTGAAATGAGCTCCACATTCAGTGAGGGCATGACTGACAATGTAATAATGGAGTAACAACAACTCAGTTTTGTAGGGCAAAAAGTGTGTCAGCTTGTGGGGAGTTCAGCCATCTCTGATGTTTTAGAGTTAGTTGATGGGCTTGGGGCTGATTTTTAGTTCCACACTTTGGAAGGACATTCCTCTTGGATGCAGTATTTCTCTAAGCCTAGAAGAGAGTGAATTAGGACTAGAACTCTCACCTCCCTTTGCCTATTTAATAAGGGCCCACTCTTAGATTATTCACCTTCTTTCTTACATATGCCTGCTTTTGTTTGGGTTTAGTTTCATTTTACTGTCCTTGAAAACCGACATAGCTCTACCTTCACTCTACCCTAATCTCTTGGTCCTTGCTTTGTTGTCTGAGTGATAGGCCGAGGAACTAACTCTTTTATGGAAAAAAAATATGTGCAAGCATCTACTTCTCTGAGACCAGACTCTGTACCTCCGGCAACCAGGACTTAGATGGCAGCGGGTCCCCTCCCCACTGGCCCTGCACTCCACTTGATTCCTTCTGACTGAGGGCTATGGAACTCTTGTCACCACGAGAAGTTGTTCTGAACTTTGAGCTCTCTGTTGTGCTTCACTTCTGGCCATTCAGCCTTGCTGCTTACTTCCTGGTGGAAGTTCTGTTCCAGGGGTCTAGGGGGTCACTGTTCCCTTCATTGCCTTGTGCTGGATTGGAACAGATGGACATGCCCACTGCCAGGGACCCCCTATAGACCCGGGAAGGGAAGCTTGCCAGTACCATGTTCCATCCACCTCCTTGCCCTGCTTCCTTTTCAGCTAGTTGCCCATCCAGCCAGAGCTGGAGGTCCCCTAATGTGGGTGCTGGCTTACATGGGGAGCCAGGTGGGAAGATCTGGCATCCTTCCTTCTATCCCTTCAGGGTTTAGCCTTACCTTGCTGTACCTCTAGAGCAGTGTGGTGCTGGCTGCTGTGCTACCACACTTTTCTTTCTCCTCTGCTGTGGCCCCCCCACCCCCATTCCATATGTTTTCTAGAAAATCATTCAAAGGTGAATGAACATTTTTCTTGGACAGAGACAAATGACCTTCCTCTCTCCCAAGTCCTTCTTGGAAATGCACTTCCCCCTTTTCCATCTAATATATGCATACTTTCTACCTAGGAGGGAGAAGCCCCACAGGGCCCAACAGGAGCCTTATGGGCTTTGCCAACCTTCTCTGTGGGTCACTGGCCAGTTTTGCAGAACATCTGCTCTTCTGAAGTCAACTGAGAATCGACTGCCTGGGTGTCTGATCATTTGCACTAATTTGCAGTGGCAGTGCTGGAGAGGCGCAGAGTGTAACACTCCACTCAGCTTGGCTTGGAGAGGGGGAAAGCAGGCTGAGGGGGGGTGCAGAAGAAGGGATGGAAGGAAGAAGAGGGAGGGAAGGAGAAGAGAGAAAGGAGGAGGGAAGAAGGGAAAGAAATAAAGGGAAAACAAAAGGAAAACAAAGGAAGCATAATATTCTATCTCACGCCTCACTCCATAGTAGACTTCTCTCTAGCAGGTCTACTTGTCTTAAAGTGCTTTTTGGAGTAGAACTGAGCCTAATTTACATGTAATAGCATTCACTTTCACAAGCATTCAAATCAGTGAAGATTTTTTTTTATTGTTGTTGTTTGTTTTGGGGCCATACTTGGTGCCACACAGGGGTTACTCCTGGCTCTGAGCTCAAGAATTACTCCTGGTAGGACACAAGGGACCATGTGGGATGCTGAGGATTGAACTCTGGTTGGTCACATTCAAGGTAAATGCATATCCATTCTCCCTTTGCTCTAGCCATAAATCAATGCATTTTGAAGCACAGCAGCACAATCAAATATAGAATCTTTCATCTCTTCCTAGTAGTTTTCTGTACATTTTTGTACTCCGTTCTCCCTTCTAGGCCTTTCCCCTGTAATCACTCATCTGTTTTCTCAAACAAGAATTTTGCCTTTCCTGGAATTCCAGATAGATAGAGTCATAAAATATGTATTCCTTTTTCTTCTGAATTCTCTGCTCAGCAAATCTTTGGCAACTCACTCATGTGGTGGTATCAGCAGCACAGCCTTTGTACTGCTGAGTAATATTTCAGTGTCCAGAGGCACTGCTGCTTGTTTATCTGGCCACCTATGGAGAGGAGTGTGAGCTCCAGTTGGGGGCTGTTGTCAGTAAAGCTGCCATGTGCTTTCATGTGTGTCTACCTGAATCTTTTTATTTCTCTTGCTGAGTCCTCATTCTGTCTCTCCAGGAGGGAAGATGCCCATGTTATTGTGTGTATGTGTGCCTATCAGGCTGGCACCAGGTGTCCCATTCTTGTTTCCTTCTTATGAGCAAGCATCAAAAAATAATGGGATTTTGGATAACTCCACCCATGTGGGCCCTCAGTCTGTCCCTTATATACTATTCTAATCGTGTTTAGCATTCATATTCTAACTATCACATACAATGAGTTACTTAACACTCTGTGTGCCTCATCTACAAAATGAGAAAAATCAAGAGGACCTACTGGAGGGGGAGTGAAACTTTGATTATCAAATCAGTAGGTAGTAGATATGCTCATCCCATGCTAGATGCTATGATACAGAATGACTTACTAAAAAATAAATATCTGGTCTGGGACACATGTAATCAGATCTGTGGCAGCTCGCACTGGGGCTAGAGCAATCTATCAGATGCTTGGTTTCCTATGGCCAGATTGAAGTTTTTAGGGACAGTCCTGTGGATGTGTGAGGCAGGGGAAACTGAGTGCATGGTACCTTCCTGCAAGACAGCAGCACCTCTGTGGACAGCAGGTGTGCCAGACTGCCCCTAGAACATCTCTATTCACTCTCTCATTTGAGTGGAGGGCAGCTCTAGCCCTTCTAGCCTGTAGTTCCATCCTCAAGGATTCTGACATTGTTGGTCTAGAGTGAATCCTGGATGCCTGAGTTCAAAAATGCTCCCAATGTGATTTTAATGTGTGGCTGAAGCCAGGCCTGCAGTCCCTGTGGGGAGTGTGAGTGCAGGGTGTGAGCAAGCCAGTGTGACTGCCTTCTGTGTGCTGCTCAGAACAGAGTTGGGTAGTCAGCTGCTGGTGCTGGCCAGCATCTGGTAGCTAGGATAAAGAGGCAGATGGCTTTCTAGTGCTTTCTTACTGACCCTACTGAGCCCATGTTTGCTCTGTGTCATAAGGGCTCTAAGGACAGTCAGCTGCTGGCCTTGGCTCCTGGTCACTTAGCATTGGAGCATATCCTCCACTTTTCAGCTCTTGGTTCTGCTTAGCTGAGTTGCTAAGAGATGGGGGAATTTTGACTTTTTCTGTAACTCCTTAGCCAGGCAAGTGCTGTGGTCCTTCTTCATTTGAGTGGGAGGGGACAAGCCACAAAGTGTTGGTCTGCTCTGTCCTTGCCCCTGGAACTGTGTCCATGAACTACCACTGTCTCGGGGCTTTTGGACCACATCTGATACTGCACCAGATCTCTTGAAATAACCTCAGTTTACCCTCCCAGCCCTGCCATTACTCTTTCAGTATTTCAGTTAAAGAAATGCAGAAGCAAAGATTTGGGGGAGAGTTGAAGTGAGAAGAATCCCTGCAGTGTGAGGTTCTAGTCTTCCCTTCCATCTCTGTCACCTCCAGGGATTCGCCTTCATCTTCATTATTTTCTTTTAGGGAAAAAGGAATAAGGAATATTGCTCACAACCAGAAGATCAGCCATTCCTGGTGATGTTTGAGGCCAGACATTCAACCCTGGACTCCTGCATGCAAAGCCTGTGCTTCAGCGCTCAGAGCCATCTCCCTGTCCTGGAAGTGCTTAATCGTTATCACAGTCAGTATTTGGAGCTGAATAATTTCACACCCTTCTAGTTTTCCAAGAGCTCTTCTGTGCTCTCAGGAGTCCTACCATCTTCTCTGAACAAAAAGATTTTCTAGAACAGAAGTGAGTCTAAGTGGTAGGAATCTGTATGCAGTGCAGACTCTAGAATGAGGTTGTTAGGTAGACAAGTCTTCCAGCTTACACACGCCAAGTGTTCTATGCAGGAGTGACACTGCCAGAGCCTCTTGGGACACTTTAATTAGTTCTGTACCTTCCCGTCTAGCTTCTACTCTGTCACTTCCTTCCGACAATTGCTTTTTGCCTAGAGCAGGATGCCTTGGCTTCGGATGCTAACTGGTGTGGGGGGGTCTGTTCCAACTCAGGGAGGGGAAGTTGGAAGAGGGTGGCTTATCCTCCAGAAGTTTCCATAGGTTCATGGAAAGTTTTTGTGGCTGGAACTTCTTGGAGCTTCTGCCCCGATCTGGTTTCTACCCTTCTCTCTTCCATTCCTCCCGCTGCCCCCATGACCTTGGAGATGCCTCTGGGAGCCTCTGGACCCTTAGTCACTTATCCAGGAATCCTTATCTCTGGTCTGGATTGGAGTGGAGTGTGTCTGACATATTCTGCCTGGCCACAGGGTGCTCCTTTCTGTCATGTCACTGCCTGCTTGTAGCTCCCGTTCCACACTAGCTCCTCCAACTCCTCACTGTGCCCTGTAGTCCTTTTCCTTCATTTAGGATTCCACACATGCCAAAGTCCCTGCTTAGGGCCAGCATTCTGCTAGGTGTGGGCCCAGCTGTGCACCCATAGCCTGGGGCCTCCGTGTCTAACTCAGGAAGAAGACTCAGAACTAGGGAACAAACAAGCAAACAGATGATCCCACATGGAGATAAGCCTGGAAGGAGGCAAGGGAGGGGCAGAGGGCCAGCTGGGGCTTTCCTGAGCTCCAGATGTCTTTCTCTCACCCAGCAAGGTTCCAAAGTGCTTCCCTGACTGATGCTAAATTATCCTCATGGTCTTCCCCCTCTTCTCCATCGTCACATCCTTCCCATCTTCACCCTCCTTCCCATTTTCCTCCTCTTCTGCACTCTTCTATCCTTCCCATCTCCCTATCCTCCACTCCTCAGCATCTTCCCAATTCTCCCATCATCTTATCTTCCTCATCCTTCCAATCATCCCCATCTCCCTATCCTCCCATCCTCCTCATCCCCATCCTCCATGCCTCATCATCCTCCCCATCTTTTCATCCCTGTGTCCACCTCATCCTTACTTCTTCTCCCCATCCTCCCTATCTCCCCATCTTAGCTATCCTTCCTGAGCCCTCTGGCTCATGTAGCCACATTGGTGCTCCTAACTGTATAAGTGGTTCAAACTTATCATCTTCCTCTCTTTCCACTCCTGGTACCCCCATTGCTGATTTTCTTCCTTAACTGCTGGTTTTCTTCCTAAGCTGCTGGTTTAGGAAGATGGATGCTGCTCCATCTCCTTGGCTGCTCCCCATCCTGCTGCTGGGCCTAGAAGCTTCGGGTTCCTCTGCAGGCTCACCTTCTGCTCTCCACCCCCAGGTTCTAGGTTTAATGCTGCTCCTCTGGTCTACACTAAGAATCCTGTGAGCACCTCACTCCTTCACAGACTTCTCTTAGGGCCTCAGCAGCAGCATACAGGTGCCTCTCAGCCACCCTTGCTCTGCCTCAGCCTTTCAGTCTCTCCTCTTTGGACATCCACTAATCTCAGGAAGGAGTGCTCCATCCTCTCAGTTGATCTCACCAGAGATCAGACTTCACTCCCTCCCACCCTTACCATCCCAGTCTCTTTGAGCCCTGTCACTTCCTTTTTTTTAAAAGTGTGAGTCCATTCATAGCTCCATTCTGATCTCCACGCTCCTGGCCTATGGCTTGGTGGCAGCAGAAATTTTCCTCCATACCGTCCCAGTTGCTCTCTCTGGACACCTGCATTTTTGGGGACAGGATCCTTTCTTCCTCCCTGAAGTAGTGTTTTTGGGGGCCCTTAGTGGTAGAGACAGAGAGATTCTCTGGTCTCTGTTCCCTGTGCTGGGGCATTTGGAAGGGATGAGTGGTGACAGGTACCAGGCGTGGCCTGGGAGTGCATAGGGAGATGTGGGTGAGATCTGCAGAGGTGTAGAAAGAAGAACATGCATTTTAGAAAATTTAAGAGGAGCAATGCAGACAATCAAAGACAATGAGTTTTATCCTTGCTATGACCAGAACGTCTAAGAAATGTGGATGAAGTACTGTCCCCCATAAGAGACTCCTCTTCCCTGTGCCAAAACAGCAAGGAATAAAGGCTGGGGATTCTCCCAACCAAGAGGCAATGGTGCAGTGTTGATGGCAGCCTAAACCTAAAGTGTAGACTCTGTGCAAGTGTGTCAGAAGCCTGAAACAGCAGAGACCTCATTGCTGCCCACAGACAGCCCACTACATTCTTGAAGTTATTTTAAGATGAATAAAAGGTCCAGGGAGACAGCTTAGGGCACAAGCTGCTGGGGAATTCCTGGAACACAGCTTGGTGTCCTGACTCAGGGCATTGTATTGAGCAGCTTCCAGAGAGAGTTCTCAACTTGTTCTGCTCTCTGATCCCATGGTCCTTCCAGGGCTTCAAGTAGAGCTGTTTTAGGGAAAGGCCTTATCTTGAAGAAAGCCTCTGATTCTGCTGAAGAGGATCTTAGGGCCTGCACATGTGTGGTTGCAGGGAGAGGAGAGAAGGTTTGGGGTGAGATGGAGCTGGATTGGAATCTTGGGTTTGGGAAGTCTTAGGAAAATTACTCTTCTGCAAACCTCTTTTTGTCCTTTGTACAATATGAAGACGACTTCATAGAACTGTTGAAAGAAGCAGATGCCAGTGATAGTTGGATCTGATCGTTCTGGACAAAAATAAGTGCTAAAAGGGGATAAATTGATATATATGATACATACCCAAACCACAGTGTCAGAAATGGAGGGAGGAAGAGAGAGAGAGAGAGAGAGAGAGAGAGAGAAAGAGAGAGAGAGAGAGAAAGAGAGAGAGAGAAGTAAAATGTCTTCCAAGAGGCAGGCAGGGAAGAGACGAAGAGAGAATGGGAGAGAAACTGAGGATATTGGTAGTGGGAAATATGTACTGGTGAAGGATGGTGTACATTGTATGATTGAAATTCAGTCATGAACAATTTTGTAACTATGGTGCTTAAATAAAGAAAAAAATGAAAAAGAAGCAAGTAGGTCCATGACTCTGAGTCTATCATATTGTTCCCTTACCACTAGGCTCTACCTGTGGCTATCTCACGTTCAAGGTGGGAAACATAAAAAATGTTTCTTTCCTTCCAAATCAGGGTTATCAGGAAGATTATCAACCTCAACATTTTGGGGGTAGGGACTTCTCACTCTTTAGGAGCTACATGGAAGACAGATAAGAGGGCACTCAAATGCCTGAAGCAGTGTAGAGAGGATAAAGAATTTTAGAGAACTGTTTGTTTGTCTTAGGGCCACATCCTGATGACGCTCAGGGCTAACTCCTGGCTGTGCACTCAGAAATCGCTCCTGGCTTGGGGGACCATATGGGATGCCGGGGAATCGAACCACAGTCCATCCTAGGCTGGCGCGGGCAAGGCAGATGCCTTACCGCTTGCTCCACCACTCTGGCCCCGATTTTTAGAGAACTTTTAAGAATAGTAATACAACCAACTAAAATTCTATTTATCACATGTGATGAACAGAAAGTCTAAGAACTGTGGATGAAACACTGTCCCCACAAGGACTGGGGACTGGGTTCCTGGCTAACACAGCCCCCTTGTGGCAGGGCCTTTTAATCTGAGCACTCAGTAAATGGGTCCATTCCCTGAACACCACAGTTTTATTAAGAACAGACTGATAGGCATTATAACATTGTAGCAGAGACTTGATTTGGCGCATTATTTTTTTCCCACCATCTCATCAATAAGATGAGGAAACATCTGGAATGTTTGTTGTATGCTCTGGGCATGCCTATGTGCATCTGTGGTCTCTGTGCATCTTCATGATGCTATGATTTTCATGTCACTATGAGATTCTATGATCTCTATATGTTCCCATAGTGTCTGTGTATCTCCATGGTTTCTATGCATCTCTGTGGTCTCTGTAAGACCCCATCGTCTCTGTGTCTCTTGTGGGCTCTGTATCTCTGTGGGCTCTGTTCAAGGATCTTGGCCTGAATTGCATGACCACACTTCCTTGAGGAAGATGGTACCTGGTGGAGTTGTTATACACTGAGCACTTGTTCGTGAATACTTAGCATTTGATATCTAGCCTAGGAGCCAGATCTCTTGGGTTTAGACATTATTTATCTAGAACACTCAATTCTGATAGTGCTCCCTTGAGGAAAACAGCTTCCACTGGGGTCATAGCCTGGATGTGAGCAGCCTTGTTTGGCCCTTGGGGACTTTGTCACCTTAGAGGCCCGGAAAGATAGCACAGCTGCGTTTGCCTTGCAAGCAGTCGATCCAGGACCAAAGGTGGTTGGTTCGAATCCCGGTGTCCCATATGGTTCCCCGTGCCTGCCAGGAACTATTTCTGAGCAGACAGCCAGGAGTAACCCCTGAGCACCGCCGGGTGTAGCCCAAAAACCAAAAACCAAAAACAAAAAAAAAAAAAAAGAAGAAATCCATCTTCTGTGGATATGAGAATGCTTATGTGCACTTGTGAACACACAGCTCAGCCCTGACGTCCTGGGGCCCCAACCTGAGCCAGGACAGGGATGTAAGGAAAATATTTTGCAGCATCTAGGACTTCTACCTACTGGATGCCATTAAGAGCAGACTCTCCCTAGTTGTGACATCCATAAATGCTTTTTGATATTGCCAAATGTCCCAGTGGCCCCAGAGGGGATGCTCTCACTAGTCACCTCCCGAGCTCCCAGCTGCCACCTTCATGTGCTTGCAAAACACTATTATGGGAAATGAGTTTTGTGTTTGGAAAAAGTATTACTAAAATGAGGGAGACTTTCACATGGACACAAATGCTTTTTATGAGAAAAATAAATGTGAGTTGAGGCATTATATAGGTCTAATCTATTTCTCTCTCTCTTTTTCTTTCTATTTCTCTGTTTCCTTGCTTTTATAGGTGGCCTGCACTTTCCTGGGGCTCTTGTTGAAGGGTTGATGGGAAGGCCAGCCAGCTGGGCCACAGTCCTATCCTAAGGCAGATAAGGTTCCTGGAAAGAGAGCAGCCAGCTGGGGAGCAGTGATGTCCTTGCAGCTCTTTGGTGTTTCACATATGGAGGCCAAGTAGGGTCCTTGAGTCTCTGGATATGGAGTCTATATGTGTTACCCCGTGTTCAGCTGGCCTGCTCATTTCAGGGCTCCCATGTGGTACAAGCACAGTAGAGGGCACCAGCATGGCCTCCCCAACAGGCTAATAATTCTAGTCCCATCTTGAGAAATGAACCAATTCCAGATCAGTCAGGCTTTCTGATGAGGGATTTGAGGGGGCTGTACTTATTTCCAGACAGGGCTTTGTCTTTCAGGCTCCTTGCTCTTCTTCGGGGAGCATTGTCCAGAGACAGGCAGGGCCTGGTCCTACACTCTCATTCCTATACACAGTGCTTAAGAGCTCTGGGGGACACTCAGTCCCCCAGCAGCCACAGGGTGGGTCAGGATGGTGAGGCTGTACATTAGTTTCTCAGTCTCCAACTCCCTTTTGGTAAAGTGGACCGAGGATTTAACAAGCAGCTATGAAAAGAAGGAGGAGAACTCCTAACAGTGCTCTTCCATGGTTCTTTAAAATTCAGCATGCCTGTCTGACCTAGAATCAAGCCCCTCTAGTGTGTCCCAACACCCTTTCTTGAGTACACATTTATGTCTTTGTTTTCCATTAGTCTGTGAGTTCACTGAGTGCTGTAGCTACTTTGGGTTCTCTGTAGGTGTAAATGCCCAAAATCCTGGCACAGCAATTGCTTGCTACAATCTTGACTCAGTTCCAAGTGCTTTGTATCTACAAAGATCCACAGAAGATACTGTATGGTAACCACTGACATTGGTATCCCCATTTTATAGAAGGGACACGGAGACCCAGAGAGATTGAGCAGCATGCTTGAGAGGTCTTTGTCCTCTATTCTCTGAGGCTCAGAATTCAGGTGTCTGCTCTTACATTTCTGGTTTTACTCACTTTCCTGAGTTGGGGAGTATCAAGTCATTGGTCTGACCCTGCACCATTCCTGGCTGTCAGCTCTTTGTTTTTCCTGGTCTTTCTTTGTTACTTTATTGGGGACTGGGCTCTTGGTAGGAATGGGAGGGTTAAGTCATGATCTTCTGTCCAGGTAGGGGAGCCTACCAAGGTAGAATTGCCCTAGCAATGTGATCATGCTTCCTGTGGACAGCTCAATTCAAGAGCTTCCCCGGGGCCGGGCGGTGGCGCTCGAGGTAAGGTGCCTGCCTTACCTGCGCTAGCCTAGGAGACGGACCGCGGTTCGATCCCCCGGCGTCCCATATGGTCCCCCAAGCCAGGAGCGACTTCTGAGCGCATAGCCAGGAGTAACCCCTGAGCGTCACCGGGTGTGGCCCAAAAACAAAAACAAAAAAAAAAAAAAAGAGCTTCCCCTGTAGTGACTTTTTATCATCTTCAGGACCCATCTTCTCTATTCTTCCCCTACTGAAATCTTTGGGCCCCTCCTCTGCCAGGACTTCTTGTTCATGAATAGTCTGACCTTGTGCCCTTTGCTACAGCCCCCAGCAGTCCCTTCATCTCCTATCCTAAGAGTGTGCGTGCAAGATTTATTCCCTGTGTCAGATCTGATCAAGAGAATAGGGATAAGATACTCCTCAGCCTGAGGTGCCCTCTGGTTGATTGCAGGGCCCTGGAAAAGGCAGAGGAAGGCAAAGACAAGAAACTGCTATGGATGATCACACACCATGCCCAGCCCAGACATTCCAGCCATGCCAAGTGGGAGCTCCCATTCCCAGCATAGATGCTAATCAAAAGAGGGATGGAGGCAGGTGCAGGACATGTGTATGGATGTTGTGCAAGTGTGTGTAAGGGGGGATGCATGATTGTGCGGAAGGGGACAGAGATCCTGATTCTGGAGCCCCCACTTCCACTCAGTACTCCTTCTTGGGTGTGACCTGACTCGTTCCTTGGCTGGTTTGTTTGTTTGTTCCTCAGCTGGTTTATCTACACCCTCCCTCCTGCGTACCCCCCCCCTACCCTGTCACTTTCCTCCTTGCTAGATCTTGAAATGCCTGTAGCCACTGTAGCACCACTTAGCATTTGCTTTGCCAGACCTGGTTTCTTTCTGGATTTCCCTTACCCTTCTAAACTTTCTCCACTTTCTTTTCCCCTCTCCTTCCCCTTTCTCAATTCTGCCATTTAACCTGGAAACACCCCTGCATGAGAAGAGGAGCTTAGATGCATCTGAGCAAGGAATGTTTCAGGTCAAATCAGTAGATCTGTTAAACTCGGGAAGATAATAGAACATTTCTGTATTTGCACTGAGTAATTTAAATGTAGTTAGAGCAATTGAGGAACTGAGTTTCTAATGCTATTTTAATTCACTTCAATTTGTTGATTGTGGCCACCACTTTGGACATGCAATTTGAAGGAATATGGCATTTGATAGGATCAATTTGGGTTCGCTTATATTGTATAGAGACTTGGACCTTTTTGAATATGGGCACTTGGTCTGAGAGTAGTTTTGTTTAAAAAGCACATGAGTGTCTTCAGAATGTCTCCTGCCTGCCATGGTAAGATGCAGTCTGGAGATATTAGCTGCATATTAGTGGTGGAACCTAGTTGGCTAATGTATTTCATCAATGTTTCCAAGTCCTCTGTCTCCATCTCAGAAAAGGGTGCTCCAGGAAGTAGATGCAGGGAATACCAAACCCAAGGTACCAATTCTTTCAGTCTGGGCCTACTTTTCTTGACTGCAGAAGCAACCTTATCTTCAGGCATGGATACAAATTTTGTAGGGCTTAAAGTTTATGCAATCTGGGAACCCCTTTTAAGACAAAGAAATATATTTGAAAAGATAAAATAAAAAAATATATAATTGTAAATATAAATTTAGATTAAAATTTTTCATAGTGAAAATGTACTTAGTATGAGAAATCATGTCCAGTGAGAAGTTTCAAATCTGATATGCATAACAGATCTTAGAAAATCTAGAAAAATAGTCAAACAATTTTACAAAATTTTTGTTTATCAAACCCCTGTAGTACCTTCTTCTTTCACATCTTTTTGCAGCATACTCATTGGTCAACTCTTTTTCTGATAATGATTTTGTAAGATTTTGAAAGGAAGGTTGAGAGAATGATGTTATTTCCCACTGATATGGCTGATACAAGCTGTTTTTATATCACTGATAGTTAAATGTATAGAAAAAGGTAACTTCATATACAGAAAATAACCCAATACGATGTGGCTACAAATTTGAATCCTTCAGCATAGGAATCTTGATGAAATCCATTTTACATATTTATCATCAAAAGGGGGAAAAGTAATTGGTAGATTTATAACTGCATTCAATATATTATTTTTTCCCCTCTTTTTAAACGTTTTTTTGGTGGCTACAACTGGCACTTCTTTTTTTTTTGTTCTTTTTTTTTTTGGGGGGGGGCACACCTGGTGGTGCTCAGGGGTTACTCCTGGCTGTCTGCTCAGAAATAGCTCCTGGCAGGCACAGGGGACCATATGGGACACCGGGATTCGAACCAACTACCTTTGGTCCTGGATCGGCTGCTTGCAAGGCAAACACCGCTGTGCTATCTCTCCGGGCCCCACAACTGGCACTTCTAAGGGGAATTCCTATAGTGCTTGAGGGGGCACATGGTACTGCATGAAAGTAATGTGCTATATGAATGATTCTGATACTCAATTATTACTTTGTTTTGTTTTGAATTTTGGACCATGACTGGCAGTGCTCAGGGATGACTCCTGGCTTTAGGCTCAGGGATCTTATGTAGTGCCAAAAATTAAATGCAAATCAATCATGTGCAAGATGTAATTACTACTGTAATATCTCTTCAGTAAGTCTTTTTTATGTAAAAAAAATCCCTTTTTGAATAGGTGTAAGTGCTAAGCTCTCTACCAACATAGCCAATATGTGAATATTGGAAGACTGAATTCTGACTATTCATTTCATTTTTCATTTTCCTCTGTGAAGCACAGATCACAGGTACCAGGTGTTACAACTCTGAGTTTCAATGCAGGGAGGTCTAGTGGGTGGTAGGGTTACTTCTGGAAGCTTAGGGACAGTCTAAGAGCAGCTGACAATAACTTGCCTTCATCATAAAGTGACTGTTAACTATAGATATTATCCTTCTGCAACAAAACTTTATCTATATCCTCCTCCTGTGTACCGCCCCCATCACCTTCCTGCTGGCTAGATCTTGAAATGCCTGTAGCCACTGTAGCACCACTTAGGAAGAAAAGATGTCTAAGTGGACAAGGCATTGAGTGAAAAGAGACAATGCTCTTAATAAAGCTGAAACACCTTACTTTTGTGAATTAAAACAACAACAACAATAACATTTGTGTAATCCTGTGACTACAGTGTCAATCCATTACTAATACATTGTTAGGTCATTGAGAGGGGCCCATAAGAGAAAGGCCTCAAAACTTTATTATCCTTTCCTTCATTTTGCATCCTTTCCTCATTCTATTTTTTTTAATTTGTTTTGTTTTTTGGGCCACACCCAGTGATGTTCAGGAGTTACTCCTGGCTGTGCACTCAGAAATCGCTCTTGGCTTGGGAGGACTATATGGGACACTGGGGGATCGAACTGCAGTCTGTCTCAGAGAGGCTCTGAGGTCTTGGGAATTTGGATGTGGTAATCTAGACATTCCCTCCACATCCACAGCTACATCCATAGTCAGACTTGAGCAACATCTTGCATCTGAAATTAAGCTGAGGCTATGGTTATGATTGATGCCTGAAGTGTGAAAGACTTGTCCTGAATCCTCGAGTTCATCTGGACCTGCCCGGTGGGCTGCTACCCTCTTTCTAGCTTGGCATCAGCTTGGTGGGCTCAGGGCTTGTGAGAAAAGTTGAGGGCATAGATTGTAGACCCTGAGAACCTTGGGCTAGAGGAGAAGATTCCACAAGACTGCACCTGGCATCTCATCTCTGACTTTGTTCTTTATAAATGCAGATGGTAGTTCATTCTGATAAACTGAAATTCCTCTAATGCTTGCCCATTAAGATGTAAAATATTTTAGAGTGTTGGAATTGACCCAGCTAAGGAAATGACCTTCTGAGATGGTCCATATCTGTAAATATACAGGCTTTCAGACACTTGGCATCCCAATGCCAGCTTCTCTCAGTCCCACTGGGCTGCAGATCTGGCAGCCAGAGCAGCCCTAGGAGCTTCAGTGGGTGATGCTGCAGGTACCAGGGTCTTGAGCTGGCAGGATGGTGAGTGCTCATGTCCTTTCAGAGAAGCAGAGCCCGCCCTTAGCAGTCTGTGTGGTACTATTTTTAATTTTATTTTCCTTTATGTTTTTCTCCCCTACCCCCTTGTACCACCACCCCATACTTGTTTGTACACATGCAAAAAAGACCCATATAGCTAACTACCCTGCTTCATACTAATCCTTATACCCTCAGACTTGCAGACATGTAAATTAAAAAAAATAAAAGGATGAAATTCTGAGAGTACAATGTCAGTTCATTGTGAATACATTGCTAGAACTTATTTATAATTATTTATGCATGTATCTCCATCTACCACCACCCCCCACACCCACTTGCAGGTTTACAGCACCGTATGGAACTTTGGTGGGGTCTGGGCACCTGGTGACATCCTTTCAGCACCAGATCTTGTTTTGATTCTTAGTTTGAATCTTTTGGCTGGCAGAGCCTGAGACTGTTGGCAAGGCATATACGAGATATTCCCTAAGCCTGGGTTCAGCTGTGCAGGTGAGTAGATTAAGCTTGCAGCTATTACCTTTGAGACAATGGACCTGGCCTACTCGGGCTGCACAAAGATGCTGTTGGCCCTGTGGCTTTGGAAATGTTGGCCTGAGTCTTCCAGCCCTTCTGTTGGGCATCTTGGAAATACATCTGTACCTTAGAAATTTGAGAGAGACTTCTCTCCATGACCAGGATTTCTTAACACTTCTTCTGTGCCATGTTCAGTACTGGTTGTGTGTGGAGTGGTCCTTGGATTTGGTTATATCTACATTACCACTGTGGCTCCCCAAATACTGGAACTAGAAGAGATTTTATTTTATTACACACACACACACACACACACACACACACACACACACACACACACACACACACACACACACACACACACACCCGTATACATCCCCAACAGTGCTCAAGACTTACTCTTAGCTCTGTGCGTAGGGATCACAACTGAGGTTGGCCAAGTGCAAGGCAAGTGCTTGATTTTTATTCTCTCTGGTCCTATTGCTGTTTATAAAATGGCAACAGATATGTTTGTATTGATATAAAAACACGAAGGGGAATAAACCCAAAATGTTCCAATAGGGCTCTCTGTCCATGATAAGATTATAAAGCAATCACTACTATGACCCTGCAGCACCCTTATTTATTTGAGGGATTCCCAAACAGCACAGGGTGCTTAGGGTCCACTCCAACACTTCTTAAATGGCCAGGTTTAATGCTCCTGTAGACACAGTACTGCTTGGGCTGGTGGTGCTATAGCTCAAATTCAGAGTCCTGCGTGTGTAAATCATGTACCTCTGAGCTCTCCCCAACTTAGCCCAGTGAGTCTCTTTGAGCACCTTTTGGATGGCCTAGACTAGAGCAAGGAGCATATACCAGGTGAGCTGTGGCCTCTTCAGACTCCCACCAGGTGGCCCCACAGAGGGATAGTCGTGGTTCCTTCTCCCTCGCTCTTAGTGCTGTGGGCAGTTATTTATCTGAGAGAAACAGGTTTGCCTGGTGGAGCATTTATATGATTTCTTTGGCTGATCACTGGGGACACACCTGCCGCTTTGCCACTTCCTGCAAATCATGCAGTTTCTTAGAAAAGGAACACAATCCTTAAAATATATCATGTGGTTTGGGGGTGAAATATGGTTTCTTGGATTTTTATAATTTCATGTGTCTGCAATAACACTAAGCCACAAAATAAAAATATACCAGTTGTCCCTGAGGAGAAAGTGGACTTCCCTCAGGATTAGGGGGAAGGCCATTTTAGTCTCCCTGCTGGCTTCTGTTATCTGAGGTTTCCTGTTTCTCAGCCCCTGCCTGGGGCTCTACACACATCTCAGGCAGCCTCTGTGCTGTTTGTTACAGTGGAACTTGAATTTATTGAACAATGTATTTTCAATGGGGTTTTATAAGAAAGATGCAAATAAGATGGATTTTTCTTGCTCTTGTTTCTCATAGTTTCTGTAAGTAAGCCATTGAAAATGACATATGATATAAGTGATAAAAATAAGATGTCTTGCATAAATATAGAATCATTTTATTATGTCATATACGATCATGACAGGCATATAATATGTGAAATAAAACCTCCTTATATGTATATATGTAGCATGCATTTATATTTAGCATATATTAATGCAGATACCCAACTTTTAATATGTTTTATATTGATATTTTTTTATTTTTGTTGTGATTTTGGGATACTTACAAAGACCTCAAGCAAGTGCTCTACCACTGAGGTACTTCCCAGACCCTGTATTTTGTCTTCAGCTTCTATCCCAACATCTGAAATGCTCTTTTTCAGACCTCTGACAGACAGGAGATAGTACTCATGCTCATATTCAGTCAGTAAAGCAGATCTTGACTATGCTGTGATTACTAATACAGGAAAGAGGATAGTGGCCATTTGGAAATTTTTTTTCAAGTAGATATTTGGAAATGATTGCCCACATATTTTTCAGAAAATTTGAGAAACAGTATATCCTATGTTGTTCAGAATTTCAATGATTTTTCTTGTAGGAAGAGACAATGAGGCCTTCAAGAATTATTTGAAAGTTAAAATTGGCCTGAAGCATGATCCTGGCCATGCCACCTTGAGCCAGGTACTTGGCCTTTCTCATCTCATACCTCATCTTTTGAGGAGGTGTTGTGAGGATGAAGTGAGTTCATGTAGGAGTGTTCTACCTAACCCGACCCCTTTCAGATGTTGCACCATCTTTACTCTCGTGGCCATTATTGCCCCAATCTCCATGGTTATCGTGTGTGACAGGACTTGACTGCAGCCAATTTATTTTTCCAAAGGGGCTGAAGTTTGGGGGAGATTTAGAAATTATCAGTGTGTCTAAGAAGCAAAGCTTAAGATAACAAGGCAAATTTCTGAGTTTCACATTATAAAATCATTCAGTTTTTGTTTGTGGTCTTTGGCTACACCTGGTAGTTCTCAGGGCTACTCCTGACTCTGTGCTCAGGGGTCATTCCTGGTGGTCTTTGGGGGACTATGTGTAGTGATGAAAATTTGAACCGGGTTGGCAATATACCACAACCTGCTATACTATCTCTCTGGCCTCTCTTTGTGATCTACTTTGGTTATCATTAAATTGAAGCAAATGTCACTGTGAGCCCCAGGATGTGATGACATCACTTTTTATAAGCATATAAAGCCTGTAGACAATGATACCTCACATGAGGTTCAGGATTTTGGCTGCTGAATGTGAAAAGGGTACACTGTGAGGGCCAGCCCATCTTGCTTCCCTCTTCAGGGGACGGCCCATGTCTGGATGCCTGGAGAGTTGAACTTGGAATCCAGGTCTTGGTCTGGTCAGTGTTATTTAAAAACAACCAAAACTTAAAATAGACTCTGAAGGGCAAAAATCTCCTCTCCCTCTCACCAGATCTGACTTGCTTTTCCTGCAGCAACATGAGTGTGGACTCAGTTAACTCTCCTATGTTTGCTTAATCTACAGGGTTTTGGGATATTCTCAGAGTTGGATTTGCATTTAGGGGACCACAGAACTGCCTTTTCCTCATGCCAACAGTGTCCTCTTCCTGCTTGGTGGCACTATAGTGTCAGATTGTTGAGGCCCAAATCCTTTAACCTCTTGGGGTCATGTGTTGATTTTATGTAAAATTAGGTGCCAATAATAATAGTACTGGTTTGGGATGTCATGATCATGTATGTAAAACCCTTGGAATCAAATTTAGCACATGGTCAGGGCTGTATGAGAGCATGTTCTCAGTCTCCCATTAATGTACAAATGAACCATAGATTTCCCTAGAATCTTTTAAAAATTGAATAAACATCCCAGATGTCTTTCAGATACCATCAGTAGAAAAGGAAATAGAGACAGAGTCATCTGTAAGCATGTGAAGTCTCTTAGACATACTTTTCTAGGTGGGGGAACAACAGTTGAAACAGTATCTGGGGAGACAGAGCATAGGGCTGTCTGCTAGAGGCTGGGGGATGAAGGAAGGTTTGCCTAAGAGGCCATGTCTTCCCACTTGATTGCTCCTATTAAAAAGAAGGCACCAAAATATGTGAGTGCAGATGTGGTTTTAATTCATTAAACTCAGATACTCAAGTTATTTTCAGGAGGAGAAGAAGAAAAGGTCAGAGGATACACATTGCCCCAAGGTATACATGTAGTGGAAAGTTGGGATCTGTGTGTTGTGTTCCACTGAGGGAACCAAGTTACAGGACTCAAGTATCTTCCTTGAGATCTGCCCCAGATGAGAATGGATGCCTGGAATTCCTGTGGTGAATTGCATATCCTGTGCAGTCAGGATTATTGGGTTATTGACTGTGCAGGGAGGGAGGCCTCTAGAGTCAAGATGTCTGTGGACGCCCGGATGGATCCTGTAGGCACTTTGGGACTCAGGGTAGGAGCCACATGTCTCAGTCTTAGATTCTCCTATCAGGTTAACCAGGTCTGGTGGCCAGACATGAGGTAGGCCTACCTCCTCTCTGCATTTGCAGGAGGGCTCATGGACCTGTATCATGCATGAATTATAAGTCTGAGATGACCTAGGGACTAAAACTTAACAATGAGGCAAGTTCTTGTACAAGACATTTCCACCCAGGTTTATGTCATTTAGATTCTCTCAAAATCGCCTCCTTTTTCCTTGGAGCAAGGAAAGCTGGAGGCATTTCTACTGTCACCTGATCCTGTCAATGAACTAGGAAAGGAAGGATAGAGGGATAAAGGAAGCAGAGAAGGAAGGAATGAAGGAAAGGAAAGGGAAAGAACTGGGAAACAGTCTA
This sequence comes from Suncus etruscus, assembly GCF_024139225.1. Classification (NCBI taxonomy): domain Eukaryota; kingdom Metazoa; phylum Chordata; class Mammalia; order Eulipotyphla; family Soricidae; genus Suncus; species Suncus etruscus. The sequence goes on from NC_064853.1 coordinate 35,903,019, forward strand.
TTTTATTTGCATTAGGGATAGGTAACTTTTCCTTGTTGAACTTGGATTCTGTGATGTGTTGTCTGCATGCATGTACATGTGCGCAAACGTGTGTGTGTGTGTTTGTGTGTGTGAATGATATTTTCCCATCCCCTTCCAACACCAATTAAACATTTTGTTATTTTGGTTTGGGGGCCACACCTGCTGATGCTCAAGGGTTATTCCTTGCTCTAGACTCAGGAATTACTACTGGAGGGCTCAGAGGACCATATGGGATGCTGGGGATCTAATCCAGATTGGCTGCATGTAAGGCAATTGTCCTACCCATAGTACTATTGCACTGGCCTTCAATTAAAAAAATTATCGCTGGCAAAGGTCGCTGTAAACTAAAAGAAAATGACCAAATGACACGTTCATATTGATGCTGATGAGGTGATATTTTTAGTGATAATCTCATTCTTTTTTTTTTCCATATGAAATTAGATCCATCTGAGCCTGCAGGGTTTGTTTCCACTGAAACATAGAAGGATTCTAAAATGCTTGTAGGATGCTTAAGGATGAGGATGAACATTTGCAGAATAGAATATTTTTAAAACTGATAGCTAGGAACATGGTATTCATGGGCCTTAGAGCAAAGTTTTGCAAATTGCTTGCTGGGGAGCAGGGGGGAGGTGAGCTCTAAATCCTATACAGTGCCAACTAGCTCATGCTGCTTAATTCCTATCTGTAGATTTCTAGATGTGCAACTAATTAAAAAGCACTCTTACCTGCATGATTCCATGAAAAATTGCTAGAATACTCTGGTGTATTTTACAAATGAAGTCAGTCTATTTGGGTGTTGTAAAAATATGTTTATTTATATTTCTTTAAATTATAAATGGAGGGCTATAGTGACTGTACAGCAGGTAGGGCACTTGTATTGCGTATTGATGACACAATTTCAATTTCCAGAACCCCATATAGTCCCCCAATCCCTGCCAGGAGTGACCCATGAGCACAGTACCAGGAGTAAGCCCTGGACTCTAAGTGTGGCCTGAAAACTAAAATAATAAATCCCAAATACTAAAATAATATTTCTGGATCCAGTCTTACTGCCTGTCATTTATCTATGCTTTCATCCTTTTTTGATAATAGTGTTTGTTACTTATTTGTAAGTATACTCAAGGTCTGATTTAAAATCCATATGATTTTATTGATTTGATTTTAGACTCTAGATAATGAACACTAGAAATAATTTCATTTGTTTTCTTATATTTTATTATTAGCCATATTAATATCTCCTTAATAATATCATTTAAAATGGGCCCTCTTTAGCATAAAATGCCCACTCTATGGCCCATCTGCATTTGTATTTGTTTGTGTTATTGGGAATATAGTTGGAATGGTTTGAGCCTCAGGCAGTTGAAATTCACCTGGGATAAAACACAAAATTTGGATGAAATTGATTCTATAAATAAGACGCTAAAACTAATTCACAAATATGATTTTTGCATCTTCAAATAGTGTTCTGAGGAAGGGAAATAGAAATTAGTTCAAATTGCTTGGCTTGATGTGCGTCTGCAAGAATGAATGCAGTCTTTGTTCAAGCCCGAGTTCAGAAATATCATAGCTTACAGAGGCTGAACAGCCTTAGGAAATGCTGCTGGCCCCTGTGAGGTTCTTAGGAGTCCCAGAAGACTGTACTCTTTGCCCAGGGATCCAAGGGTATGGTGCCCCTTTGGGCTGCCCCGCTTTCTCCTGGGGCAGGGCTTTGTGTTTATGGAAGTGAGACTTCTTCTGGCCATGGAATATTCTCTTGGGGTGAAGTGTTATGACAATAAAAGGGAAAAGGGGGGCATTTTAGAAGCTAGCTCTGGAGAGCCACTCACTTCCTAGGGCACTTGACCTTCCCATTTCCCTGTGCAGAGGAGTGGGAAACTGGGAGGGGAAGTTGTTGCCTGTGAGGGCACTGGGGTATAAATCTAAGGAGTCCTAGGTCTAGCCCCAGGCCTGTGGGTTCCTTCTTCTGTTGTTTTAAGCTCTACGGCTGTATCTGGTTCCTGATGATACTTAACCCGTCAAAGTCCATTAAAAAGTAGAAAAGAATGTAACACACTTTAGAAGCATTTTTAACCCACCTGGTTGCATTTGATCAGGTATCCAGAAAACCCCTGTGAGTCTAGTAGGAGAGCTCTTTGAGTGCAGAATTCTGGACATATAGGGTTGTTTGGGTAACATTTAAAGGTGTGATGCAACAATGCTTTGTCTTTTATATTTGTATTTAATTTTTAGTTTTGGGGCCATGCTGGCAGTGCTCAGGGCTTACTCCTATCTCTGCACTCAGGGATCACTATGGGTGGGCCTTTGGACACCAGCTGGGAATTGAACCCAGATTGGCTGCATGCAAGGCAAGTACCCTGTCTGCTATCTCTCTAGCACAGAAGACATGCTTTAAGGAGAAAAGAATCTCAACTGGTAATTAGAAAACCTAAATTTAGTAGTAGTAGCAATAATAACAACAGCAATAATAATGATAATGATAAATAGCACTAATATTTGTTTAGTATTACATGTAAGCTTTTACAAACTTCACAAATATTCTTTTTCATTCTCAAAAATAATCCTCTGAACTCGATCCTGAGATTATCCTTGCTTGAGAGATAAGGAAAGAGGCAATGACATTTGCTCAGAACTCTGTGGCCACCAAGTAGAAATGAAGGGACACATGAGTTCACTAAGCCCAGTGACACCTCTGCCTCACCCAAAGCATGTCTCTGGAACCCACACCAAACCCCTCAGGTATGGCTGAGATCTGTGCCAGACTCACAGTACTTCCACAATATCTTTGAGAGCTACATCAAATCACTGTTTAAGATTATTGGCTAGTCATAAAAGAAAGACAATTAACACTGCAAGAATAGAGTATGTTCATAATATATTTAAGACTAACCAGCACCCATTCCTGTATTGCTACAAGTTTGAGGGGAGGAGAAGATTCAGATCTCATTCCTGTAGATCTTGCTTCTAGTGTTGAACAGTCTTTTAAAAAGTAAACCAAACATGACATGATTACAGATTTATTAAGTGCTTGGAAGAATAAGCACAACTTGGAAAAGAGGATAAAAATGGAGCGTGCACCTCTAAGGAAATTCTCTGCCTGGAGGTGAGGAGCTAACACTCACCAGGAGCAGGTCATATACCTCATAGGAAACAAGGCCCATAAGAAGTCCAATGATATGTCAGGCCTGAGGGAAGGAGAGAGGGCAGCAGAGCAGCTCAGGGCCTGAGCAGGCTCCAGGGAGGGCCCATCTGGTGTGTGCCCTGAAACCAGGCAAGAAATTGATTTTATTTTTCTAGGAGGTGCTTTGGGAAGCATTGCTGAGCGGGAGGCAGAGCCTGGCATGATTTGATTTATGCTTCCATTTCATGGGATAAGTAGATGAAGCAGGAACAGAAGGAAAGCCAGAAGCCAGGTTCTTGACATTGTCAAAGCCTGAGAGGCCATACTTGGGATCAGTGGGGCAGAGAGGGAAGTCTCAGGAATGTCCCTGTGTTTTTCAAGGGACTGAGAAGGCATCTTTTTGTGAGCCAGTTCAGGGGACTGCCAGATCTGAGGGGACCAAATGGCTGGGCGAGTAGTGACTGTGAAGGTCATGAGGGTTGTGGAGAGAGGTCATTGCTGATAGGCAGAAGGAGTGGTGACCTTGGAGGAATTACCAACCTGAGGGGAGAACCAAGCTGCTCCTAACCAACTATTCCTCTGGGGAATAGGCTCAGACTTTCTTCCCTTTTGAGTTCCTCCAGCTGCTCCCCTGGCCATACTGAATCAGATCTGAGCATGCCCTGACATGGCCCTTCCAGATTATCCCCTGGGTGAAAATGACAAGAGTGAGGACTGAACTAGTGGAACATAGGCCAGAATAATTTCTGCCATGCCCTGACAGGGAGGCCCTTTTTGAGGTGGGAAATGAGGGACAGGAAAATCCTGGAGAGTGACATGAGTCAAGCATTGTTTTCTAGCTGTGTAGAGCACCCAGGAATGCAGGCAGACCCCTAGGATCCTCAAGTTTTCAGCTGTGAAACCAGCAGTTGGGCTGTGTTAGAGACAGTGATGGCCATAGGTTCTAGTTTCCTGTGGAGTTGGAAGACATCTGGATGTTTCCTCCTGGAGAGGCATCATTTCAAGTCTGGTGGCTGTGCATGGCCCTCTGGCTCAAGAAAACACGTCTTTGGGGCTAGGTGTAAGACCCAGGTAGGAATCTCAGCAGTCACACCTTACTCAGCTCTCTAGATGTAAGGAAATTCATAGGCAACTTGCAGGCTACTAATTCCGCCTTCAAGACAAACATCTGAAGTAAAATCTCAGCAAGCCCATGCCTTCATTTTTGCCTCTCTTGGGCTCTCTTTCAAACAGAAAATAAAGCATAAAATGCAGACAGGTGCTGGTGTGATTCACTTCTAGCAGTGCTATGGGAGCATAGAAGCCCATTCACTGTGTCTTGATTGCTCTCCTAGGCAGAAATGAATCTTTCCAGAGACACCAAAGTCAGTCTGTGCTCACACAAATGAGATGGAGATATCCCCTGTGTGCAGGTGGAGATGGCCCTGCAGTCCTGGACCACCTCTAACAGTGCTTTCTAGAGCAGCATTGGAGATATCAGCAGGCATGGGGAGGAGGTGTGGACTCAGGAAGAGCCAGGATGAGGCTTCTTCACATTCTGAAAGGCTCCTTCCTTTCCCAGGCCCACATCTGTCTCATTTCATTCTCTCCTGCCCTTTAAAGATTTCAGGCTTTCACATTATTTCCCTTGAGGAACTGTGATCTCTCACCTTCTCTTGGCCCTTTTCTCCCCTAAATCCTCCTTCTGTCCTGAAGCTCATGGCATTTTCTAGTTCTCTGAAAACTAGCTAAAGTCTCTTTGAAAAAATGTAAGTCAGAGAGACTATGAAAAACTCTACATTTTATTTGTTTCAGTTCAGCATCTGGGGATGTGATCTCACATTAAAGAGTAACCCCTCTGACATAGCAGTTACGTAGTCACAAAACATACAGGTTTTGTAGCTTTGAGGCTGTGCTGTGACCTGACTTCCCACAGAGGCCTGGCCTTTGTCAAACACAATAGCTAGTGGGCTCTCCCTATGTTCTATAGGAGATGCTGGGATTCTGGAAGACCCAATGGTTGTCAGCAGATAGGGGGAGTGCTGGAATTCCCTCCCTGAGGAGGGATCTGATCCCTCTCAAGGTGGGGAAGAAGAACCTGCTCTCTCTACAGTATTTCATCATGCAAACAGCTCTATGACTAGGGCAGCCACACAGCCAGCACCCCAAGTGGAAGTTCCAGAGGGTGTGGGCATATGTCTCTGGCTTTCATGAAAGAGTCTGCTGGTGACAGGCTGACAAATCATCAGAGGAGCTCTGAGAGGGGACACATCCTCTGAAAATGGGGCACAAGTGATCCCTTTTCTGTAAAGTGGTGATAAGGAGCTTCTAACCAAGCTGTTATTTAGAGACATTGGCCACCCTGCGTCCCCCTCAGTAAAGCAGCTGCAAAGTGCTTTTGGAAGTGCCTATGTCTTACTAAGACTGGTTTCCTCTTTTATTTCTCTTTCTTTCATTATCTAGGTTGAAAGAGACTTATTGAGGCTGGAGAGATAGTACAGGGGTCAAGCTTCTACTGACTCTAGTTCAATCCTCAGCACCAAGCACTGCCAGGAGTGATCCTAGAGCTAAGAACCAGGAATAATTCTGAGCACCACTGGGTATAGACTTGCTCATGCCTCCATCTCCTCCATTCCCCAAGAGTGTTATCATATCAGTAAACAAATTAAGAGAAATCTATGGATAATTTCTGTTATTTAGGATAAATTTGATAAACCTTGTCAGGATAATTAGATACCTTGTCATAAACAATACCCAACCCAGAAATTTTACTGTGAGAACTAGGTATTTACCCAGGATAAATTAAAATATAGGTGGACAAAAAACAAACAAACAAAACCAAAAACAAACTGAGGCCTGGAGCTTCAGAACAGCTCTATTTTTACTAGTCCTGTATTAGATATAACACAGACTCAAATACCTGATAGCTAAGGGAATGTATGTGCTACTTGCAGCAGAAATACAACTCAACAAAATGGAACAAGCTTCAAAGCTTCAGTGACATGCATGAGCTTTCTGGTATTGTGTTGAAAGAATAAAAAAAGTATATATTTATGTATGTGTATGGTTCCAATGATATGGAATTCTAGAATAATCAAAATGCATCTTTGGAAGCAGGGAGCAGGGGTGATTTGAACTATGGTTACCATGTGGGGTATGGAATTTAGCAGGAAGTGATATCAGGGCCTTTTCTGGGATCATAGAATTTTCTGCACTTTGCCTAGAGGTAATAATGATAGGAAATACAGCTGATTCCTTGAAACATATATATTTCATAACATGGAGGTTATATCTCATTGAAGTTGACTTTATTGAAGAAGCTAATACAAATAAAATAAGAGACCAAAGCAACAGTACAGTAGGTAGGGCGCTTGCTTTATATAGAATCAACATGGGTTAGATCACCAGCAACTCATAGGGTACCCCCAGCCAAAATAAATATATAAATAAAGACAAATAGGTAAATAAACAATAAATGAAATACTGTTTTTTCTAAAGAGACACCTACTATAAAATAATTTTCAAATTGATGTTTGTGCTCATCCATTTGCAAGTGCTTTATCTTTTTTTGCAGTGGGACAGATGAACTCTTTCTGGATAAACCCCCAGAGAACTTTTACCATCAGTTATTCCTGTGGCCTCATAAAAAGTGCTGTATGAAATTACAGTGCTGTATATATAATAGACCACTATTAGTTTTATTGACATAGGTGTTCAGTATGCACATATTTTAGAACTATGAGCTGTCAAGAGTGAAATCACCCTCATCCCCCAACACTAGTTATTTCAGAACATGAGACCCATTCCAGCTTCCATGGAGAGTCCTCATCATCTTATTCACTTCCAAAGGAATGCAGCACTTACTTTCCATTATCCTCCTCACACATTCACGTCTCAGAGATAATAATTGTACATGGCTCATTTCCTTGTCATCAAGTGGCTACTCCTAGCTGCCACATCTTCTTTTCTTGAGATACAGTCCACATCCTCGATGACAGAGGTATATGCTATGCAGTCCAATTTTCTCAGCTTTAGTAGAATTCATTGTAAAAGAACCCAGGGAGCATTTTCTGAGGTTGATATGGTGCTTGTCCTTATGCTGGAGACTCTTGGAATTAAGACATCAAATCACAGACTTAGGCCCATGAGCACTTAAAAGTGTTCTTTGGTTAGTTTTACATTTTAACATGTTGTCTTTGTATATTTCATATATATGAAATTATTGTCTATATATGTTGTCTATGTATATTTCTATATTTCTATGTATATTTCTATATTGTCTACATATATTTCATTTCATAGGAAATCCAGCAATGTTGGAACAAATCATCTCCTTTCACTGTATTTGGAGACAGGTTCTCCGAGGAGGGCATTTGGGTTAAGTGAGGCCATAAGGCCCTAGTTCAGCAGGATTTGAGTCTTCCTGAGTAGAGGAAACAATGCCACAAGCAGAAAGGAAAGGCCAGAAGACAGCAATCAGGGAGACGTTGGACTCGAGACAGGTCTCCATATTGTAATGTTATGTGTACTTCTAGCCCCCAGAACAGTGAGAAGATTCACCTCTATCATTTGAGCCTCCTAGTGCCTGGTGTCTGGTCAGGGAGCCTGATTTGTCTCATATGGTAACTGAGGTGGGACCATGAAAGTTGACCAGTCAGAGACTTGAAACATCAGAAATCTTGGTTTCAGATTTGGTCTTAGTAGTTTGTGAAATTACTAAAAGCCAAACTCAATCTTTAAAAATATAATTCTTAAAATTTACTCGTCTCATACTTTTTCTTCTAAATAACAAGAATGAGTAGTATTTAGTTTGCACTTAGTGTGTGCAAGGCTCTTTTCAAAGCTGATTATAGGCACTAACTCATTTTATTACTAATGCAAATGCAACCATCTAATGTTAACATTCTAGTTATTTTCCATTTACTGATTTGAAAATTGGAGCATAGGGCAGCAAGGTATCTTTCTTAGAGTCAGACAACTCCTCAGCAGTGTGCCCAGCTCCCTTCTACAGTAGTCTGGTTTCATTTGCCTTCCCCAACCACATTTCTTCACCATCTCTGCACATCATGGGAGGGGACATGGCAGAACAAATCCATACAAGGGACTGTCCTTCAGCAAATGCCACTTTATGCCTATTGCTTACATTTTGTTTTTTATTAATGAATTGCTACATAATACATTTCCTTTATTGCATCAAAGAGACCTATTGGTTGTGATATCACTTCTGGGTAAGGCAAGCAGTAGGATTTGGGGAAAGGAATGGAGCTTCTGAAGACTTCGATTCATTCTTTTCTACTTGTATCCAGCAAGACTTTTCCTGCTTCTATTCCCAGGTCAGGTGCAGAGAATGAGAGGATAGAGAAATCAGATGTGGGTTAGTGAGGAAGGTAAGTGAGGAAAATAATTAGAGTCTTGTCCATGCAGTACTTTAATGCTAGAGAGGCAGAGTAGAAGCTCAGTGGTCCTTTGTTGAATGAATGAGTCAATGGATAAAGGAATTTATGCAGGCCCATTTGGGAGTCTTCTTTGAAGAGCGGCATTTTGGCTGAAGCATGAGTTAGGACTTGTCAGGTGAGAATGGCAGAATGGTAGGTGATCATCAGGAGGATGGTCCCCTCCCTTCTCAGAAAATCAGGGCTACACCTCAGGTCTCAAGTCCAGGTGTCCTGTCCTGAGAATGGCTCTTGTCTTGCCGCCACTCTCATGTTTGCTTCTTTCCATTGTTTAAACTGTCTTGTCTCCATCTTCTGAGACATATTCTTTAGTATTTTACTATTTGTAATATAAGTTCATCTTTTTCATAAGTCTGAGGCTATTCTGTTTCTCAGGGAGCAATACATTTTCTTTTTGTGTTTTTTGGGCCACACCCAGCAGTGCTGATGGATTACTCAGGGACCACTGATGGTAGGACTGAAAGGGGGAACCATATGTAGTGCCAGATTTCAAATGAGGGTCAGTTACTTGCAAAGCAAGCACCTTATCCCCTGTGCCATCTCTTTAGCCCAAGGTGCATTCATTTTATTTCCAATTTCTTGGTGGAAGCTAATGAAAAAACATTTTTACTGTACACAAATAGATTTTTTTGGCTAGGATTATTGATCCAGGTGCTCTATGTAGAAGCTTGTATATGCATGAAAGAAGAGGCTGTTCTCCAGCCTTTTGAGGCAAGGGATGAGACTTCTGAACTTTGAGCTTAGATGTAGCTTTACCAGGCTCTTCTGTGGTCTCCTGAGTGCTGATATCAGGGCTTAGAACTGAATGTGGTCTCTGTTGTCCTGGTGCAAGGAAAGTAGGTCCTTTTAAAAGTAGGGGACAACAATCTCATAGTTTTGTTTAATAATTTTCTTATGACACTTATATTTCTTTCCTGTGACCCCTTAGAAGAGCTGTTTTATAGTAAGCAATATTCCAGAGGGTCTGTGCAAAGTCTTCCATTAGAAGATCGGGTCGATGAAAGAGCTAGCACTTGGTTGGTTTGTAGTTTTGTTTTTATTTTCCTGCTGACTTAAGCAATGTAATTTGAACAAGGGGACGATGAGTGATTGGGGAAAATAGGCTCCAATAAAAACCTGTTGGTCCCATCCCAACTTGGCTATGGAATAAGCTCTCTGACCTCAGACAAGTCATACAACATTCTGAATTTTAGCTTCCCATTTATAACAAGCAGAGAAATCATTGTTCATGAGTAATTATTGTACCTTCTCATTATGCTGGTAACAGACTTTAAAAAAAACATGACTCACTTAAGCCTTACAAGAGCCTTATTAAAAAGTAAGTATGAGAAGCTGTTTAATAAGTGGGAGTGTTGAGGCCCAGAGCACTTTGGTACTGTGTCCAGAATCAGGCAACTTACAAAGGCAATGCCAGGGCATGGAAGGAGCTGCTGTAGCCTCGGTTCCTACCAGTGGGTGGGGAGCTTGTCAAAGCTGCAAAAAGGAATGCCTCAAATCTCCAAGCCACCAGTGACTGTTTTTCCTTGTAGACAATTGGTTAGCTCAGCTAAAGTCTGAATTTGTGGCCACTGATGCAAGGTTGAGTGTGGCCAATCAAGGTTGAGTGTAGTGCTCTCTCTAGGGTGTACCTGTTTTTATGGCTGTGTTAGTCCAACTGGCTTAAGAGCAGCCTTAAGAGCAAGGCATTTCTTGGATAAAGGTGCCAAATGTGTAAATAACTCTGAGTGGATGCCTTTTAACCATCAGCAGGCCCAGCTGCAGAATTGAGGATGTGGAAAATCAAGTGCTTTGTCTGCAGAACATTTGCCCTACCCCAGTATAACGTCATGGAGCCATAATACAGAAGGTAGGGCATTTACCTTGTAAGCAACTGACCTTGGTTTGATCCCTGGCACCTCATAGAGTCCCATGAACCCACCAGGAGTAATTCCTGAGAACAGAGCCAGGAGTAAGCCCTGAGCAGTGCTTAGTGTGGGCCCAAAATGAACAAAAAAATCAACATCAGGAAATTAAATCTTTTTCACTTCAAAGAGCTGATATTTCAGAAAGGGGAAAGATCCCTCTTGTAGTGTCCCCTGCAAAAAAAAAAAAAAAAGAAAAGAAAAGCATGATAAAGTCTATGAACTAGTGCTGGCAATTCATGCCACAATGGAAAAGAAAGTGGGGGTCAGGACAGAGGCCAGTGTAACTGTCTGCATTGATACAGAGGGACTCAATGAGGCCAATGGAACTTGAGGGACTAGAGAAGGGCAACTGGTTTTCACTGTTTAGACACTGGATTCTTTGAGCATGACACTGAAAACTAACAGGGACTATGAGAAAGGGAGAGGGCACACATGTCACCTGTGAGGCTAGAAAACAGGCTATGATGGTGGCTTGGGGAGAAGTTACTTGAACTAGGTGACAGCAGGACAGGGGAAGGAAGTAATTCAGTTGGAATTCCTTTGTAGTGGAACTGGCAGGCTCTGCCCTGGGCCTGCCTGTCTTGTGCTGCACTTGAAATACCATGAGAAGAGCCTATGTAGAATCCTGTACCAGGTACAGAGGAGTGTGCCTGGAAGAGGGTGTAGAGCACATGTACATGGAACACATGCAGCAGGTGGGCTAGGAGGAAGGGGATGAGGGGTTCCTGGTAATGGTGATGCTCAGGAAAAGCATGGCAGCTCTTCCTGCATCAGGCTCAGGAGCTACAAAAAGTTTCCCACTGCCTGATTTTTCCCAGTCCTCAAACTAAACATAAATCCATTTTCAGTATGTTGGAGGTGAGTGTGGGATAGGAAACACAGAATAGACTATGCAGTAGATACTGTCTGTGACTTGGAGGCACTGGCCATGGTTTCTCTCCAGCTTTTTACAGAAAAATTTTATAGGAGACACATGATGGCTCAGAAGAAATGAGGGCTAAGATAAGGTCATCCAAAGACAGGGAAACTCCCTAAAGACCATGCTATGGGATAACAGACAGGCTCTGAGCTGAAACACGGGGTGCAGAACAGTGTTTGTTTTCCCCAAAGTCCCTGCAGTGCCACCCTCTGGGGATTGAGGGAGGCCTGCTAAGGACTATTCCCAGAGGGTGATGGGAAAACCCAGACTCTCCCTTCTGGGGGCTGTAAGGACCTTGGTGGTAGTTGAGTAGATTTTGCAAACTTGGAAGTGATGGTTTTGTTTGTGTCTGAAATGCTTAGACATTGCTCTATTCTCAGGGAAATCTTGAGAGTTCTGGCATGGAGTACCCTGGAGGCTGATACTGAGTTTAAATCAGGACATGTGTGGTCAACCTGGGCCCTGTAAGTCTTGTTCCAGCTCTTGAAGCCTCTGTGGATTACTCTGGACTCCTCAGGGCCTCTCTGTGCTAGTCTAAGGAGGGTAGTTTGCTGGTGTAGGAGACAGGCTGTGTGCACCCTGATGGGCCAGCTGTGTTCCTTGGAAAGAGCCTTGGCACACCAGGGGCCAGCCAAGGCCAGGGTGAGATGGTGCCAAGGTGAGGCTGATGCCAAGGAGAGATGGTAGCAAGGGAGGAGAGAAGAAAGCCAAAGGCAGAAACCTGAGTCTCATTTGAACCACTCTGATCTACTTCAGGCCAGCTCATCTGGGACCCAGTGAGACCAGTAAGTTATGAGGGGTCTTTGGCCAGTAGCCTTCCCCTGAGAGCAAATTTGCTCCAGCACAGGCTGAGGAGACAGATTGGATACACACAGGGCTGGAGCAGCCTTCCAGCCTCAGGTCAACCCCATTTGACTTTGGGTTCTGGCTGCAGAGTTGGTGTTCATTTGTCTTGCCCTGGCACTGAGGTACAACATCTACCTCTGAGGTACAGTGTTCTGGGCAGAGGGCCTGGGGCCTGGTCTACCTACAGATAGGTCCATTCCCGACCCTAATCTCAGTCTACAGGTTCTGGACAGAAGGCATCTGCCTCCCACAACTGTAGAATTGCTGGTATAAATAGGACTGAGAATTCTCAGAAAGTTGGCCTTGAGCAGTGTCCTCCCATGTGGTTGGGGTTCTTAGTCCTCATTCTGCCTGTCCTTAGGCAAGCAGCAGGACTTCGACACCAGTCATATCAGAGGGCAGGGCAGGAGCAAAGCAGCTCTGATTCTCCTGCTCTCACTGCCATCAGAGCTTGTTGGCTCCTTCTGACCTGACTAATGACTCACCCAGTTGTACCCCTTCTCCCTCCCCAGCTCCTTGTAACAGACAAATGATGTAACAGGGACATTGGCTAGAGTAAAAGCTGTGATCACTGTTCCTCCTCCTCTTCGCTCCAGTAGATATTCTTCTTTTTAAGACTTGTTTTTCGAGCAAATATAAGCAAATGCAAGTTAATTAAACCTGATTTTTTACTAACCTAAAAATTCACCAACTGAATTTAAATTGAGTATGCTCTGGTCATGTCTTTGCTTTAAAATAACTTCTAGATTTTAGAAGCCAGAAAGATAGTTCAGGGATTAAGGTACTGGCCTTTCATGTGACCGAGTCAAGTTTGATTTCCAACATCAAGTGGTCTTTTGAGCACCACCAGGTGGAGGTCCAGAGACCTCTGAGCACCACTGATTTAACCTGGACAATACTCAGTACTGAAAAAGCCAACTCACACTACATTCTCTTTTCCTTGCATTTAACTACCACCCTGTTTGGCAGAGAATTGCCAGGAGAGGATTTTCCTGGCCTTCCTGGGTTCCACTTGAGAGAACCCTCCTACCCCAAATATGGTTCTCAATTGTATTTTATTTCCTTCCCTTTCTTGTTTTGTTTTGGGGCCATACCCCACAGTGCTCAGAGGTTAGTCCTGGCTCTGCACTTGGGAATTACTCCTTGCAATTTTCAGGGGACCATATGGGATGCCCAGGATGAACCCTGATTGGGCTCTTGCAAGGCAAGTATCTTTTCTGTTCTATTATCACTCTGGCCCTTATCTCCTGATTTTCAAAGTATGCTTTGTAAAATTTCCCAAATTCCTTCTAACGGGGACTCTGCCAAGAATTTTTCCCTCTCAAGGACAGGTGGAGAAGATTGGGGGTGTGTGTGCAGAGCTAGAGATCTTTTCTGCTGTTGGATGCAGCTATTCTCAGGCTCTGAATAACAGGTGATTGATTCAGCATTCCAGTGATGGTCAGAATGTGGGGTTCCAGTCCCTATGCCCCTCCTATCTCTCTGTCTTAGGGATTCTAAGTTAGAAGCAGATAGCTCAAGGCCTCTGAGAAAGGTGTAGTTCATTGGTGGTATCCCTGGCAGTATCTGATCTCTCCTTCTCCCCTAATTCCTGCCCTTTCACCCTTAATCTGTTTTTATCTCCAGATGATGTTGTGTATACAGTCTTGCTTCATGGACAATGGAGGATATAAGCAAGGACCTTAGTTTCTCTGACCATCAAGAAAGTGTACTTCACAACACAGAGCCACATGTCCATGTTGAAAAGATGCTTGAATTGAACTCCAGTAGACTCAAGACCAGTGTATATACCTCAGGATAAATCTTTTCTGAAACTGCCAGCCTCCACCACTTGGGAGCAGCTTGGAGCTCTCACAAATCTCCAGAATCCCAGTGTCAGTTGCAGTATGAGAGGAATACACTCATCAAAATACTGACAGATGCATAGGCCCAGTCAGGGTGAGACACTAGCAGCCTGCACCAAGCTTCAAATCTTCATTCAGATCAGAGGAAACTCTTCTATCATTCTACTTGGTTTAGCCATTAAAACAACTTAAACTCTGGAGCTGATGCTCTTTCATACCTAGTCTGTGGGTAGCAGCCACACTTTTGTGTTGCTGGGTCACTGTCGTCATGACATCTGTGAATCCCTTTTCATCCTGGCAGAAGCAGAAGCATTCTGTATGCCCAAAGGGCCTCTTGTGACTCAGAGTTCCTCTGAAATGAAAGGCTGATGAACCATCTCGATACACTTTAGTGCCTGTTAGGGCAGATCCGGCCCCTCTGTCTGAGAGTCACCCATCAGAGATCTACTTGAGGTGCAAGTAGACATGCTTCAACATGAAAGGACCAACCTGAATGTAAGCACAGGCATCGATGACTGTTCCAAAATATCCCCCTCCATATACACACCTTAGGACAGTGAGAGGTCACACTCTTTTTGCATTATCCTGACCTTATCTACAGAAATGGATGGGGTGAGGGCTGGAGCAATAGCGCAGCAGTAGGGCGCTTGCTTACCTTGCACGCGGCTGACCCAGGACAGACCTCGGTTGGATCCCTGGTACCCCATATGACCCACCAAACCAGGAGCAATTTCTTAGTTCATAGCCAGGAGTAACCCCTGAACATCACCGTTGTGGCCCAAAAGCCAAAAAGAAAAATACCAAAATGGGTGGGCTGATCAATGACTCTTGTGTCTTCCTAGTCTTGGCTGCTTCAGCCTAAGTCTGAGCTTCCTTTTTGCTTTCTTCCCCTTTTGGGAAGAACTTGATCCTTCTCCCTGAGCAGGGTGCCTCCCGCCTAAGGAGAACTTAGAATGAAGAGGGGGGGAGAATGGCACATCCCTATTTTAAGGCTGTTGGGGGAGTCTTGGATGGAAGAGCACAGGAGAATCTGTTCAAGCCAGTGAACTGTGAAGTGAGGGAGTGTTGACCTCTTTCCCTGATGTGGAGAATAACATCTCTCTCCAAATTGAACTCCAGGATGGAGGCTTTTGGGGGAGTATTCTGTAGAGGTCTACTCCCTCTCACGAATTCTTAGGCTGGAACAAAGAACTTGACACTTCTTAATTTGAATGTACTGCCTGTTTCCTGACATGGACCATTCTTAAAATTGTAAAATTTAAAGCTGAGAAACTTAAAGGTTGATTTCTTAACCTCAACTTGACAGACAGGGAACCTTGGTCTACTAACTATACGGTGATTCATCCAAAGTCACACAGTCACTTATTAGGGAGAGTTGAAAATACTGAGGCTAAATTATAAACCGTGAATATTTGGGCAAATTCATGCTCTTGTGTATCCTACACCCCATCTGTGAACCTGAGTTAGGGTTGCTCTCTTGGCTACAAGTTCAAGATTATCCAAAACATAGGCTTAAGGGGGATTCTACTTCCACTTAGGGATCCCCCTCTGGTGCTTGACTCTGTTCCCTGTTCCCCACTTCCCTTTCTTCTTGTCTCATCCACTGGACCGATATTATTTAAGATGAAATTCATATTTATATCACTGAAGAATTCCCTTGGAATTAGAATATAGGTCAGAGAATATAAAAAGAAGTCAAGGCTTTGTTTTGCATATGGCCAACCCCAGTTTGATCCCTGTTTCCCCAGTACTGCTAGAGTCATTCTTGAACATAGGAGATGTGGCCCAGAACTCCCCTCCCAACCCATAAAAAATACAACAAAACCAAACAGCAACAACAAAGAAAAAGAAAAAGAGATTCAGATCTCTTGTCATCTTCTTCAGAGCCACTCCACCCTGCCACTCATTCCTTGGCTTCCTCTGCCTTTTCTATCTCACTCACCTGCCCACGGGTCCCTGGTCTTAACATTCACGTGGCTGCTGCATCAACTTTAGCTCCTTAGCCAAAGTAGAACAGACCCTCCAGCTTTGCTCAGCAGGAGGCAGGAGCTGGTAGCTCTAGATGCGGGGGCCGTGGCGATGGTGATTTTGTGTCTGGGAATGTGTGTGACAGGCGGAGGAGGGCGGCCTGTGGAATGAAACGTCTGTTTGACTCATTCCTGTTTTCCAGGAACCAGGGGGAGGTGTGCGTTTCAGACTGCTTGAGGCCACTCCACCTTAAGTAACACTCTATTTATTGATTTTTTATTGCAATCATTGTTTTTTATTCTTCTCTCCCATGGCTATTCAGAGTCCCTAAAGCTGTGCATACTCTGTCCTCCTTTTGGGGTCATCACTCCATAATGCGACTGACTTAGAAAACCTGACTCACCTCGAGGACTCCTTCACCAACTGCCTGTCCCTCTTAAGATGTGGGTCCTTCATCCTATGAGGTCAGCTGCTCATCTTTGGGACACCCAGTTTCTCTCTAGAGTGGGAGTGGAGCCTGGAGGAGGACAGGAGTCAAACAGTACTGAAATGGAGGAAAGCATGTGGCCGGATGTTTTTGTAGGTGGTGGGAAGGAATATGGGGTGCAGAGGGGGAGGGAAAGGAAGGAATGACTCAGTACCTGCACACTGGCTTTGAATGTGCTTGGGTGAGGTTGGAATGAAGTTCCACCTGTGCATGTGGCAGAGAAAAGACTTAGCCATCTGGTTGCCAAGGTCCTGCTGTTGGTGATTACTGGATAGACTTTTATTTTATTTTATTTTATTTTTGTTTTTTGGGCCACACCCAGTGGTGCTCAGGGGTTACTCCTGGCTGTCTGCTCAGAAATAGCTCCTGGCAGGCACGGGGACCATATGGGATGCCGGGATTCGAACCAACCACCTTAGGTCCTGGATCGGCTGCTTGCAAGGCAAACGCCACTGTGCTAATTCTCAGGCCCCTGGTGGACTTTAAATTATGTGTTTAATCTCCTTTAATGAAGTTAGGGTGTCATCTATGATACCCCACCCCATCCCCTGCTTATGATTATTGCATGCCTCTTGCTTGTGTTAGCCTCAACAGTTTATTAAAATGGCCCTAACTACCCAGACAGAACCCATCGCTGCTTTTCCCCTCAGCTCCAACCTATTTCTTTATCCTTACCCTCCCTGTCCTCCACCAGTCACTGTGATGCAGCCTTCAGAGTCCAGAATTGAATCCTTAACCCCTTTACCTACTTCTCCAATTCTCCTCAATCTCATTCTGTCTCCCCTATTGCTAGCACCAGGCCCATCACTGGTCACTGCCAGCCTGGACCCCTGGCACAACTCCCTAGTGCTCTCATCACACAGTGCATTCCACATCCATGTGAAGTTTAGAGTCTGAATACTGTCCCTTAATGCTACTCTTCTGCTCTTCTTGAGTCAAGTGCACCACGAACTCATTGGACAAGATTCTTCTTCTTCTCAATGTGGAATTCAGCTGTCTCTGGATCAGGCTGCCTTGTTCCCTTCTGAGGGCTCTTGTCTCTGCTGTCCTATACAGCGATGCTTGTAAGCCTGGAGCAGACTGACAGCTCTGCCTTTCCTACACTGCTTTCAGTCTCTGCCCTTGCCCCACACTGTTGTCCATCTGCCTTTATGTCTTCATTTTTCGGGATTAAACTTCATAAATTCCCCCCAAAAGGTTTCTCTTGACTATGTCTGCTTCCACCTTCAGATCTTTAATAACTCACAGTTGGAATTTCTTTTGGCCTCTACATTTACTACAAGTATCGATACCACCTCCTTGGTTCAATCGCCAAGCCTCTGCATAGAACAACTAGGTGTTGCATTTTTTTTAAAAACCAGGGGAGAGCGCGAATGC
Source organism: Suncus etruscus (assembly GCF_024139225.1). Taxonomy (NCBI): domain Eukaryota; kingdom Metazoa; phylum Chordata; class Mammalia; order Eulipotyphla; family Soricidae; genus Suncus; species Suncus etruscus. Next base: position 35,920,935 of record NC_064853.1, read on the forward strand.
AGTCTCCCAGAACCACAAATTTTTCAGTTGAGTTTCCCACATTTGGGGAAATCTCAGGGGTCAGCACACCCAGAGTGCAATGGGTGGGCCTTGCCCTGAGGAAACCACCTTCGTGATCATGATATCTCCTCTGCCAGGTGGTATTGCATTCTTTTTTATTAACCCCATACTTGCCCATGCTCACAGAGGGTTCTTTTAGCATGATTGAAATGTGCTGCTCAAGGTCTCCACAGAATGACTCTCCCTGAAACTCTCAGGGGTTCCCTGGCTTGAAGATAGAGTTTGAATTTTCTTGAGGGTCATTAGCACATGTCCCTAAGTGGGCATCTGCATGTACACAACTCTCCCTATTCTTCTCCCTGTACAGGAATGTATTGAGGTTATAGCAGAGAGAAAAATCCACCTTGTTGGTTTGAGATTTTTCCACATTGCCAGGAACCCAGTCTCCTGGCCTTGTCTCATCAGGTACCACCTCCTTTCTAGAAGATGTTCTTCCCACTTCATCCTGGCTTCCAGTTGGCCAGTGTTGCTATGTGGCTCATGATACCAAGATGTGCACACATGAAAGTTCACCAGGCTTCTCACCCTGCCCATGACCTCTTCCTTGGAGCCCAGAGGGGAAATCTATTCTGATTTCAACTGCTCTTTGACCTATCGGGCCAAAACTAGTATAAAATTTAGTCTTGGGCAGCTGAAATGAAATGGGGGAGCTTTCAGGACTAAATATCCCCTTAGTGCAAATGTAGATGGTTCTTTGAAAACCCAGCAGAAGTCTGGCTCATTTTGCAAATCCCTTCAAACCACTTTTGCATCCAAGAGCAGTTTATTTGCTAAGAACAGATACCAGCCGATCTGGATGTGGTGTCTGCTTACTATGAACACAGTGGAATTCTCCAAGTCCTCACAGGCTTTGACCAGCTCAGGAGAAAATTGCTATGTAAATACTTGTGGGGGACTGGGATAAGGAGAGTGTCAGATGTCAAATTATTGTAGTGAAGCCAAATGCAATGAAGAAAGTTGTACAAACAAGGCCAGAGGGAAACAAGCCACTGGCCACATCTCAAGGTTCTTTAGGTTGCTTTGGCTTGGAAGGTGTTTGCTACAACAGGCTGGGTATGTAACTCTTAGACTTTTCTTTTTTGTCAAGGGAAGATTAAGGGCCCCCACTCCCACTCCTCAATAGTGGCAGGTCCTCATCCATCAGAGGCATACATACATGGCCTCGTTGATTTCTTTGATTTCTTGAAAGTCCTACGATGTGAGTCCTATGGCAGAGATCCAGGCATCAGATCCATCTTGATGAACTAGTAGTATCAGCATATCTTCAGAGTCCCGCTGTTGATTTATAGAGTTCCTTTTTGGTCAGATGTGCTGATTGTCTCTGCTGGTCTGAACAAGAGATACTGTGGGCAAGGTACTTGGCTAGCCCAGGTTCAATCCCAAGTACCCCTTCCCACATGACTTACTTAACTCTGCCAGGAATGATAACTGAGCATGGAGCCAGGAATAAGTCTTGGGCACAACCAGGTATAGCTCAAAAACAAAAAGAAAAAAATGGAATTGCAGTGTCTGAAAGAAGGGCTCTGAGATCACCAGTCCTTCTGCCACATGACAGAGATCCCCAGTTCATGAGGTCTGAGACAGACCCTGCTTAATGTTTTCCTAGTAGATAAGTGTACATATCCTGAGGCTGCCTGTTTTGGGACCTCCAGATTGGAAAGGGTCAAGAAAAGCCAGCTTGTAAAGCAGAATGGAAAAAGTCATCAGGGAAACAGTGCACATGAAAAGTGATCGAACATTCTTAGTACATTGAAGAAAGGCAAATGGGCACAATAAGAGGCCATTATTGCTTTGAACAAAAGGGCAAAGATTTTCTAAAAGGTCAGTGTTCCTTGGAGATGAAGATAGAACCAAATAGACCTATACTTCTTTTTTCTTTTTTTTGCCTGTTTTGTTCTGCTGGAATTCAATGTGGGGCTTCCTACATACAAAACACAAGCTTTATATCACTGAACCTCATCCCCAGCCACTACAGTTTTGGCCAAGGACTCTTTGACAGCAAATACTACCCATAAATCCAATCGTCATTGATTTGGCCATGCCATTTCAAGTGTTGCTGCAGGATATTGTCATATATAGTCAAGGGAGAGCAGCCATAAAGTTCCTGGTAAGTCACCAGGTTTCTATCCAAAGGTGCTTAGTTAGGCCAGTGCTCACCCACTGGATGCCCCATCCTAAACATGTCTTAGGTGTTCTATAGGTCTCAAGCCATTGGATCCTCGCAACACTGCTAGGAGGTAGGCTGGCTATTTTGCTTTAGAGATAATGTGCCTGAGCCATGAAGAGCGCAAGCCACTTCAGCCAGATGATACATATGATCAATGGTGGAGGCAAGGTATTTATGTGGGGCAGGAGGACTCCCTCCTCAGTCCACATTTTTTTATTTTTGTTTTATTTCGGGGGGGGGGGGTGGGAAACCACTTGGTAGTATTCAAGGCTTACTTCTACTCTGTACTCAGGGATTATTTCTGGTGGACTGGGGGCGGGGAATCATATGTGGTGCTAGGGGATCAAACCCAGTTGTCAGCGTGCAAGGCAAGCACCCCCGATCTGCTGTACTATCTCTCCAGCATATAGCCCACATTCTGAACTCATAAGTTCCCTTGATTTTCAGAACAGATTTTTGAGGTGGGAAATACGTATAAGAAAGACTGAAGAGTATAAACACAGTTTTTTTCTAAGACTGGGTACTGTATTAAGTCAATGTTGGGAAAAGTTTTATTATCTGGTGCCTTTATGGGTAGAAATCTGTCTCCAATTGCAACTTTGTATTGGATGTGAAGAAGCAAAACACAAAACAAAAACTTCAGTCTACTCACAAAACAGAACATTCTGGGATATTATGGTGAATTGTACCAAAAACAGAAACCATATAAATGATGCACAGGGGTAAGGAGGAGGGAAATTCTCTAATGCACTATAAATGAAGCCTATAAACAGGGGTACAGACAAGTCAAGAAGCTTCTTATTTTTTCTTTTTATTTAAATGTTTTTATAAATTTTCCCACATGATGGGGCCTTGTTTTTTTGCAGGCTGAACTACACAGATGAAACTTAATAGAATTACCATCATTTTGCTGCAAAAGCATGTTCTTGGAAGTTACACTTTTAAGATATCCCCCAAGTAGTTGGAAACAAACAAAACAAATTTAAACAATGAAGCACCCTGTGGAATGCTAAAAAAAAAAAATAAAGACTGGGGCTAGAGAAAGAGAGTGAATACAGCAGGTAACACACTTGTCTTGCATGTGACTGACCCACGTTCAGTCCCCAGCATCATATATCATTTTCTGAGCACTTTCAGGGATTCCTTTCTGAGCACAAAGTGAGAAATAGTCCCTGAACACTACCAGGTATGCCCCAAACTAAAACAAACAAACAAACAAACAAACAAATCTAAAAATAAGATATCAAGGATATCTAAACCTTACATGATATTAATTTTGCAATTGAAAGTTTAAAAATATTTTCTATTTAGTCATACTCTGGTTTTCTATAGCCTTTGCCCATTTTAAAGATCATTGATTTACCAAATCTTGCTGAACTCTTCCATAGGACTGGCAGAGTGACAACTTTCTGAATAAGTAGGGTATATTTGGCCAGGGTCTGTGGTCTGGAACCTGGCAACACTTAGGATAACATGTCAGCATACATCAGGGCAGACCTTTATGTATTCTTGATATTCTTCTCCTTGACGTGGGAATTCCACATATTCTTTCTCACATACTTTCCACTTAACGGTGTAATAGAATGAAGAGAAAACAGCCAGGAGCATAAAGGACACACACACACACACACACACACACACACACACACACACACACACACACACACACACACACATTATTGTTTAGTTTAAAGAGATATTTCTGACTAAAACGTTCCTTCCTAGTGCCTCTCTTTGAAGGCAAAGGACATTGTCTACAAAAAAACCCCAGTACATCCATCTTGAAGAACATATTTTGTTTTCTTTCTTTTCTTTCTGTAGTCTATTCAACCCCATCTTGATGGAATCTATTCTCCTTTAAATCATTTAAATGGATTTTGTGTAAACCACAGCCCTCCTTCCTGGGCTGGTATTGACCCTGGATAGTTTACCAGTGATACAATCAGTCTAACCTTCTCTCTCCCCTGGATTTCAGCTTGAATGAGGCTGCAGCTGGATTTCTGTGCTACAAATAGCTCCTGTCTTCTGAGCATGCAGTTGGGTTGAAGCAAAGCACACAGAGAAATTGGGATTTTGGCCAGGGTGCCACCTGTGTCTGGGGAGTGGGGCCTCGCTGAGAGTGAGACCTGTGTAGAGTTGAAGATTTGGATTAGGGATGAGAGGACCGCACTGGGCAGAGCTCCGCTGATTCCTTGGCACACGCTGCAGAAGGATTCCCTGAAGGGCTGCACAGAGAAGAAATGTGCTGTGTGCTTGGCAGGCCAGGAGCCGCAGAGAACCTGGCAAGGCTTTCTGAGGATTTGGGAGCAGAAAAGCAGACTCCCCAGGTGGTTATTTATAGAGCCGGCAGCAGTAATGATCAGTTAGAAAAAATAAATTATAACTCAGTTGAACCTGAAATAACTTTTCTTTCGCAACCCTAGGCATTCCAGGCGGGCTACCCACATACCACACCCTCCCGAGAGTGTTCCTGAGACTGAGGGCCTGGGGTGCGCACCAGGCTCCCTCTTGCTTTCCCAAGACAGCAATGTAGTTTCCCAGGCAGCAGAGCGTTTCTGGTTATAAACAGCATTTCGGCAGGCTAATATCTCCTTCCTACCTCTACCTCTAATTGCCGAAGGGTACACCCCTTTCTTTCCTGGTTCATCCATAATGCAAGGGTTAAAATGGAGGTGTGCCCCCCCAGGCAATCTGAGCTTCCACTCTCGTGAGACTGACTCATGTACATATGTGCCAGAAAGCAGGAGCTACTTATTCTAGTGGAGAATCATGGTGGATTCTCTCTCTCTCTCTCTCTCTCTCTCTCTCTCTCTCTCTCTCTCTCTCTCTCTCTCTCTCTCTCTCTCTCTCTCTCCCCCCCTCTCTGTCTCTCTCTCTCTCTCCCCCCCTCTCTGTCTCTCCCTCTCCCTCCCTCCCTCTCTTCCTCCCTCTCCTCTCTCTCTCCCTCTCCCCTTCTCCTCTCTCTACCTTTTCAACCTGGAAACAAGACCACAGGATATTCATGATGACAGCTCGGCAATGGGGTCACCTTGAGCTGCCCTACATGCTTCTTGGCATTCTGACATTTGGGCATCCATCCTTACCCTCACCCGCCCATCTGCTCCTTCTTTTGTCTTCATTTGTTCATCCATGCATCTGCTTTTCCAGTTAATAAGCCTGTAGTGATGTGTCTGAGGTGCTGGGCACTGGATTTGCAGAACTAAGCCATCCAGTCTACAGGCTGTGGCTAGGGGCCCTGCAAGCCAGTAGGGTCTGTGGATGCCTTTCATCCGGCTCATTACATGATTGTATTCTGGGAGGTAAGATGAGATGATTTCACAGGAGAATGCAGACACCTGATTTCTCCCTCAAATCCAAGGTGTTGGCAAAACTGGGCCATTGCTCAAATGGTTATTTTCTTGGACAGCTGCTGCTTTAGAAAAGGCTTCTTCCCTTCTCCCCACCTCCACACTCTGATTCATCACTATTCCTAAGACTTGATTGTCTTACCAGTACCAAGACCATCCAGTTCCCCCAAGAACAACTCCCTCCATCTATGTGCTTGTCCTTTGTATCTCTGAACCAATGAGCCCTGATGCAGACCCTGAGTAGAGGGTCTTCATGGGGTATTAGAGAAGATATGGGACTGTGATTGTCATGTGATTATGATGATGATGGTGGTAAAGATGCAATAAAACAGGCATGCTTATTGGCATGAAGATAGGGGGTAAGCCCAGGAAGGAATGGAAGCTTCCCTTACTGGGAAGAAGGGACCAGGTTTGCAGATGAAGTAAGAATCATAGGAGTGCAGAGGCAGAGCAAGAAGAGAGCCTGTCTCTTTTGTTACCTCTCTTTCTGCACCTCAGGCCTTGTATCTTTTGTCTTCTCCCTCCACCCTACCCCACCGGTCCTTTACTTTTCTAGGCTGGGATACTCCAGTCAGTGATGACAGGCCGTGGTGTGCAGCTTCCCAGGAATTTATCTGGGTGGGGTTACAGGTGTCCCTTCCAGCTTCCACCCCTCTCACACCCTACTCTCTCAGATAAACCCTACCCATCCTCCTCACCTAGAAACCCCCTTTCTTTCCATTTCTGAGATCAAATGTTTGCATTCTTCCATGCATGAGGCCTCCTTGAAGCTTTCTGAGTGCATGTAATTGCCTGCATTAGTTACTCATGATGATGTCTGAAACCCAAGAGCTGGCTCCCTGAGCCAGTTCCCCCAACACTTCCCCCGAAGCATGGGGCTGGATAAACAGAGCTGAGCTGCTTTTGACCCTGTCCCTTGGGCCCCTTAGTTAAGCCCCTGAGATGCAGGGATTTGCTTATTGCTCAGCCTTTGGCATGCTGCTAATACACATATTTTAAATATTGCCATTGACCATTCTGAAGATTTATACCACTGTCTCCAGGGTTTTGTTTTTGCTTGTTTGGGTTTTTTTGTTTTGTTTTGTTTTGGTGATACTAGGGATTGAGCCTAGGATCTCACCTACTTGAGGCAAGAGCTCTATACTACACCATATCCTTGACTGCCCAGAAGCCATAGAGAACCAAGAGAACTTGGCCTTGGAGGATTGACCAAATGTAGCCCCCTTCCCTTAGCTCCTATTTCCTTGTTTGTAGTCAGCACAGTCCCCATGGGTTGGGTGATGCTGCCTTCTGCCTTAGTGTCCCAGCTACTTTGTCCTGCTCTTGTGATGTGGTTTGTGGCACTGTGACCAGCCCTTCCCCATGTGACCATGCTTCCTGTGTGTGTGAGCTATTTGCTGGAATGATTTGGATTTCTGGTAGAAAGAGTGAGAAGTTCCCTCATAGTTTGCTGAAGTTTGCTGATTTATATGAAGTTTCTTCCTTCAGTGAGGTGTTGGATGAGGTGACATCTCTAACCTGAGGGTATCTCATGGCCAAGAGCACTCAGATGTAGTGATGCAGTTACTGGCTGCTGCAGTTGTTGGTCCTGAGGGTCAGAGATTGGGGGAAGGGACAGCATGGAGATGCCCTCCCACCAAAACATGCAATGGGCAGATTCTGCTGAGAAGGAGGAACCTGACTTCCCTGGGGTCTTCATTTTTGGGACTTGGAATTACCCAGAGAAGATACTCATTCTTTCTGCTGCTTGTTTTCTCTACTATTGCCCACAGTGTTACCCCTGGTCTCTCACACCATTGGTGGCCACTGACTCTGATGCTGCTGATGTCCCCAAGGGGTCCCAAGTGGCCAGTGCCACCCCCCCTGTTTGCTCCATTGTCTGGTGGGGGTCCATGTAGTAGCTGGGTTCAGTTCTGGAACTCAGGATAGGGACTGAGGGGAAGCAATATAATACAGGGTATGGGGGTGCACAGGTTGAGAAATGTCACTGGTTTGGGTTCCTTCAAGGATCACATGGTTCTATACTGTTGTTTCCTCAGTATCGGTTTCTAGTGCTGCATTGTCTGAGACCAGTTACCGCATATACCAACTGAGTATGAAGTCACTCCCCAGCTCCATGTCACAGAGAAAGCAGCAGACAGCAGAGAATGCAGGGACCGCAATATTGCATTTGAACCTCAGCTTCCCAAATTGTACTCCTCCACATTGCCTTGTGCAATTCCACCTCCATGCAAAGTTGATGCACCAGCATCCTTCCTGTGTCCAATGGCCTGAGCCAGGCAATGTTTCATCTCATTCCCAGGGTACCATCAATGCTCACACATCTGTGGTCTGTCCCCTGTTAATGAGAACAATAGCCCAAAGGCCTGCTGTCTCCTTCCATGACCCACTGAAGCATGAGGAGTCCAATTCCTCCTAGAGACAAAGCGAGAACTAAGTGGGGGAAACCTCTGTCTAACTTTAGCAATGTGTTAGCAGAAGTGCTTGGCTCCTTAGAGACTTGTATTCTGTGCTTTCACATGCTCACTCCACAATATGTCTGGGGTCCCCTCTGTGCATGGGTGTGAGGCATACAGGAATGAAACAGAGAGAGGATCTTGCCTCCTAGAAGTTCATCACCTAGATTTAGGGGAAATCTGCTAGAGCAGACTAGGTTTTGGACTAGGGTTTGGACAATACTAGAAGTTAGAAGACTGAAAAGACAGTACAGGGGGAAGTGATTGGCAGTAGGAGCAAGTGAGAATTGCTTGGATTAGGTGTTCAGTAGTGATTCTTGTGGTGCCAACATAGAAACTAAATTTGGGTGACAAAAGGAATTCAATGAAAAAGCTGGTGGTTTTCTGGGAAGAAGGCCATGCAGGGTTAAGATTCAAATGGAAACCCAGAAAAATGATTTTAAGGAATTGCTAATTGTGGGGGTATGGGAATTTGGGCCACACCTAATAGTTTTTGAAGGGCTATTGCAGACTCTATGCTTAGGAGTGATCCATTGGTGGGAATCAGGGGGTTCAAATCAAGTTCATATCAGTTCATATTAGTGCCAGGGATTCAAACCAAGGTGAATCACATGCCAGGAAAGCACCTTACCCACTTTACTATCTCTTTGGTCCTGAATACATATTTTTTTTTATTTTGATGCTTTACATATGAGTTATCAGGTTTTAGTTCTGGCTTTGCTCTCAGGGATTATGCCTGGCAGTGCTCTGGAAATCATATGGGATGTCAGGAATTAAACCTGAATTGTCAAACAGCCTACCCTTTGTATTATCATCCCAGCAGTCCCCTCCATGGGTGTATTCATGAAAAAAAATGAGATTTATTGTGCCCTCATCTCCGAGTCTCAGCAACATGGTACATTGTGGGAGGTGATTTCTTTGTATTCCACAAATGGAATTTCCATGTGAAAATCAGTTCTGAATTTTAGGCCATAAACTCGCCTTTGAACTTGGAGGATGGAGAAATACTCCCTCAAGAACTGCCCCCAAACTAAGCAGTGAACACTGCATGGGGTACAAGTTGAATCCCATGTAAAGGAAGGGAAGCACCTTGTTTCACTGACTATAGAAGTTCTGCGAGGGTGAGGCCAGGAGGTGCCTTGAGACTCCATGATTAGGGTTTTAAAGGGCACTGGCAGGGTTCTACTTCGGTTCTTTCATTGATGATCTGTGTTTAACAGTTTCTTTGACTGAGTCCTGAAGACTCTCTAGACTTAGAAATATGATAATAAGTGAGTCACCTCTTGTTCTTTCTCTTTTAATTGCCAGGATAGATTTGTATAAGTCTCAACCTTTCTGAGGTTGAGGTGAGGCCAGGGCTCAGTGAATGGGAGTCCCTGGTGAAGGGGTGGCTCCTTCATTTGAGACAGGTATGACTGCAAGGCACCCTGCAGATAGATAAGAAGTCTCCAATTAATCAGTGGTATATTAGATTAGCACCAGCTCCTGAGAACTTGACGGGCAAATTTTCATCCCCCTCCTGACATCCAGGGGTTATTACTTCTGGATCCATATTTCTACACAGTCCTAGATAATTTGAATACACAACTCATGCTTGAGAACCAGCATGTGCCTGTGCTGTAGGATTGGGGTTATCACTGAGGGATCCCCAAAATGATTCAATCTTGGGGATCCCCCAGAGGCAGTTGCCTTTGGCAGACATTTGTCCCATCTAATCAGTGAATAGAGCTGTTGCTGAGGTTCTGAGAGAGAGAGAGAAGGAAGGAAGGAAGGAAGGAAGGAAGGAAGGAAGGAAGGAAGGAAGGAAGGAAGGAAGGAAGGAAGGAAGGAAGGAAGGAAGGAAGGAAGGAAGGAAGGAAGGAAGGAAGGGAGGGAGGGAGGGAGGGAGGGAGGGAGGGAGGGAGGGAGGGAGGTGTAGGGAATGCATTCGTGCTAAGTATTTAGCGCATGCTGCTGGTGAGTTTCCATAGAAGTTGATCTAAGCAGGAGAGGCTGTTGATGACACTTGACACTCATGTAGCTTCAAAGTCTGATCCTGGGTTGTCTTTCTGAGAGGTCTGCTTACACCTTAGTGGTGACAATCAGTGGTGATGAGAGGCCTGTTCGGGAACTAATCATTTGATGACCCTGCCATAGCCTGGACTTAGAATTTTTATCCAACCTCAGCCTCCATGTCTAACTGACCATTATAGAACTAAAATGAGGTGACCAGATGGCCCAGATTACCCAGGACTGTCCCATATTTCCCCTTCCTGTCCCTCTCAGTCTGGTGTCTCGGATTTGGCCCTGCATTGCCCACTCCTGTTGGATCTTGTCCAGTCGAAGGACAAAACGTCCTGAAGTCTTCCTGAGGAATGGGAAACCAGGAGATTTTGGAAGCACACATGGCAATCCTGTGCCAGCATGGAGGAGAGCGACATGCGAGAAGTGATTGCTCAGGCAGCAAGAGGAGGAGCCAGCAGCTGGAGTGGGAGCGAGCAGGCCCAGCTGGGATGGGGAGAAGTAAGTCTGTTTCTCTACTGGGCTCCAAGTTGGGAGGGCCTGGAAGGGTGTGGGAGGCAGGCCTGGGGTGGTCTGGCTAGGCCAAAGGCAAAGAAGGGGAGACAGATGGGCAAGGCAGGAGGTGACTGGGGCCGGGTGAGGAGCATGAGTGTTTGTGTCCTGGCTGGCCTGGCCTCTTACTCATGCCGTCTGTCCTCTTACACGCTCATTCATCTTTCATTCTGTCATTCTTTCCCTGGTCCTCCTGTCTTCTTGCCACACTTCTGGCTGTGTCCCCAAGCTTAGCTCTGGTCCTGCTCTCCTCCCCTCCACAGCTCTTACTGCATCCCACCCCTTGCCTGCTCTCTGCTCTTTGCCTTGCTCCTGTGCGGTATACTGTTATATGAGTAAGAGCATGGTAGGTTCCTATTGTGATATGTTTCTCCCTATTCACAGATGCCAGCAGTGATAGAGAACCACTCCAGCAGTCTGCAAATAGCCCATCCCAGAATCACCACGTGGAAGACTCCACAGTGCATCTTTTTGACTTTGAAATCACAAAGCCAAGCTGAGAAGCCAACACTGAGAAGCTGAAGACACAGTTGAGCCCCTAAAGCTTTCAGAGTATCTTTGTGAAAGCAGACTGTGGTGTCACAGTTGTGTCCATGGATATTATAGACAGAAACTTGGGCCCCTGGACTCTCTTCTGTCTCAGTGCATTTCTGAGAGAAAAAGTGCACTGACAAGGCTCCTCCCACCAGCCCTGGAAGTTCTGCTTAACCTTCTCCATGAGCGAGTGTTAACTGGAGCCTGCTCTGAGTTTTGGATTAAACCATCTTCCCTGAGACTGGGTCCTTTCACGTTAGCAGCACCATGGACATGCTAGTTTCGCAGAAGTTGCCAAATTTGTGTCTCCCGTGCTTTGTTTGAGAGAGAGGGCCACATAACAGATGCCACCTGGACTGATCAAGGTGCTTCCTGACCTGCCTGGTGTCTCTTTACTCCCAGCCCTGTCCCAAGAGAGTCCCAAGCACTGTCACCAAGACAGTGCTCCTGCCACTCCAGGGAGGACTGTATATGTGTTAGTGTGCTTTTGTCAGATATATGAAAGAAAATGTTGTCCAGTGGAACAGGCATCACTAAAATTTTGTGGATAACTGGCATCTGGCTCCATCCCTGGAGGAGGCAGTTGAGACAAAGCCCCTTCCTCTCAGTGTTCCATTGCTTCTCTAGGCTCTCAGGCCACCTTGTGGGACTATCTTAACCCTGGATAGTTGTTCTTTTCTTTTTGCAGTTAAAAATTGTTCTTGTTACTTTTGTGGGGGGGGGTTGTTTTTAAAGCCACACCTGGTGGTGCTCAGGAGTTAACTCCTGGCTTTAAACTCAGGGCTACTTCCTGGCAGTGCTCAGCTTACCATATAGGGTGCCAGGGATTTAACCCAGGTTGACCACATGCAAGGCAAATGGCCTACCTGCTGTACTATCACTCTGGCCTGGTTGTTACTTTGCATTGTTGCAAAGCAGCACCTATTTATTCCAATAACATCAGTAACATAGGCAAGTAAAAGAAGGCAGAAGCCATCATCAATCCTCCTTACACAGTGAAATTGTTGAAGAATTTTTCAGGATCCTCTCAATGCATATATATGTATGTCTATATTCAGTATAACAGATACATGTCCTATGTAGGGTACTGTATACATGTTTAATAGATGTATGTGACTATTGCAGTACAGCACAAATTCTTTGACAGCATGTATTTTTACTTATTTTTGCTTTAGGGTCAGACCCAATGGTGCTCAGGACTGAGTCTTGGCTATGGACTCACTTATGGATCACTCCTAGTGAGGCTCAGGGGACCAAATAGGGTTCTGAGGATCAAACCCAGGTTGGCTACATGCAAAGCAAACACCTGATCAGCTATATTATTGCTCTGGACCCACACATGTTTTTATTTAATGCCTGTTGTAAACAACTTTCTAGATCAGCTAACTTTTTTTTTAGTAAATAACCAAATAATAATATCTTTAGTTGCAGAAGGGGGAAAATAGGGCCCCAAAGTTGATGTATGATACATGTAAACTGTATATGACAGTTTATTAAAAAAATGATGGCATTTAAATCAGTATAAGCGGATAAAGCTAAATGGTTATAATTGAAAGACTACCTAGCCCTGATTGTTTTTCGTTTTTATTTTTGTCATGAGTTACATGAATCTGCAGTGGCTGTAATGTGTAAGTGTTCACTTACAGATACAGACTATCACTAGTTCACCTACTCTTACATGTGTCCATACTTAGCAGTATTGATAAGCATGGTTGTAGCTTGATGGTAATAGTTGTTTCCTTATGGTAAATCCCCAGAAGATTAAAGTTCATGAAGGCTACCAAGATCCCATGTAGGATGCTCTATTTTTGTTTTTTTGTTTACTAGTGTTGGGGCCACACCCGGCAATGCTCAGTGCTTACTCCTGACTCTACACACAGGAATCATGCCTAGCAGCGCTTAGGGAACCATATAAGATGCCAGGGATTGACTCTGAGTCAGCTTTGTGCAAAGCTGTGCACACTGGGTAGGGTACTTGGATGACCTCTTAATTATGCTATATCAGGGTGCCTCAGACTGGATGTGCTCCCAAAAGTCACTTAGGTGATTGTATGCATGTATCTCTATGTTTGGGTAGCTCTGACTTTCTTTGTCCCAAGTTGACATACCCCTAAATGAGTTAGTCAGCAGGTGAATAAAGATAGATGCTGCATTGTTGGGTGTGGTATGGCTGTCCATCTTATGCTTCTTCACTGAATGCTGAAAAATAGACCTTCCTTCATCATCACCCATTGGTAGAGCAGCCTGTGGTGCAAGGGGCCAAGCTGGAGGTCAAGAAGACAATGATGAATAGAACAGAATCACTATCCTCAGAAGGATTCCAGCCTCAATAAATCCAGTGACTCATAACTTGTATCTAATCTATAGTACTCACAGAGGAAAAATAGAAATTCCAGGGCTAAATTTTTTGGAAAAATCACAGTGTCCAAAGGGAAGAACTGAAAACCCACATGATCCATTGGCCGCTTCAGCACAGAGTCATTTCTGAGTGTCCATCAGTTACAAGCCTGGCTTGCTGTATCCATCCTCTCTCCTCCCTGGATTGCCTTTCTGGGAAGGCATTTTCCTTCCACTTGTACCTCCAGAGACCCTGGAACCAACTCATGCAACTTATTCTGAAATCTGTTATATGTGAACTCCAAATGGAATAAACAAATTAAAGGTAAAGGGATTCATGAGTTGAAACAAAGTCTCAATGTTTTATGTATGTATGGAAATTTGCATGAATTCATATCCTTCTGCTTGTGGAAACTTTTTTCAAGTATTTCATTAAAAAGAGTAACAATCTCATGTAAGATTACCAAAAACTAGAGAAAAGGAGAAATCTCATTTTCTCCCAATTAAGACTGCTGTTGTTTTTACCCAGACAAACTTCTAGTAAAATGAGATTGAGGACAAGATCTGAGGAATATGAGAATCTTCTAAATCCCCCCTCTTATTTTTGTTTAAATAACATATTGTTAGTTGTCACTCAGATTCAAGTCATAAGATACAGAAAGTAGGGCCCGGAGAGATAGCACAGCGGCATTTGCCTTGCAAGCAGCCAATCCAGGACCAAAGGTGATTGGTTCGAATCCCGGTGTCCCATATGGTCCCCCGTGCCTGTCAGGAGCTATTTCTGAGTAGACAACCAGGAGTAACCCCTGAGCACCGCCGAGTGTGGCCCAAAAACCAAAAAAAAAAAAAAAAAAAAGATACAGAAAGTAAAATAGATTATCCACCATGCCATGGTGCCCTAAGGGTAGATCCTTCTAGAGATTTGTATATGATAGTTTATAAGAAATTATGGCATTTCAATCAGTGTAAAGGGATAAA